>NC_092876.1:414451855-414785784 GCF_028372415.1 Notamacropus eugenii
GGTCAGTGATCAAGACTCTGTAGCCTTTTTACAGTAGCAGGCAAATGACTAGCTTCCCTGCCATGCAGCCCCTACACAAAAGCACTCTCTTCCCTTCCTCTACCCACTCCTGTAGGCCTCAGCCCAGCACCAAGTGAACTGCCAGCCCAGATCCCTTTAGCACTGCATGGAATCAGTAATCTCTGCCTCTCCACCGCTCCTCATGCAATATCAGGCAAACCCCTGGCACAAAATGATGGTCCCTCACATACCTCAGCACGGCACTAGGTGAACAAGCAGATGCCAGCACCAGCACTCCACTTCCCCACACCTTAGCACGGCACTAATTGAATGGGAGATGCCATCACCAGGCCTCAGTCTAATATCAGGTGAGCTGCCAGACACCTAGGGCACCTGGCTGCTCCAGTCACTCCAGCCCGTTTTACCTCCCCAACTCAGAGCAACACCAGGAGAGCTATCAGATACCACAATCCCAGCACAAGATGAGAGTTCCCTGAGTATGAGTCCCCAGTGGACTTCAGGGCAGCACCAGCACAGCACCAGACAAATAGCCAGGACCTGCAGCTCCATTATAAGTAGTTTGGGATAGTACCTCTTGCACTCCAGGAACAGAGTTTAACTTTTAGAGTAACAAAATAGACTGGAAAAGATGATCAAAAAAGCAAAAAGCCACAAACTCAGAAGACAAGAATATCAAGACACGTACATGCAAAAACTTAAAGAAAAATGTGAGTTGATTTCAAGCCCAGAAAGAACTCCTGGAAGATTCAAAAAAGAATTTAAAAACTCAAATAAGAGGTAGAAGAAAAATTGGGAAAAGAAATGAGAGTAATACAAGACAATCATGGAAAAAAGTCAATAGCTTAATAAAGGAAGTACAAAAAATAGAAAAAGATGGACAAAAATTTACTTAAGAAAACAACTCCATAAAAAGTAGAATTGGCCTAATGGAAAAGGAAGTTAAAAAGAAAACCTAACTGAAGAAAATAACTCCTTAAAATTAGAACTAGACAAGTGAAAGTGAATGACTCCATGAGACATCAAGAGTCAAATAAACAAAATCAAAAGAATGAAAAAATAAAAGAAAATGTGAAATATTGTATTGAAAAAACAACTGAACTGTAGATCCAGGAGAGATAATTTAAGAATTATTGGAGTACCTGAAAGCCATGATTAAAAAAAAAGGACCTGGATATCATGCTTCAAGAAATTATCAAAAAAAACCCTGCCCTGTTACCCTAGAACCAGAGGACAGAATTGTGTGGTTTGTCCTTCATTCTTTAAGAGGATCATGACACCAGAAAAATGATGCCATGACTTGCAAGTAAATTGGATTTCAGTAAGGGGGTGCTGTGCAAAGTCACCAGCCTCACTTTCTTCTCCAGAGCCATCTAGGTTCAGTGGCCAGATATAGATCAGGATGATTGGAGATGGCCCTGGATGTAGTGGGAGACCGTGGTCTTTTTATGCTAAGGTCTTTCTGAGTTCTCACTCTGACTGAGGCAAGGTCCATTCAGTGATTAGGGCAGTTTAAGAAGTAAGCCAAAGGATGACCCCTTTAATGATTAAAAAAAAAAAAAACCAGCAGGGGAAGACCCTCAGGGTTTCTGGCCCAAAGAGTTAACGTTTACATATTCACTTTGAGCTATCAGAGCCCAAAATTGTAACCATTAAGTGGTATTTGGTTAGGGACCTATTGTTGACCAATGGGGCAGCTAGAGCACCAGTGCAGGAGTCAGGAGGACCTGAGTTCAAATCTCACCTCAGACACTTGACACTCAGTAGCTCTGTGACCTTGGGGAAGTCGCTTAACCCCAATTGCCTCATCCTGGGTCATCTCCAGTAATCCTGATGAATATCTGGTAATTGGATTCAGATGGCTCTGGAGGAAAAAGTGAGGCTGGTGACCTGCACAGCCCTCCCTCACTCGAAACAAAGTCAAGTGCAAGTCATGTCATTATTTCTCTGATGGCATGGTCTTCTTCAGCAACAAAGGATGAACACACATGTTGTTGACCAATATTGAGAGCCAGAGTGAATTGAGTTTAAGGCATGGTCTTTAAGAAAGAAATCTAGTCAGTAAACTCCAAGATATCTAGATAGGTTTTTAGCCTTCAACATTCACCTTCCTTTGGGCAGAGTATCCTCAGGTAAGGAGGGCATTATATCCCATGTAGGGAGAGGAGAGGAGAGAAAAGGAGATGAGAGGAGATGAGAGGAGGAGATGAGTTGCCTATCTGGAACTGGCCAGTTAGGTCCCCAATGGGGCAGCTCAGACTACTCACAGGTTGAAGAGGACCATAACATCAGGAAGATGGTGCCATGCCTGGGAAGTAAATTGGATTTGAGTAAGGGAGGACTGTGCAAAGTTACTAGTCTCACTTTCTTCTCAGGAGCCATCTGGATCCAGTGGCCAGATACAGACCAGGACAATTGGAGATGACCCATAAGAGGATAAAATAGACATTGAAAGAATCCATTGATCACCTCCTGAAAGAGATCACCAAATGAAAACTCCCAAGGAACATAATAGCCAAATTCCAGAACTCCAAGGTCAAGGAGAAAACATTGCAAGTAGTCAAAAAGGAAAAATTCAAATATCAGGGAGCCACAATCAGGATTACACAAGATTTGGCAGCTTCGACCTTAAAGAATCAGAGAATATGGAATTTCATGTTCTAAAAGGCAAAGGAGCTGGGGCAAAACCCAATAATTATCTACCCCATGAAACTGAGCATAATTCTTCAGGGGAAAAAATGACATTTCAATGAAATAGAAGGCTTTTGAATTTTTCCAATGAAGGCTGGAGCTGAAGAAAAAAATTTATATCCAGTTTCAAGGCTCAAGAGAAACATAAAAAGGTAAAAAGGAAAGAGAAAACCTAAGGGATTCAATAAGGCTAAACTTTTTTCATTGCTACATGGGAAGGTGATACTTATAATTCTTAAGAACTGTATCACTATTAGTGTGGTTAGGAGTATGCAGAGAGGGTGCAGGTATAAGCCGACTTTGAGAGGATGATATAAAAAATTTGGGGTGAAAAAGAGGATTACACCAGGAGCAGAAGAAAGAGAGAGGTAGAATGAGGTAAATTATCTCACATGAAGACGCACAAAAGTCCTATTTCAGTGGAGGGGAAGATGAGAGGGTGAGTGGTGGGCATCACTTGAAGCTTACTCTCATTAAAATTGGCTCAAAGAGAGAATAATGTATACAATCATTTAGGTACAGAAATCCACCTTACCCTACAGGGAAGTAGAAAAGGGCAGGGTTGGAAAAGGGCAGGGGGAATTGACAGAAGAAAGGGCAGACTGGGGGCAGCGGTCAGAAATAAAACACTGGTGAGGAGGGAAAGGGTGAAAGGTGAGAGAGAGAAGGATAAACAGGAGGAAAAAAAAGGATGGAGGGAAATATAGAGTTAGTAATGGTAACTATGAATGTAAATGGGATGAACTCTCCCCAAAAGAAGAAGTGGATAGCAGAGTGGATTAAAAACGGAAATCCTACAGTATGTTGTTTACAGGAAACACACTTGAAGCAGAGAAACAGATAAGGGGCTGGAACAGAATCTATTATGCTTCAGATGAAGTAAAAAAAAATCAGGAGTAGGAATCATGATCTCAGACAAAGCAAAAGCAAAAATAGATCTAATTAAAAGAAATAAGGAAGGAAACAACGTCTTGCTAAAAGATACCATAGACAATGAAGTAATATCAATATTAAACATATATGCATTGAATGGTATAGTATCAAATTCTTAAAGGAGAAGTTGTCAGTTACAGGAGAAAATAGACGGCAAAACTATACTAGTGAGAGACCCCAACCTTTCCCTCTCAGAACTCGATAAATCTAACCACAAAATAAACAACAGAGAAGTTAAGGAGGTGAATAGAATTTTAGAAAAGTTAGTTATGTCAGACTTCAGGAAAAAATTGAATGAGAATAGAAAAGAATATACCTTTTACTCAATAGTACATGGTACCTACACAAAAACTGACCATGTATTAAGGCTTAAACACCTTACAATCATATGTGGAAAGGTAGAAATATTAAATGCATTCTTTTCAGATCATAAAACAATTAAAATTACATTCAGTAAAGAGCAGTGGAAAGATAGATTAAAAATTAGTTGGAAACTAAATAATCCAATCCCAAAGAACAAGAGGGGCAAAGAACAAATCATAGAAACAATCAACAATTTCATTGAAGAGAATGACAACATTGAGATACCATACCAAATTTGTGGGATGCAGCAAAAGCACTACTTGGGGAAAATTTATTTCTCCAAACTATTAAATCAATAAAATAGAGAAAGAACAGATCAATGAAATGGGCATGCAACTTAAGAAAAAACTAGAAAAAAATAAAAAATTACCAATTAGGTACCAAATCGTAAATCCTGAAAACCAAAGGTAAGATCAATAAAATGGAAAGACAGAAAACTATTGAACTGATAAATAAAATGAAGAGCTGGTTTTATGGAAAGAATAGTAAGATAGATAAACCATTGATTAATCTGAATCTTCCCCTTCTTTATTTTTTAATTTTTTTTAATTTTTAGTTTCCAACATTCACTTTCACAAGATTTTGAGTTACAAATTTTCTCCCCATCTCTCCTCTCCCCCCACGCAGACAGTGTGCATTCTGATTACCTCTCCCTCCAATCTGGCCTCCTTTCTATCTCACACCTACCCCCTTCTCTTAGCCTCTTCTTCTCTATTTTCTTATAGGGCAAGATAGATTTCTATACCCCATTGCCCAAATGTCTAATTTCCCAGCTGCATGTAAAAACAATTTTTAACATTCGTTTTTAAATCTTTGAGTTCCAATTTCTCTCTCTTCCTCCCTCTCCACCCACCCCCATTGAGAAGGGAAGCAAATTCGATATAGATTATGTATGGGTTGTGATGCAAAACATTGCTATGACAGTCACATTGTGAAAGACTGTATTTCCTTCCATCCTATCTTGCCCCCCATTTATTCTATTCTATATTTTGATCCTGTCCTTCCTCAAAAGTATTTACTTCTGATTACCCCCTCCTCTAATTTGCTCTCCCTTCTATCATCCCTCTTCCACCTTCCCCCACCCTTCTCCCCCTCCCCCCTCCCCCACCGCTTATCACTTTGCTCCTACTTTCCTGTAGGGTAAGATAGATTTTCATACCCAATTGAGTGTGCATGTCATTCCCTCCTTAAGCTAAATCCAATGAGAGTAAGGTTCACTCTTTCCCTCTCACTTCCTGCCTCTTCCCCTCCATTGTTTTTTTTTTTTAATTTATTTATTTAATTTTTAACATTCATTTTCACAAAATTTTGGGTTCCAAATTTTCTCCCCATTTGTCCCCTCCCCCCACCCCAAAACACCAAGCATTCTAATTGCCCCTATCACCAATCTGCCCTCTCTTCTATCATCCCTCCCTTCCCTTGTCCCCATCCACATCCAGAGAAAGAACTATGGAACTGGAATGCAGAATGAAGCAAACTATTTTCTCTTGTGTAATATTTTGTTTTTTTTTTTCTCTTGCCTTCTTCTTTTGTTTTAATTCTTCCATGCAATATGACTAATGTGAAAATGTGCTTCATAAGAATGTGTGAACAGAACCCATATAAGATTGTAAGCCTTCTCGGGGACGGTGGTAGGGGAGAAAATTTAAGACTTATGGAAGTGATTGTTGAAAACTGAAAACAAATAAATTAATTAAATTTTTTAAAAAAGAATGAGCTGCAGAGAACTGCATAAAGATTAAAAAAGACTTGTGGAGAATAATCTTGGCTATATGTGTTCCTCACCTTATGTAGTAATAATAGTAATAAATACCAATTGATAAATTGTTAAAAGATATGAACAGGCAGTTTTCAGAGGAAGAAATCAAAGCTATCTATAGTCATATGAAAAAATGCTCTAAATCACTATTGATTAGAGAGATGCAAATCAAAACAACTCTGAGGTACCACATCACACCTATCAGATTGGCTAACATGACAAAACAGGGAGACGATAAATGTTGGAGAAGATATGGGAGAGTTGGAACACTAATTCATTGTTGGTGGAGCTGTGAGCTGATCCAACCATTCTGGAGAGCAATTTGGAACTATGCTCAAATGGCTACAAAAATGTGCATACCCTTTGACCCTGCAATATCGCTTCTAGAACTGTATCTCAAAGAGATCATAAAAATGGGAACGGGTTCCACATGTACAAAAATATTTACAGCAGCTCTCTTTGTGGTGTCCAAAAACTGGAAATCAAAGGGATGCCCATCAGTTGGGGAATGGCTGAACAAGTTGTGGTGTATGAATGTAATGGAATATTATTGTGCTATAAGAAATGATGAACAGGAAGACTTCAGAGAGGCCTAGAAAGACTTATGTGAACTGATGTTGAGTGAATGAAGAAGAACCAGGAGAACTCTGTACATAGCAACAACCACAGTGTGCAAGGAATTTTTCTGGCAGACTTAGTCCTTCATTCCCAATGGACTTTAGAGGCAAAATGCTTTCCACATCCAGAGAAATAACTATGGAATTGGATCGCAGAATGAAACAGACTGTTTTCTTTTGTGTTATGTTTTGTTTTGATTTGTTTTATGGTTTCTCCCATTCATTTTAATTCCTCTATTCAGCAAGACTATGGTGAAATTGTATTTAATATGAATATATGTTTAGAACCTATATATGATTGCAAGCTGTCTTGGGGAGGGAGTGGGGAGGAGGGGGTAAGAAGGAGAGGGAGGGGAAAAAATCAAAGATATATGGAGGTGATTATAGAATGCTGAAAATAAGGTAATTATATATAAAAAATAAATTAAATAATAATAATAGTAATAAATATAAATAGTATTATATTTTATATATCTGATACATTTTTATGATATATTATGTAATATAATATACTAATAATAGTCGTTACTATTACTGTAGTTCATATATGAACCTACCGTAGAGAGTGTGCCTTCCTTTTATGAGTGGGAATTTTTTTTTGCCAACCTTATAAATGTCTTTATTAAGAGCTAATTGGTCTACCAGATGAATATTAAAGGCAAATACATAAATAGGGGCTTACAAATTATACTTTTAAGAGTGGGCAATTTCTTTTTGGTACATATTGGTTCTTTCCTTTTATTTTTGCCTCTTCAAGGTAAGTGTCTACTAGTTATGGTGTCATATGGACAGTTCCATAACTTTTGAAGTATAGGTCTAAGTTGCCTTTCAGAAGGAGTGGATAAATTCACAGCTCAACCATCAATGCATCAGTATGGGATAACTGACATACAAGGGAGCTAACTACATGGAAACATGAAGTCTAGAGAGTTAAAAACACAGATAAAAGAATGAAGCATGGCTGGTCTGGGCCCATCAGAAAAGCCCCCTGGAGTAAAGGATCTCACCAATGGGAGAATGGGGCCAATCAATCAATCAATCAAGTGCCTACTATGGGTCAGGCACTGTGCTAAGACATGGAAATACAAACAAAGGTAAACGATCTTCACTGCCCTTGAAGCCTACAATCTAATGGGGAGACAATATGCACACAAATATGTACAAAGTATGCTATATATAGAATAAATACTAAGTGATTAACAGAGGGAAGGCACTAGAATTGTAAAGATAGGATTTTAGTTGGGACTTAAAGGAAGCCAAGGAAATTGGTAGGTGGAGTTGGGGAGGGAGAAAATTCCAGGCATGGTGGGCAACCAGAGAAAATTCCCAGAGCTAAGAGATAGTATGTCTTATTTGTGAAATAGCAAGTCCAGTATCACTGGATCAAAGAGTACATGTCAGGTAGTTAGGTATAAGAAGACTGGTAAAGTATAAGGGGTTTAGGTTATGAAGGGATTTGGATGCCAAACAGAAATTTTGTGTGTGATTGAGTAGGTAGTATTGCCCTCTACAGTAACAGGTAAGGTAGAAGGGGGGACAGTTTATAGGGGAAAATAATGAGTTCAGTTTGGGACATGCTGAGTTTAAATGATCCATTGGACATCTAGTTTGAGATACCCGAAAGGTATTTGGAGAAAGATGGCAGATTGGAGATTTATCAGCATAGAGATGGTAATTAAATCCATGGGAGCTGATGAGATCATCAAGTGAAGTAGTATGAAGGGAGAAGAGAAGACAGCCCAAGACAGAACCCTTGAGGGACACCTATGCTAGAGAGTATCATCTGAATAAAGAGCCAGGAGAAGGTATGGTCAGACAGGTAGGAGAAGAACAAGGGGAGAGTCAAATCAAAACCTAGAAAGAAAATTATCAAGGAGGAGAGCAGAATCAGGTGTTAAAGGCTGCAGAGAAACAAAGAAGAATAGTGATTGAGAAAAGGACGTTGTACTGGGTGACTAAAAGATCACTGATAACTTTGAAAGAAGCAGTTTTGGTGGAAGGATAAGGTTGGAAGCTAATAAGCTGTCAAGAAGAGAGTGTGAGGAGAGAAAGTGAAGACACCTATTTTAGAAAATCTATTTGAGGAGTTTATCTACAAAGGGCAGAAAAGATACAGAGTGTTAGCAGGAATGGAAGAATCCAATGAGGATTTTTTCCAGGATATGGCAGACAAGGAATTTTTGTAGGCAGTAGAGAATGAGCCAGAAGACAGGAGAAACTGAAAATAAGTGATCGAGTGAGGATAACAGAGAAGGTAGATGGAAGGTCCTGCTTCTCCATTCCTCTTCTCTCTGAAGAGTAAAGATTAGGCAGGAAAAGGATACAGCAGGAGATGGGGGTTGAATTTACACAGCAGGAAAAGTCCAGTTCCCTAAGATCTTTCTTATTCCTCTTCCCTCAAAAGGTGGGTGCCATAGAAGATGGAAGGCCTGATGTCAAAAGATAGGTTACTACTTTGCACCAAAAGCTCTCCACATCACAGTTGGGAGACAGGCTGGCAGTGGGAGGTAGAAGTTTCCTTTACTGGTACAAATGAACTTGTTGCTTTGCTTCATGGGGAAGTCTTTTGTAATTGATGAAAGTGCCCAGCCTGGTTTCTTGTCATCTTCTCTCAGGGAACATGCAGGCCCAGCAGGAGATGGAAGACACAAGGTATGAGGATAGAACTGTTGGCCCCCCACCTCCAATCACCTGAGGAGACTGGTGAGAAATCAGGAGCATGAAATGGTTGGCAGAGGAGAGGAAAGTTCCAGGGTGAGAAGGCAGCTGAATCATAGTGACAAAATTCAGACAGTCAGAAGGATAGCCAGGAAGGAAATCAAATATGGCTTGCCTGAGCCCATCTCCAAAGTGGAGATCCTGAAAGGAACTCACCAATAGAGGAAGGCTGGCATGAGGCATGTTCCAGTGTGAAAATGCCTCCAGGAACTGAGAAAAGTGCTGGGATGAAAAGGTAACTGAGGAAAAGTGGCAAAGTCCAGAAAGTTAGAAAACACACCCAGGAGGAAAATGATAAGTGGGACCTATACTTGGCAGAGCTCTGATTAGGAAGTCTTAGGGGCGTGGGTGGGATAGGGTGAGGGGTTGAAGTCTACAAGGACCTGAGATACTCTAGAGGTCCCTGACAGACCTCAACTCTCTGAATACCAGATAATTCAGGAGGAACTGAAACCTACTAACACTGTGGGCATAAAACAGCAGAAGAACTGGATATTGGTGGCAAGAGTCCAGATAATCAAGATCAGGATGAAGCAGTACCTGGCCATCCCATCCAAAAGGGGTGGTGGTGGTGGAGGTTGGCCCTGGCACAATATCCCAAATCAGGAAGCAATATTATAGAAAAAGACACTAGTTACTATAAAGACACGTTATGGATCAAGAGACACCTAAGAGATACACCCAGAAGAAAATATCTTTAGAATAACCACAAGCAGAGTCTCATAGAAAAAAAATGATACGTAATCAAAAGACTCACGTAATCAAAAGACTCAAAGAGTACTTGGAGGAAATAAAATAAGTGGTAAAAAATTAATTTATAAGTAAAATAATAGCTCTGGAAAAGAGAATTTGAAGGAAAACAGATAGCTTAGAAGAGAAATCTTAACCTAATAACAGTCTCCCTGAGAATCAGAATAGAGCAAATAGAATATTCCATGAGACAAGAAATCTTAGAACAAAATCTAAAGATTGAAAAAAATAAATGAAAATATAAGCAAATCTTATTAAGAACAACAGACCTGGAAAACAGATAAAGGAAAGATAACTTAAGACTCATTAGTCTTCATGAAAACCATGAATTTAGTGCCATTTTCCAAGAATTCATAAATAAAAACCACATAGGTAGTTTAGATACAGAACACAAAGTGAAAATAGAAGCATCCATGGGTCACCTTTTGAAAGAAAATTCCAAAATGAAAACTCTCAGGAATATTCTGGTCAAAAGTCATAGTGACCAAGTCAGAGTCAAAAATACTGCAAGTAGCCTGTGTCAAGTTAAAAGGACCCCAGTCAAAAATCTCACAAGACTTGGCAACTATAAGTATAAAAGAGAAGATATCTTGGAAGATAATAACCCAAGAAAGCAAATAATAAAGGTTTATCATCTAAAAATATCTTTCCTTGCAAAACTGAGTAAAGACCTTTAATGAAATAGTGGATTTTAAAATATTCCTGATGAAACGATCAGAACTGGGTAGAAACTTTGAAGAGGAATCAAGAGAAATATGGAAAGACAAATACATATGAGCAGTTAGAAGGGGCTAAATAATTGTTATGTGGTTCTATTATTACAGAGGAAGGAAAATACAAGTGTCCCTTCAAAATGCCAATGTCTTCAAGGGTCATAGAGGAAGTTAAACAGAGTCAAATCAAGTCATGTTAAATCAAGAAGCATTTATTGAGCACCTGTCAAATGGGATGATATTTGTAAAGCACTTAGCATTGTGTCTGACACATAGTGGGTGGCATATAAGTGTTAATTGTTATTATTATTTATAATTATATTGCAATAATTATAATCCATTATATTACAAATAAATTGGCATTTAGTTTATAATGTAATATAGTATGATTTTCAATAATTAAATATTATTATGTGCCAGGCATTGTGCTGAGTGCTAAGGGTACAAAAAATGGCAAAAAAAAATCTCTGGTTTCAAGGAACTCATAATCCATGTAATATTGATATAGTATACATATTACATGTATATGTATATATATGCATTTATTTACGTGTGTATACATGTATATAATAATTTGGAAACAGTTCTGAAGGGAAGGTATTAGAATTAAAGAGAATCAGGAAAGACCTTGCAGAAGGTGAGACTTTGTTTGGGACTTGAAGGAAGCCAGAAGATGGAGATTAGAAGGAAGAGAATCTCAAGCATGAAGGACAGGCAATGAAAAGGCATAGAATCAGAAGAAAAAGTGTCTCGTGTGAGAAACAGTAGGGATTCTAATGTCACTGGATTGTAGAGAGAAAAGTAAGGGACCTTTTCTACCTGGCCTTAATATTTTTTTCAGTGAAATATGAAGCAAAGTTCTCAGATGAAAGAGTGGAAGGAAGGAGAACTTTGAGAAGTTTGAGGAGAGTTTTTTTTTTTAAAGTTTGGAAAAGACATTGTGTTTAGTGAGTGTGATAGTGAATCCATTAAGGAGGTATAAAGAGATTGCCTTGCCATAATGAAGATTAAATTATGTAACATAAATTTGTAGTGGATTCGATTATCAGAGTTTTGTAGCTGGGGATGATTATGTTTTCTTTTGATAGTCTTAAGAGAAGAAAGAAATGGAAGATGAAAAGGAACACACTAGGTAAAAAGTGAGGGAAAAGAAAGTTATTAACATTTCTTATAGTTGGGGAGTGCAAGAAGAATATATAAACATGAAGGAAGGGATGGGAAAGTCATCACATGAACCTCTCATCTGAACTATACAAAGGAAGACAATCACATACACACAAATAAAGCATTTGATGTAGAAATGTATAAAACAAGGAAAGGACACTAAGGGAGAAAGCGTCTATTACAAAAGAGGGTATAGTCAGAGAGGGAATAGTTACAAGGTAAACAAAATTTAACTTCATAGGGGGAACTGTAAAGAGTGACTAAAAGGAATGATAGTGTAAGGAGCAGTGATTGGGATCTAGAAAAGAGGAAGGGAGGAGAGGCAGTTTTATGGAAGCAGACTGCTTCAGTTCTAGACCCTAGTGTTCATCATGCTTCTCTTTCACTCTTCTTTCATATAAAGGGGGGGGAGGGGTGTTAGGCAAAGAGAAGAACAGCAATGTGGATTAGACAGCAGAAAATATGTTGCTTATAAAAATATACTTGAAACATAAAGATTCACATGGAATTAAATGAAAGCAAAATTCATTATGCTTCAGGTGAACTAAAAAAAAACAAACCAACCAGGGATTGTAGTCATTATCTCAGACACAGTGACAACAACAACAACAACAGCAAAAAACCCCAGATATGGCTAAAAGAGACAAATAGAGGGACTGTTCCATTCTTTAAGACCCCATAGACAATGAAATAACATCAAAACTTATAGCATCCTATTTGTTGAAGTGACTCAATACCACCATGTCAGGGGAGACAGAGATCCTCAGACACCATGAAGCCACTGCTAAGGTGTCTTCCTTTCCTCCCCCAACAGAATCAGACCATTCTGCAACTTTCTTTCTTAAATTATTATTCTTCAGATACAGCATTTCATAAAGGATAGAGAACTAGCCTTAGATTCAAGAAGATCAGTTTAAAGTTCTGCCTCTAATCAATACTGTATTGTCTTGTAACCCTGGGAAAATGGTTTTTGATGTTTTGACGTGCTTTGGTGATCTTGGAAGAAAGAAAAAGAATGAGAGAGGAATACTGTAGAGATGAAGGCTGGAGGAGGGAAGGGAAAATTATTATCTCATTGATTTGGGGTGTGCAAGTAGAAGGATACACAAACAAAGAGGAAAAGATGGGGGTGATAGGCTTCATTTGAACCTCACTTTCATCTGAAACAGTTATAGGAGGATAATAACACAGAATTTTGTGTAGAAACATATGTATCTGAACAGAAGAAAAAGGAACAGGAAAATGGGAAGGATAAGAAAGAGGCTACATTCAGGGAAGAATTAGTCATAAGCAAAACTAACTGCAACCCTGGAGAGTGAATCATGAAGAGGATTTAAAAAGGAAAGAAAGAGCAAGAAATTGTGATTGGCATCTGGATAAAGGGAAGAGAAAAGGAGCAGGGGGAGAAGAAAGCAGACTACATCAAGTATAGAGCGGAAAACAATCCTCTTTCATCACCTTTTTTGTAAAGAAGGGTGGGAGCAAAGGGGAAAAAAGTATAAGGCAATAGGATATAGGGAAATGAATAATTAGTCATCATAATTGTGGATGTGAATGGGGTGAGCTCACCCACAAAAAGGATAAGGAGAGCAGAATGATTAGAAAGCTGAATTCAACAATATGTGATTTACATGAAATGTGCTTGACATGTAAAGATTCACAAAGCATTAAAATCAGGGGCCAGAGCAAAAACTATATTGTATTTCAGCTGAATTAAAAATGTAGGGGATAGCAATCATGATTGTAGACAAGGACAGAGGACACAGTTGATTGAAACATATACACATGTAAGCTACATTATGCTTGAGGGTATCATGCACAATGAAATAATATCCATATTTAACACATGTCAAATAAGATAACAGGTACAGCAGTTTGCAAACCTTAAATTGTTACATAAACACTAGCTATTAATATATAATAAGTGGTACAGCAAAAAGGTACATAAATTATAGGGAGAAATTTCTTACAAAGTCATAATACTGGGGGACTTCAATATATCTCTTTTAGTACTAGACTAATCTAACAAAAATAAATAAGAATGAAATTTAAGACCTTAAGAGAATTTTTTAAAAAATATATCTCTGGTGATTATTGAGTGGAGATAAAAATAAACAGAGATATTACTCAACTGTGCATGACACAAAAATTAGGGCACAAACAAGTGGAAAAGCAGGAATATTAAACACAGCCTTTAAATGCAATGAAAAGGACCACTGAAGAAAGAATTAAAAAATTGTCTAAAGAATTGGCAAGTCAGTGAATAAATCCTAGAAATGATAGCCATTTTCATTAAAGAAAATAACCACAATCAGATAAAATGCCAAAATGTGAGATAAAGCCATAATGTTAGTTAGGGAATGGGATTCCTAAGCTTTTTTTGAGTCAGGAACCTCTATGGCAGTTTGGTGAAGTATATGGATACCTTCTAAGAATAATATATTTAAATTCATAAAAATAAAACACATAGAATTACCAAGGAAATAAAATAATAAAATATATACTTTTTTTCTCTCATCAAATTTCACACACTCCCTTGAACTCTATCCATGGATCTTTGCATGAGGGCAAAACTTATTTCTCTAAATTTTTTCATTGACAAAAGAGAGAAAAAATAAGTCAATGAATTAATCATGCAACTAAAAAATCCCAAAAACATTAATGAAATTTAAAGCCTCAATTAGACACCAACATAAAAATCTGGAAATTCTGATTAGAGATAAAACAAATCAAAAAAGGAGCCATTGATTTAATAAATAAAATCAAGAGCTTTAAAAAAATATGTCTAGTTGTTACAGAGTTTTTTCTTTTTTAATGGGGGAGTTAGGAGTGAGAATATCAAAATTTATATTACCTCTTATTTCTACTGTATGAGTTTAACTGATTTTATGTTCTATTATTTTTATAACTGAGTCAGCTTTTTCTCTGAGTTATCATCCCCTAAAGGTACATTATTCATTCTTGCTTGTCCTTGTGGAATTGAGGAAGGTCTTCTCTTCCTTACAAATCTTTCTAGGTGCAGAGTCCTCTAACTCAGGTCAACTCACCAGGTCTGCAAGATGCTGATGGGCCCATGAAACAATTAACATTCTTTAACTCAGGGAAAGGAAGACTAAGGGAGCTAAGTGGTACAGTTTACAGAGTGCCAAGCCTGAACTTAAGAAGACCTGAATTCAAATTGGACCTCATATACTTATTAGCTCTGTGACCCTGGGCAAGTTACATAACCTGCTTTGGCTCAGTTTTCTCCTCTGTAAAATGAGCTGGAAAAGGAAATGGCAAACTACTTCAGTATCTTTGCCAAGAAAATCCCCAAAAGAGTCACAAAGATTTGACACAACTGAAAAACCAACTAAATAACAATTGTCAGGGAGGGGTGGTCCCTAACCCCATTTGGATGTGCTAGCCCACTTTCTTTAAAATAACACCCCCCTCTCCACAATGCTGCCTACTCTATAACCAATTGTATTGTCTTCACCTACCCAAATCTGCACCCCTCCAAACCATATTAAGGTTTGTGAGCCCCATGTCAACGTTTCTGATCATTGAGAGAGACCCAATTTTTTAGTTACTGCTAGCCTAATTAATAAATTGATCAAGCTTAAACCATTGTCTCTGTTTGCCTTTAAGGGATGGAAGAGAGGAGAATGGTGCCTGAAATAGTTCCCCAAGGAAAAATCCTAAGAGTTCACTAGTGGAATTGGCCACCTGAGACTTTTTCCATGAAGGACTAAAACTATGGAGCTGACCCTCCTGGTCCCAGTTTCTTCTGACCTTGAAATTAATACTTCTTTGGGGAAAAGTTACATACTTTTTGTCTATATTTGTCTTGAGGTACTATTTTGTGTTCAGAATGATAATTTGGAAATAATTGGCAATGCATAGCCCCATAAATCCCCTGGAGACAATCCCTTGAAGGAGGGAATTGAGGTTGGGTTAATCGGAGTGTGCACCATATCAATACTCTTCAGAGCCTGGAGAATTGAGAGAGCCTAGCTTAGTCTTCTTAGTTGGGGTCTGGGAGTGAGGACATAGAACAAATTATTTTAAATCCCACCATTAGCCTGAAAAGGGATCTTTTTCCCCTTAGGCACTTGATGTCTTTGTAGCTGTTTCTAGACATACACACAATTAAAGCACTACCATTTGAGTAAAATCAAGCTGTTTTCTTCCCATGATCAATCAGCCTGGAGAATGTTGAATAGACGTAATAGTAAATCCCCTTGTCAGCCCTGTGTATATTAGTTTCTATGTCTTGTCTTATTATATAAGTTGGAAAATCAAATTAGCTTTTTCTTGGGGCCTTGTCAGACCAAAGAACAAGAGTAAAAGGAGAAAGAATTTCTTTCTGTCTTTTAACTCTAAGATAGAAGGCAAACAACAAACATATTTAAGAGGGACAGAATCTTTTCCCCAATGTGCAGAATTTTATGGCAGCATTATCAACTATGTAGTTTCCCTAACATGAATTTACAAATTGTGGTTTGAATGTTTTTATAAATGCTAGAATATATAAATAAGTTTTGAGGAAACATTCTTTAGAATTTTGTTTTTAAGAAAAAAATATAAAGTAGGAGGAGATAAAGTTTTGAGAAAAAGCACTAGATGTCTTTCTTCAGGTGTTTCTCTTTCCCCTAACCAATTTAAGAAGACAAAAGAACTCCTGGTGATGGAGTCACGGAACTTGAACCCATAAAAGGAAAAAAAAACCCATGTCTTTGGGATCTGGACCCTTAAAAGGAAAAGCCCTTGAACTTTCCCACAAATTTCAGCAGCCCAGATCCCTGGTGTTCTCTTGAACCATCAGGCCCTTCCCAGTATAATCCTTTTAATCATCCTTTCATTTTGGCCTTCCATTGTGTGCACCTGGCCCCACCCCAAGTTACTAGCTATTCCTTGATCCCATTCAGATCTTCTTTTTCTGTATAAAAATATCAGTCTCATCCTCATCAAATGCCCAGATTCTTAGAATCTGGCCCACTTGTATTGGCACCACAGACTCACTAGGAATCTCACCCACCAACCAGTTTCTTAATAAACTCACTACTCGGACTGAAAGAAGGCTTCAATGGTCAAATTCTTTCCAGGCAGACCCCTGTCCTGTAAGTTTGCATTTTGGAATTCCTAGCATCCCTGACCAGGAACCAAAATATGTTGTGGGTTAATTATCCCCAAGTTATCTGGTTATCCCCAAGGAATTCAAGGATGCCTCTATCATCTATCTCTATAAAGGTAAAGGAAATAGATCATCCTGTTGTTGAGGTCAGGTAACCATAATGTTTGAAGTTTGAGGTGCCTGGAACCCCAAAATACCAACATGCTGAGTCCTGCTGAGTGAATTCGACTCAAGTATTCTTTTAGCTAAAGTAAAACAAAGTTTTTTAAAGATTTGCCATATTGGGTTGACTATTAAGAAGCCTAACCATTTGTGACCTGTGTATTGACAAGCAGGCCAGATAGAATCTCAATTAGACAGAATCAGAGCTGGATTGAATCTGAGTGCCTTCTGTGGGAGAGATGTGGGAGGTGGTCTAGTAACCTGGGAGGAGAGGTTTAAGGAGTATCTTGATGGGAATGGGGTAACTAGCGATGAAGGGTGGAAAACAGCTGGAAGCAAATGGGAGGTATCAGACAAAGAAGGGCTTGGGTGGGAAGTAATCAAGGATGGAAATCAGCTAGAGGCAATCTGGAGGCAACAGACCAGGGGGGGTCAGGTTAGGTTGAGGGTATGATTTAGGTATGAAAAACTAGATTAAGTGGGAAGATTCAAGGAGTTCCAGGAGGTTCCCAGAGTCTGTACCCCATCACTGTGACAATCATAGTGGATCTCTCTCTTAGTCATTGCTGGAAAGATTCTTATCACAGTCCACCTTAACAGACTGATTCTTCTCCTGGAAGATCATCTACCTAAAAACTGGTGTGGCTCCAGAAAGGGCTGAGGAATGGTTATGATGTTTTCTGCCTGGCAATTCCAAGAGAAATAGGAGGAGCGGAACAGAGGTCTGAATAAAGAATGTGCAGAACATTCATAAATCTGACCAAGACCAGTGACACCATCAATCATGAGGTACTGTGAAAAATTATGGCAAAATTTTGGTGCCTGGGGTTCATCAGCATCAGTACTGTATGAGAGTTTCATGTCAGCAAGTTTGCACAGGTTCTTGATAACAGAAAATGCTCTCATACTTTCCCCGTTACCAGTGGAGTAAAGTAGGAGTGTGTGTTTGCTCCCATGTTTTTAGCATGATACTTTCAGCAAGGTTGTCAGATACCTTCAAGGATGAAAATGACATTAAGGTCAGTTACCACACTGATGACAAATTATTTAACTTGAAAAGGCTACAAGTCAAGACTGAAGTCAAGGGAGAGTTGCGTGACTTTTTCATTCTCAGATGATTGTGCACTCAATGAAGCCTCTGAGGCTGAGATGCAACAAAGTATGGATTAATTTTCTGCTGCTTGTGCTAATTTTGACCTAACAATTAACACCAAGAAAACACCGGTTCTCCATACCATCCATATGTTGAACCATTGGTTACAGCAAATGGAGAATGTTGAATGCTGCCCAAGTCGAGACCTTTGTCCCTTGGACTGGGAGGGTTTTGGTCCCATTTGTCTGAAGGGTCCCAGAAAGCCTGGTCTTGGGGGGCTCCTTGGAGTCCCCTTATTTGATTTACCATTCTCTTGAGGCCCATATAGGCCAGCCCACATTGTCTGGACTACCAATCACTCCCATCAGGATCCTCCCTGGATTTGATCTACATTCCAGGCTGACCTCCCCTATCAAGACCATCCCTGGGACCCCAGAATACTTGGCAACACTTGGATTCTTCCTTCAGTCTTTTCTGTATTTAAATTCCATCTTGCCTCCATGAAGGCACTCAGATTTAGTCCAGCACAGACTCTGTCTAGCTGAGATTTTATCTGGCCCGTTTGTTAATACAAGCATTACAAATGCTTAGACTTCTTAAGAGGCAACCCAGTATGGCGAATCTTTAATAAACTTTGTTTTTCTTTGACTTAAAGAAGGCTTGTGTCGAATTCATTCGAGCAGGACCCGGTATGTCAGCAGGACCCCTAACTTCAACAGATAGGTTCATTTAGCTTGACAATATGCTTTCTAGGGATATACACAAAGATGATGAGGTTGAGGAATGACTTGCCAAAGCTAGCTCAGTGTTTGGGAGACTCTGAAAGAAAATGTGGAAGAGAAGAGGTAGTAGACTGCCTACTAAACTGAAGAGCTATTGTGGTGGCTTCATTCTTGTATGCCTGTGAAACCTGGATAATATACCAATGCTGTGCCAGGAAACTGAATCACTGACTTGTCTTAGGAAGACTCTTACGGTCACCTGGCAAGATAAGGTACTAGACACTGAGGTCCTTTCTTCAGCTAAAATGCCAACCAATCCAATTCTACTCCAGAGAGTAGAACTCCAATGGACTGGCCATGTTGTTTGAATGCCAAATGCACATTTTCCTAAAAAATTATTTTATGGAGAACTCACACAAGGTAAGTGCTCATATAGAGGTCAAAAGAAGTAATACAAGGATATTCTCAAAGTCTCCCTGAAGAACTTTAGAATCGATTGTGTGACACGGAAAACACTGACAAAGGACCTCCCAGCATGGCATGCCCTCATCAAAGAAGGTTCTGTACTCTGAGTAAAGCAGAATTAGAGTAGTTCAAAAGAAATACGAGATACACAAATTTAGAGACATCTCCACTTCAAATGTTTATGTGGACTATTTGTGCTCAACCTATGGTACAACCTTCTGAGCTTGTATGGGTCTGATCAGTCACAGTCAGACACACTATACCTTAACTCTGACATAGTGATGTCATTTTAGTCCTCTTCATGAACTAAGGACAACGACCATCAGGAATTTAACAGATGTTACTCGACTAACAGCTATTTTGAAAGAAATTTATTTAATTCAAGGAACGCACCTAGGACTTAAGTGAAGCTTAATTCTGGGTTAACTGTTTCCTAAAGTAGCTATATATTTTTTCTAAGAACTTTAATTGAGAATTGGTTTTGAATATTAGAAATTGCAAATGTAGGTTTAGTTGGATAACTAAATTATGCTCACTTGTGTTATCCACCCCAAAATTTTGGACATTTATGTGTTTCCAAAAGGTTCTCCTAATCTCTTTTGTAATAGATTGTAATTGATGAGTTAAAAGGTACAGCTCAGAATATCAATGAGGGAAAAGACAAGGAGAAAGAAAAATCTAAACCCAAGGCCCAGGCTAGAAATTTCTACTTTCTGAAAGAAAATTCTATTGGTAAGAATTGTAAAAGAAGAGGTGGAAAATAAAGATAGCCCTTAAGATAAAACTATCTCTGGGAAGTATTAGATATAGATTATTGCTGTTGAGTTTAATTTTCATAGTGCCACCTGATGTTTCATGATGTGTTTGGAAACTGCAGAAGTGAGTTTTTGTTCTTGGAGTGGACTTTGATCAAGACTTCTCCATATTGGATTCGATCAGTTTGGAACATCAGTAGTTAGTGTTTGGAAATGTGTGCTACTGTTGTGCTACCATGGTGTGAGAAATGTTAAGGATTGCAGAATGCAGCTCTCTTGATCTGCAGAGTGTTATCTGGGTATTTTGGAGAAAGGAGAGGAATATTTGCTCTTCAGGGAGGACTCCATCTAGATTCTGAGGGGTGGTGTCCCTAGGGCTTCAGGGTGAAAAATAAGTAAAATTTAATTTGTTAAGATGTTTTGTGTGCTTCTGTACATGCTATGACAGAAATTTCTTGTCATTTGAATAGACCAGGCTTTCTTAAGCTTTTAAAGATTCTCTAAGAACACCTTAGTAAAGTTTTTCGAAGTTTTCAGCCATGGTTAAGACTATGCAGTATAAGCCTCTATCCCCCTCCCTTCCCCTCCAGGAGAGAGAGAGAAAGATGAGGTGCTTTCATCTAATAAAGAATAATAAAATTGCAATTAATTAGCAACAATTCACTAGAGCTTAGCTGTTATAGATAAATTAAGGACAAAGTCACCTGAGTTGAAATAGACTCTGCAACTTAGGAAGTAAAAGTTTATTAAGTCATTGGTTTTGTTTAACATCAACTTGTGTGAAAGAAGAAATTCAGTTCAATAAAGATTAGCTAAGAAAACTTTTTTATTTTTTATGATATGGAAACTATAGTAATAAAATCGAAGCTTAAAACGCCTAGGCTCCAAAGCAGGGGGATGGGAATGCAAAGCTGAATACAAAATAATTTGATCTGGCTCTTTGGGTGATTTGAAAGGGCAATAGAAAAAAATGTTATAGGAAGCTAAGTGTGCCACCACATGGCTTTAAAAATCAGCTAATTGATAACAACAAGCTCTCAATTTTCAGTACTGCCAGCAATTTTTGAGCTTTTAAATGTTACCATTAGCATTTATGAGATTCAGATTTAATTGAAATCTGTCTTGAAACTAAATAATAATGTGATCTAAGTGTGTTCTTCTATTAGGGTCATTGTGGTAGATTAGAATGAAACAAAAACTGCAATTGTTATTTGACATCAAGAAATGTGTTAGCTATGTGACCAATCTTTATCTTTGTTTACTAATACGTAAAGTACAAAAGATAATACCTAACATAAATCTGGTAATTCATTGTATTAGAAATGTTAGGAAAAAAATTCTATTTTAATCTGCATTCTCTTTGGTTATAGATTCAATTATTAAAAGAATGATGTAAACATATTCAAAAACTTATTTATTTAGAAATATAACAGAGAATAGTAATAACTTTCTGTAAATTTGATAGAGCAAAGATCTCTTAAGATATCCTCATCTGTGAAATACAGGATCCTAAATTCTTACCAGCCTTGCTAACAGTTTAAAGTGATGAAGTTTGAGAAATAGTGCTAGAAGCTTGAGACATACTGGCAACTGGGCAGAACTTCAATACTTTAAAATTTTAAGAGCAAGCCCCCATATTCAGGCTAGAAGGTAATTTAATTTTAGTTGGGAAAAAGAACAATACTTTTTAGGGTTCCCCACATCCATAAAATCAAAAGTCTATCTAGAAATTACAAAGAGGAGATTTCAATTTGTATCTCTTCCCAGTATACCACACTGCCTTGAGAGTCAGCTTCTTAGTATACTAGTTAACTGAGTAATAAGTTTAAAAAAACCTGTAGCATAAACCTTGCTAATCTGTGGGAAGAAGCTGTTTAGACTAAGTTAAGGTAATCAGATGAGATACAGGTTCCTAAACTTGCCATCCACTTGCTAGGACATATTCAGGTGTCCTTGAAGTATCTCAGATGATATGAAGAAGTTGGTGGGACAAAAAAATAAACATTAATTAGTATTGTTAAAACAAGAAACATCTGTTTCATTTTAAAGGAAAAGAATTTCAGTGGAATTAGTTATCTTAGAGGACAGTAATGGAACATATTTGTTGTTTGTAACCACTGGAGTTGGATAAGCTCGGGATTGCTCACAAGGAGCAATGGTTGCTAAAGTGTTTGGTACAGCACCTTGCCCATATCGTATACAGAGCACTACATAAATGTTGGCTGTTGGGTACTCCCAATGAAGTACTCTTCATTCTCACTACTCCATTCTAGACAATTATATACCAGTCCTTAGATATGACTACTATATACTAATACCTCAAATATTTCCTTATGTTATGCAAATTAGGAATCTTTGTATCCAATCTCTTTATGTTCCCTGGGCTCTACGCCATGGTGTAGTCATAACCCTTTGTTAAAGCTCTCAAAGACTTTGGTTTGAAGAAGTGGAGTCACACCCTGGTAGAATAAGACCAGATTCCTAATATCCTTTTGCCTGGGCCAAAAATGGTAATATCCCAGCCCTCCATCTGGAACAGTAGAGTAAGAAATTTTAACAATGGCTTGTTTATATTTAACCCAGCATACTTTGAGCTGACTTAATAATAACAGTTGTGAATTTAAGCTGGTAGAGCTTTATATGGATTTCCTAGTAATGTAATTGTGAGATTCATTTGTCTTATATGATTTCATTTACAGCGAGATATAGCTTCCCATTAGGATAATTAGTTAGAATTTATTACCACTCCCTGTCATCCCTATTTCTTAGTCAAAAGGAATAAATAGTAACATCCAAACCCTCCCCTCATTATCGTATGCATATATTACCTTTTTACTGGTGTTCTGTCTTTAATGAAATGTTTTGCCTCTCCAAATTATATGGATTGAGAGTTTAAAAGTCACTTGTGAAAGAATGATTTTCTATGTAATATAATTTGGAAATGTATTTGACTGATTTGATGTTATCTGACTAGTAGTAAGTTTTGTTCCATGTTTTAAATTAATGATACTGTGCATGTTATTATTGTATTTCTAAATTTTCTGGTATTATAAATTCTGGGAAACTATTGTTTAGGAAATGCTTTTTAGAGAATGATAAGACTGTGTCACTGGAGAATCAAATTCCTTTTTCATTTGGATATTGTGAAATTATTAATTGACTTATTAGAGGTTATTGTCATAATGTTAAAACCTGGGGTATATTTAAAAAGGAAAGAATAATAACTACTTTGTGGGAAATCAAGAGAGAGAGAGAGAGAGAGAGAGAGAGAGAGAGAGAGAGAGAGAGAGAGAGAGGTGGTAAAAATCATTTTCAGTCTTGTCAGGTTTCTTGGGAACATTTACATGAGCAAAGTCAAAAAATTTTATCAGCACTGCGTAAGAATTTGTGAATTGGTTTCCTGAGAAAATGGGATCCCCTCTTTCCTTGACAAAGAGGGGAGAATATACAAGTTCGTTTATAGTACAGAAATGCTTTATATGATGATTTGTGATTATGAAATTATTAAGTTATACTTGGAATAGTATATCTTGAAGATCTATCTTGAAGCAATTTAGGCTTAGCAGATTCCAGTCTTTAAGGGGTTAATATACAATACTTAAAGAGATGGATATCTGTTAGTCTGGGGATTTGCAGTAATTAGCCAGTGTTTTTCTTTGGGATTTTTTTTTTTTTGAATGAATCTATTCACTATCTATGTGGAATTCCAGACTGTAATTATTTTCTTAATTTCTAATGATTGATTTTTATACCAGAATAAGTTTAGACTGGGGAAGGAAAAGAATGTTAAATGAGGTGTATATATGTGTGTGTGTGTGTGTGTATGTGTGTGTTCTGGTAAACTTTTTATTGCTAACTGTACTATTACAACACCATGAGAATAGTAATAATTGTATCCAGCTCTAAGTTAGGATTAGTGAAATTTTGCTGTTTTAGGTTGAATTTTTTGGCACTGTGATTTTTCTTTTGAGCTTTAGTTTCAGGTATGTTTGTGTTATTAAACCAGTGTATCATTGCTTCAAGAAAAATGCCAGCAGTTCAGTGGGAATGGAATGACATCTAATAAAAAGCTAAAGGGAGGAATAGTTGGGGAGATGACCTTGGGAAGACTAAGATAGGACCCTTTTGGCTGTTTCCCATATAAGTAATTTCTCCCCTTGGTTAATTGTGAGCCTGGTTGTGATATCCTGTCATGCAACTGGCTGCCAATATGACTCTTACCTAAAATCAAACAGAACTAAGGATGCTTTATCCTATTATACATGAGTTGAGTCATTCTGTGCCCTTTAGCTTGGGCTTGGAGGATCAGTTTTGATGCTGTTATAACTATGTCCCTCTTTTTATAAGCACAATACTTATTCTATCATTCAAGAGATTAATACTGAAACACATCTAAGTTACTATAATAGGGTACAAGTATGAGTACTTGGGCTTGTCATCAGACTGCTAATATTTATATATTCATGTGTAAGGTTAGGTCCTTGAAATATACCTATATGTACAGCATGCAAATTACACAAGAATTACCTTAAATATGTCCCCATTGTTGAGAGGGTATTTAAGGACAGTGTGTGTCTATTCCATTTGAATGTGGTTAACAACTGACCATCCATCTGATATACACTGTTCTTTGTAAATATCAATTGGATATTTACATATCACATCCCAGGTCTTTTGTTGCAATTGGAATAAAATAAGGATCTTTTAAATAAGTTCATTTGTGCAACCATTGAATCTAGGAACAGAAATCATCTACTCACAAAGAGTGTTGTTACCTGTGTGTTAATATATGGGATTAGATCCTTAACAGCATCTTATCCTCCTAAAGGGGGAATTAATTAGAGTGTAAAATTTTGAGAAAGCAGTGAGGTCAGACAATTATATATGTCAAATGTAAATTTTTCTAATGGGATATATAGGCCTCAAGGCTTGTCTGAATAATTGGATTCTAAAAATTGGGTTCAGGATTTTATATATACGATTATATTGTGCACCCATTGCATAAACCAGGCACTTAAAAATGTTTAGGTTCTGATTTTTCAGTTGTTATTTGAATTTCTAAACTATAACAATATAGCAATTTGTTAACTTACATCACCGGACAGTTACAAGTAGTAAAACTGAAGGCTTTTTTTCCCTCTTCGTGAGGCTTGTCTGAAATAAAGAATGAAATAAATGAACACCAGTCTTAAAAATTAAATGACAATGGAATCATTGTTTATTTAGAAAAACACTCAATCTTAGCTTATATGTCTGCTTTGGTAAGTATTACATCTTTAACCAGAAGGATTCATTTTAGAAGTCAGATTTCTCAGATTTCTTTTTGAGATTCTTCCTTCAGCTGGTTGTTGGCAGTGTCTATATCAGGTACAGCGTTTAGATTAAGATAAAAACAGCAATGGACATGTAAAAACTTAAATTCTCCGAAGTTTCAAATGAGTTATTGGTTCTTAATATGATGTTCTCATAGGTCTTTTGTTAATAGGATTAGAATGATAAGATTTGAGCTTTTTTTTCTGTACTAAATTGTATGGAGTTTTGTAAGTTGCAGATTTTAGCAGAAACATCTAAGAAACTCCATAAATACCCTAAACCAGAGAAGCTGCTTGGAGAATGTCCAAGAGAAGATGTTTTCAAAACTCAGATGACTATATGAGACAGTTGAACCCTAAGATATGATGTGTTGAGAAAATGGCACACCTAGGTTTAAAAGACCCTGTCATCCCTCCCTCAGGGTCTTTTGGCACAAAAGGAGGTTTTCCATTGACCACTATATTATTAGGCAGTATGCACCTGCTAATAAGTAATATCTTGTAGAGAAGATTGCCTCTGTTACTCTTTTATCCTTTGTGACAATAGGATCAATTCTTTATTTTTGAGGCAAGGGTGAAGGAGATAGTGGCAGAAGACATCTCAGAGACTGGAGATGGAGAAGAGGTGAAAAGAGGAAGCTTTGTGAATGGCCTCAATTTTTTCAGTATAATACACAGCAGGTTTGTTAACTGAGAAGACAGGAGGAAGGGAGCCATGGGAAATTTGAGGAAGGAAGAAAGGGTTTGGAAGAGCTCCGTGGTGAGTTAGATATTGAGTTAGAGAGGTGTAAGATTGCCTAGTATCAATGAAGGTCCAATCAAAGTTGTGTAATATAAATTTGTAGTGGACTCAGTCATAACAGTGGTGTGATTTTCTTCACTTTTGTTTAACAGCATATGTGTAAGAGCAAAGGAGTAAAACAGGGCTGAAGGTTGGCAGGGTACATGTGGTGATATGATAAGGAGGCTAGGGAATTCTGAAGAGGACAATAGAGAGTTGAACTGAATCACTAGGAGGTAAAGGGGAAAAGAGGAAACAGTGGTTAGAACAGTGCTAATCTAGGAGCCTGGTGGAAAACTGAAGGGTTCAAGGGATTGTTGGTCATGGTATGGACAAAAAGCTCCTGGGTCATCTCTAGCCATCCTGATGAATATCAGGCCACTGGATCCAGATGACACAGGAGAAGAAAGTGAGGTTGGTGACCTTACACAGCCTTCCTGCACTCAAATCAAAGTCAACTGCAAGTCATGTCACCATCCTGATGTCAAGGTCCTCTTCGAAAATGAAAGACAAACACAACAACCACAATGGACAAAGAGCAGGGCTTGGTATTGGAAGACAGAGGGAGAACTAATTGATTATGATCACATAAGGACATTTCAGAATTCTTGAACATGGAAATGGTGCAAAATCAAGAGTATGACCAATCTTGTGTGTGGTTGAGGTGGGGTGGAGAAGTAGATAATGGAAAATGAATAGTTTGAGGAAAAGAGAGGTTAGGATGTTTGAGGAAGTATCAAAATTTATATTGAAGCCCCTCAATATTTAGGTAGAAGTTGGGAAAGAAAAATGATTGTGAGCCATGTAATGAAGTCATTAAAGAAAGAAGTCTCAGAGATCTATAGACAGTAGCTACCAGGATTTTGATTGGGTGGTAGATATGGAGTATATGGACCTCAGAGGAGGAGAGTTTACTGAGTGACGGTGGTAGGGGGAGAACCTAGAAGTGGCAATGGACAACAAGAAGTATTTCAACTCTTCCACTTGGATCCGTGAGTCAAGGGGAATGAGTGAAAACATGACCAGTACTGGAAAATTACTGGATCTGGGAAGCTGTGTCATTAGGAGATAGGCAGGTCTCCGTGAGAACTAGAATATGGAAAGAATGGGAAAGGAAAAGATTTGAGATGAAGCAAGTCTATTGTGTATGGGATAAACACTATAGAGGGCACACTGGAAAGGATGTTTATTGTGGGTTTTTTAAATTTAATTTTCTAATTTATTTGTTTCTAATTAATTTGTTTTCAGTTTTCAACAATCACTTCTATAAGTTCTCCCCCTCCTTGCTCCCTCCCTCTCCACAAAAGCATGCAATCTTACATGGGCTCCATAGGGATGTATATTGTTTTGTTTGGACTTTGAGGTGTGTGGTTTGAGGGAGTAAGGAATTGGGAAGTGGGAGAATGGGAAATGGGGTTTAGATGATGAGATTCAGAATCAGTGGGATGTGAAAGGTATGTTATTAAGAACTTTGAGCAGTTCTGAACTCAGAAGGGAGAGAAAACAAGTCTAGGAATATTATTTTTATTTGGACCTCTCTGCTTATGAAAGTTTAATACTGAGTCCCCCATTTTACTTTTTGGCTTTGATTTGCTGACTGCAGTTTCTATTCAGCTGAACTGCTGGATGTCTCATTTCCCCTTCTCTCTGTCTCTCATCTTCTCTATTTATTTGTACGTCAGCAAAAATACAGGGTGTTCCAAAAGCCTTAGTACAATTTTCAGCTCTAATAGATTGAAGCCTTTCTGATCCTCTTTTACAACAAACAGCTTAGGGTTTGTTAGCCAACAGTTTTTATATGTGTGGAAATGGAGGGTAAAAGTTCAGGTGAAAACATCAGGCTCCTCTTGGATATCCATTACGCATGGCTCTTTAATTCTATTTTTCTTCTTGCTATAACTTCCTCTTCCTTCTTCCTGTGAGCCCTTCCAACCTCAAGACCAGGGTTAGGGTTGGGCATGAGTTGTGTGGTTGCGGTTTGTCCTTTATTCTCAAAGGGGGCCAGACATCAGGGAGATGATGACATGACTTGCAATTAAATTTGATTTGAGTGAGGGAGGGCTGTGCAAAGTCACCACCCTCACTTAGTCATCCAGAGTCATCTGGGTCCAGTGGACAGATATTGATTAGGATGACTGGAGATGGCCCAAAATGCAGCAGGAGACTTTGGCCTACGGTCTTTTCAAGTTCTCACTCTGAGTGAGGCAACTTCCATTCAGTGAATAGGACTCTTTAAGAAGTGAATCAAGGGATGGACCTTTTAATAAAAAAAAAAAAATCAAACTGGGAGGGAAAGACCCTCAGGGTTGCTGGCCAAAAGAGAAACAATTACCATGGACATTCACTCTGGGCCAGGAGGGTCCAAAATATAGCCATTAGTGGTGCTTTGGCAGGGCAGGGACCTATTGTTGTCCAATGAAAGCGATCCACAGTGAATTGAGTAAGTCTGTCCTCATAAGAATGTCAGTGGCCTCTCCCAAGACTCTGCTCCCCATGGGCATGGTAAAACATGAGTTAAAACATGAGTTACATTCCTTGTGGCCAATAATCTTTTATTGTAAACCAGGAACAGGATGGTTGTACAGTCATTTTCAACTCTTTGTGATCCTGTGGACGATAACACACCAATACTGTCCATGAGGTTTTCTTGGCAAAGATACTTGAGTAGATTACATGCTGTTGTGGAGAGGGAGGGAGTAAGGAGGAGGAGAAAATTTAAAACTTATGAATGTGATTGCTGAAAACTGAAAACAAATTAATTAGAAAAAATAAATGAGAAAATTAAACTTAAAAAAAAAAAAACAGAATACACATCCTTTCCAGCATGTCCTCTATAATGTTTATTTATCCCATATGCAATAAACTTGCTTCAGTGCAAATCTTTTCCTTTCCCATTCTTTCCATATTTTGGCTCTCACTGACTGAGACCTGGCTGTCTCCTAATGACACACCTTCCCAGATCCAGTACCCTAGTCATATTTTCACTCATTCCCCTTGATTAACGAATCCAAGTGGAAGAGTTGAAATGCTTCTTGCTGTCCATTGCCACTTCTAGGTTCTCCAGTGTCTTTCTGACTCCAAGCCCAGTGCTCTATCCACTGAGCCACTTAGCTCCCTCCAAGTACAGTATATTTGGCAATATATTTTCTAAGCTGTAAGATGTGCTGGCTTTGAGTATTTAAATCCTTCTTCTCATTTTCTGAGACACCAAAGCATGATCCAATGGATAAGCATGGCTGTTGCCCATATATCAGTAAGTATGATATAAAGCTGGCGGTAAATTACTGGCAGTACTACATGTATACTAAAAAAGATTACACATTGATTTCACTGAAATTTTTCTTCTAGTTTCAGTATTCCTAATGTTACAGTTTCATGATGTGTTGTGGTAGAACCATCTGTAATGGTAAGGGAATTTGCCTAAGGGACAGCTTTTGCTATTGCTTCAAAGGTGCCTACTTGGTCAGGGGGTAAAGCCAAGATGGCAGAGTAAAAGCACAGACTTGCTACAGCTCTTCCCCCAAGTCCAGCCAAATACCTGTAAAAAAATGACTCTAAACAAATTCTGGAGTTGCAGAACCCACAGAATGATGGAGTGAAGCAAATCTCCAGCCCAAGACAACCTGGAAGGTGGATGGGAAGCATCTATCAAGCTGGGCTGGGAGCAGAGCGCAATACAGGGTGGGCCACCCTGGCACAGATGTGACCTGAGCAGGCCTGGGAGGGAGAGGACTGAATCTTGGGCACCTGTGGTGGTTTCCAGACTTCAAAACCCCAAAACACCAAGGACAAATTAGAAGGTCAGTAGGAAAAACCTGTGGGACCTGTGTGAGAGAACAGAGTGGTCCGACCCCAGGCCCAGCTGCAGCAGGGGCAGGGACAGCAGCAGCAGCGATTTCTGGAGTTCTAGGCCCACAGATTGCAGAGGATCCAGTGGCTGACAGTACCTTCCCTCCCCGCACTGGAACAGAAAACTACCTTGACAAAGATCTTAAAAGTCAAGTAAATGGCTGGGGAAATGAGCAAAAATTGGAAAAAGAATCAGACTATATAGAATCTTACTTTGGTGACAAGGAAGAACAAAATATAGAAACAGAAGACAACAAAGTCAAAGCGCCTACACCTAAAGCCTCCACAAGAAAAATGTGAATTGGTCTCAGCCCATGGAAGAGCTCCAAAAGGATTTTGAAAATCAAGTAAGAAAAGTAGAGCAAAAATTGGGAAGAAAAATAAGAATGATGCAAGAAAATCATGAAAAACGAGTCAACTGCTTGCTAAAGGAGACCCCAAAAAATGCTGAAGAAAATAACACTGAAAAAAATAGACTAACCCAAATGACAGAAGAGATCCAAAAAGCCAAAGGAGAAGAATGTCTTAAAAAACAGAACTGGCCAGATGGAAAATGATTCTTTAAAGATTAGAATGGAGCAGATGGAAGCTAATAATTTTATGAAAAATCAAGAAAATGTAAAACAAAGGTACCTACTTAAGGAAAGTCCCTGCTATTGTTTTGGGGTCTACATCCTGCTTGGGCATCCTGATGGTGTTTCTTTCTGATTGGCTGAGTACTGTGGTCCTAGATGGATGTGACTGTGGTACAGTGCATGGACATATGTGCTGTTTCTATGGGAAATATGAGGAATGGTTCTGGGGACAGTGGCTAGCTAGAGGCAGTGGCTGGGATTCCATTACATGGATATGCCTGCTGTTTCTGTGGGAAATAAGAGTTCATGGACATACTTGTTATTCTAGTGAGCAGTGAGCCCTATATGAGGAAGTTAGGATATTGAGACGGGAGAGTAATGGCTAGGTAGGGGCAGTGGGACCTATCTTTATTAGGATTCCATCACTAACATTCAACAATGAACTTAAACTGGTCTAGAAATCACATATGCCTGAGGATACTGTTTGTCCTTCATTTCTGAAGAGGACCACTGATATCATAGATGGTATCTTGACTTGTGGATAAATTGGATTTAAGAGAGGCAGAGCTGCACAAAGCAGTCAGCCTCACTTTCTCTTCCACAATCTTTGGAGTCTAGTAGCAAGACAAAGTCAAGATGACTGGTGATGGCCTTGGCATCTTCAATATCTAACCAAGCTCTAACCATTCCATGATGCTTGCTTCAGCCACCTTCATGGACTTTGGAGCAAATTGTTTTCATCCTTCCACTGTGCCAAGGGAAGTCTTCACAGGCTTGGGGGGGGGGGACATCCCCTTAACTCATGATGGGTACCTTTAATCTGGTTGGGTCTGTCTTCCCATGAGGTTTATTTAGGTGTGGCTGCCGCAGATGCTGCAGCTTCTTGGAGCCACAAGTAGGAATTGGGTGAATCAGGTAGACAGCAAAGGTGGAAAGCAGTCCTGATAAAGGCTCTGCAAACCCTCATGCCAGAGGTGCTGTCCTCCTGAGCAAGGTGGTTCAGTGGATAGACAGTGGGGCCCAGAGTCAGAAAGATTTGAGTTCAAATCTGGATTTGGACATGAATTAGCTGTGTGATGGGGGCAAGTCACTTAACCTCTGAGAAGGAAACGCCTGGTGATATAGTTTTACCTGGACTAGGTGACTTCAATTCATTACCAGCAACTAGGGCTCCCTTACAATTTCCTTAATATCTACACGGATATCTTATTTTGTCCTTTAATCCGAGAATCACTCAGAAAAATCTGAAGAGCTCTGCCTTCTCTTCGTCACCGCTTGGCATCATCTCATTCATCCAAAGTGGCAGTTTTTGGAACCTGTTCATTTTGGTTGGTAGCCAAGCATCTTTCAGAGGCACCAGGGCTGTACTGGAAAGCATGTTGAACCTAGAGCCCAGAAGATGTAAGTTTCATTTCTGCCTCTGATACTTATAGCTATAAGACCATCCACAAGTCATTAACCGTTCTGAGTTTGTCTCTTCTGCAAACTAAAAGACACTGTATCAATGCCATTAATTACCCTTTGGGTTACCTGTACATTTGATTCTTTGGGGATTGTCTTCTAGGATTTGCAGCCTCTTCCAGTGTTCCATTCATTATCCGTTTTACTTTCCCCAATGTGATTTTTCTTAAGTAGAAAACGGGGAGGTTTTAAAGACGGTCTTTCCCTATTTTCTCCTCCTTGGAAATAATTTTTACTCCTCCGCTAGTCACACGTTGAAGTCACCTGTGGGCAGATACGCGTGTCTTCCTTGTTCAGACCAGCCAGGGAGGAAGCAGGGTCTAATCATTTCATTAGTGCCTTTTGCCAGGCTTCTCAGTCCCGAATGTCAGGCTTCAGTTTTTAAGAGTATAAATCCGTGAGATACGGATTGATTGGTTCCACAACTTAGGTTCCTTTTCCACTTTAAGCAAATAATGCTATAGGGTGAGTTAAGGGCCAGGAAAGCTGGCCATTCCTTCTCCACCTCCTCTCTCTTTTCCCTGGAAATCATGCGTTCTTCTGGCCTTTTAACTTCTCGTTTCGTTTCTTAATTCATAGTCCTACACACAAGCCCTCAGGCAGGGGCAAGGACCACAATAGAGAGAAGGGCTCGCCCGTTCCGAGAGCCCCGCTCCTTCCCAGCCCCGAACTCCACCCCTTCTTTTCTTCCTACCAGCCGCTTTTCCAGGGGCCGGGACTGACGTGTTCCAACAGGCCTCGCGGGCCAATCGTTAGCGAGAACGAAAGGGGGCGGGACCGCGAGCCAGGCCGAGGAGGGGAGAGGCGGGGCTGGGGGGGGCCGGTGAGAGGAGAGAAAGAACTGAGAGACAAACAGTCACCTGATCGCTTTCCTTCTGGGGCTCGGTCACTCGCCCGTAGATTCTGACCCCGTCTCCCGAATATCCGCGTCCCTGTTCGTCCGCGGGAAGCGACGGCCCCCACCCCCCGACCCCGGGCCCCGTGTAGCAGTCGGGGGTGAGTAGAGCGGAGTGGGGAGGCCGGTGGGTCTGCGCCCTTGGGGGAGGGGCGCGCGCAGCAGGGGCGGGGGAGGAGCGGGCGGCCTGGGCGCCCTTTGGTCCCCGCGCCCCCCCGCTGGGCTCTGCCCTTAGCCCGGTCTTTTGGGGGGTGCCCTGGTGCCCAGGCCGTGGGCGGCTTGACTTTCCGCCCCGGCGTAAATCCGTCGGTTTGAAATGTGTTTTTAAACCTGTGAGCATTCAAAATGTCCTTAGAAGCCCCTCGCCCCCCCGAAGGATCCGCCCCTCCGATGGAAGTGGGGTGTGAGACGCGGGGTTCCCCGCAAACGTGCGGCCGCCTTCCGTTTATCTGAAGGTCCTCTTTTTCCGGGAATCCACAACTCGGATGCATCACAACTTACTCATGTAGTAAAAATCACTCTGTCAGCTCCCTCGGCGTTCGTCTGGGGAGCGTCGGGCTGGGCGGGCGGCGTTGGGGAGCGCTTGGTGCCGAGAGGTAATGGCCCGTGCTCGTAAGACATCTAAGTTTGGGCCGGGCCGGGCCCGCGGCGTGGAAAAGTCGTCGTGGGAGCCCTCGGAAATCCCGCGATTTCCAAAGAAAATGTGAATGCCCGTGTTGTGCACTGATCTCTCTCGCGGTGGGATCGCGCAATTTTAATGTAACGCCGAGTAACTAAAAGCTATAAGCGGCACATGTAGGGACAGATTGGTGGCAAATAATGCTCCTCATCGGACTGATTGATGATCAATACGTAGGGACTGCTCGATGTAGAAAAACGGGATTTCCTGTTAAGTCTTATAGTAGTACATATAGTATAGTAAATATAGAATACTGTGGATTAGATATAGAAATATAGACATAGAAAAGCAGGATTTCCTGAAAAGCCTTGTAATACTACATATAGTATAGTAAATATAGAATACTGTGGATTAGATATAGAAATATAGGTATAGAAAAACAGGATTTCCTCAGGTCAGCATGTTTAGGAGCAATCTGGAGGACTGTTGAAGAAGGAAGCTTGATTGCAGTAGGAAAGTATTGTGAACAAATCATCTTTCTTCTTGGTGCAGTGGAAAGTGTGCTGACTTTGGAAAAAGAGGAATTGAGTTTATAGAAAAATGGCTCTGCGACTTCCTCTCTTTGTGACCTTGGACAAAACTATTTAATTCTTTTGGGGCCTCAGTTTCTTTTCTAGCTCTATTATCCGGTAAAGTTACTTTAAAAAAAAAAAAAGCACCCAACGTGTTTCATTGTCAATATTGGTTAACCCGTAGATTGTGTTAGAAAATACTTTGGCTCCTTTAAAGTCAGGTTGCTGAGTCATTCACCCAGGAAGAGCCTGAGAGGTAATTAGAAACAGCTGGGGCTTACATGGCTCCACTATAAAAGGCAAACCGGAGCGAGAGAAGAGGTGAGTGGTTGTAGTGCCCGAGGATTTGGCCAATTAAAACTTTGTGGTTCCTGGTAAGTAAGTCAGAAAGTGTCAGTCTGGTATTTAAATACTGCTGCTCTGGCCCTAGGTTACTTAATAGCCCACAGACTGAAAGAGTGCCCAACCTGTAGAAATAACTGAAATTTGTAGGGTAATGCTTTTGACCAAATGGTTGGAACCTGAGCTTTTCCTGTCTAGGCAGCGGTTCTGGAATTCCTCTTCCAAGTTACAGCACTTCATCCTGAAGCTTTACTCCAGCCCTGGAAGGCACACACATGTTTCATCACTCTCCAGGCTGCTCTGGGCTTTCTGGACCTTCTCACTCATTCTGTGTCTCTGTCTTTCCTCTTCTTTCTCTCGCCTCTCCCCTTCTCTTTAGCTTCTTTTGATGTGTTGCCTTCCCCAATTAGAATGTAATCAGAAAGGAGAGTCTTTTCTATTTGAATTTATATTGCCAGCACTTAAAAAACTGTCCTGTTTGTTTTTTTAGCATCTGAAGGGTTGTTTTTTTTTTTTTAAGTATTTTGTGTTTTAAATAAAGAAATTGGTCTCTTTATGAGGGTAGTGAGATGTGACATATCTCTTCACCCCCCACTTCCACTCCCAAGACTTTTCATAAATAAATTGTGCTGTGCCTACCACACTGCTCCAGATATACCTGGGAGCAGAATTATAGCTACTACATACTCTTTAATAGCTTCCTTAGGAAATTCTGTCTATTTTTCCTCTTCTCTTGGTGAATAGTGGTAGTGATAGTGTTGCTAATAGCTTTCAACAAGAGTATCACCAAGCCAGTATTGCTTTGAATGGGAAAAAACATCATTCTGCTTTTGGATCTCATTTAGGTGATTTTCTTCCATTCAGCTGCATGCCACCGTCTGGACAATAGAAAACCTTTCCTTTCCTTTCCTTTCCTTTCCTGTCCTGTCCTGTCCTGTCCTGTCCTGTCCTGTCCTGTCTTTTCTCCTGTCCTTTCTCCTATCCTTTCTCCTTTCCTTTCTCCTGTCCTTTTCCTTTTCCTTTCCCTACATGATTACAGTCAGCTATTTTGAGTGATTAGAGGTCTCAGGAGACTGTGTAGTATTTTAGGGCTTCATTTAATCACAATGGTATATAAAAATAAGAATACTTGGAAAGAGGAAATTTCATCTTGTGTTTCATTTCTTTCTTGTACATCCTCTATAATTGTGGCAGATACCTTAGGTGGTAATAATAGGTCACTGATAGTTGTTGATCAAAATTACCCATCTTGAATCTTTCAAGGAATTTTGTATGATGTTAAGGTCTGTGTTTGACAGTGCAGGCAGTTTGTAAGGGTGTATCTTGTTGCGAGATTGTCAAGATCCCTTTTGAGTACAGTGGGATCTTGGTATTCTCTTTAACCTGGAAGCTCTGGGATGTGCAATCATGTTTATGATTTTGTATATGCATACACACACACACATATATATTTATATGCATACAGAGAGAGAGTGAGTTTCAGGTGATAACTTACGGACTGTATCATTTTTCATTTTGTTGTTTAGTTCTCAGGCAGTTTTCTTTAATGATATTTTTTAAATGTAGTGGCCCTGTCTTGTTTTACCATGGTTTTCAAGAGGCCCAATGATTCTTCAGTCTTTTCCTTATTCTCTTTTCCAGGTCAGTTGTTTTTGATAGCTACCTCGTATATTCAGAGGCAAATAGGTGGTACCTCTGAATACTTGAGGTGGAGTGGAGACAGGAAAGACCTGAAACCAAACCAGCGTCAGACACTCACTAGCTTTGTGAACTGGGCAAGTCACTCAAGACTTAGTTTCATCAGTTGTAAAACTAGAACCTACCTCCCAGGGTTGTTGTAAGGACCAAATGAGATTGTATTTGGAGAATGCTTTGCATAGTGTCTGGCACATAGTAGGTGCTTAATAAATGCTTGTTTCCTTTCTTCCTTCTGATTTTGTTCTAATATTCCTTATCATGACCTTGAATTTTTTAGCTCTCTACTCTGTTAATGTCTTTCAGAATGTCTACTACTTAGGCAAGCTTTTCCACCTTTTATTTGTTTTTTCCTAATTTTTTGTAAGAGCTCTCATTCGATTCTTGATCCTCTCTAGCTCTTCCTTCCACTCTTAGATTCCTTGTGAGCAATCCAACAGTATTTTTTCGTTGTGGGTTCTACTTGGAATTACTGCAGAATTACTTCTGAAACTTATCTTGGGGTTCATAGTCTGTCTTCATTGTATTGGAAGTTTTCTTCTATTTGCTTACATCTGTATTAATCTTTCCATTAGGGAGGGTCTCCCTGTTTCTTTTGAACTTCTTTTAGCTGTAGAGTTATTCTGGTTCTACATTGGTGGACTGTTAACAGCCACATTGTGTTCTTTCCTTCCTTGGCCTGATATACTGGGGTGAAGTTCATTGGTCCTGGCTGGAGTAGTTGAGATAGGATCACAGTGCTCCCTGGAATCTTCCCCCCTCGCTTCAATCTTGGATACTGGGGTGAAGTTCATTGGTCCTGGCTGGAGTAGTTGAGATAGGACCACAGTGCTCCCTGGAATCTTCCCCCCTCGCTTCAATCTTGGATTGGGATACTGAACTGAGCTTTACTCCTCTCTAGGAGCCTCGTCCTCTGTGAGAATGTTGAGTTAGGAATCTCTCTTATAGGCTCATAGGGTAGTAATTTTAGAAGATTTTACAATCCTTATTCCCTGGTCCTGCAATTGCACTGCCTTCTGTTGTAGTTTCAGACTGGAATACTGCCTTGTCTGCAGTCTTGAATGGATTGGAGAAGATGAGGGTCTAGGGCTGCCATAATCAGTTCTTTCCTTTCCAGGAAGATAGGAATCCTGTATGTACTCTGTGCTTTTCCTCCACTACTTCCTCCCAGTTCTGTATGGGACTGCAGAGGTAGAGCATTGTGTGGCTAATTTAATTTTCATTGCTTTCCAGAATAGTTGATCTAAGCTACAGATCTACTTCAGTATATTACTGTGTCTGTATTACCGTAGCATACAAGGCAGCTAGGTGGTGAAGTGAATAGAGTTCCAGCCCTAAAGTCAGGAAGATTCATCTTCCTGAGTTCCCATCTGGCCTCAGGCACTTACTGGCTGTGTGACCGTGGTCAAGTCACTTGACCCTGTTTGCCTCAATTCCTCATCTGCAAAATGAAATGTAGAAGGAAATGCCAAACCACTCAAGTATTTTTGCCAAGAAAAGCTCAAATGGGATCCCAAAGAGTCAGACATGATTGAAAAAAAGAACTGAAATCTTATGGAGACCACAGATACTGTTACAGTACCTTTAGGAATTAAAATGTTGAGATAAAAAAGCAGTTTTGTGCTTGCAGTTTAAAAGTCACTTTTCAGAAATAGCTTGGTGTGAAATACCTCTCCCTACAAAATCAGGGACAGTGTGTATGTGTTATTTGTGACCTATGAGAATCTATGAACAATCCCTTGAAAAGATGGCTTAATGTGGAAAACTTATCCCAATGGAGTCATAGAGGTGTGTGTGTTTGGGGTTTTTTTAAAATCTGTGATAAATGAAAATTTACTTGATTGTGAAGAGAGACTATTAAGATAGTGTGAAGGGATTATTTCCTGCTGGGGAGAAGCTAACTTCAAAGAAAGAAGAAGAAAAGGTCTTTTTTTTCCTTTGGAGAAAATTTAATAGCTGAAGACTGGGTTTTTGCAAGTAAAGAAAAGTCAACTGGCAATATAGTCAGGATTTTTATGGTGAAACAGGCTGTGACATTGACCATAGCCAAAATATTAAATACCCTTGTTATAAATTTCATTGGTTAATAATTTGTAATTTTAGCATTTCTTTAAATATATTCCCCTCTCCAAAACAAAAGTCAAAAGCCCCATATCAAAATACTCTTAGCAGCAAAAACTAGAAACAAATACATGCCCTTTCTCTGAACTACGTTTGAACAAATTTTAGTCCACGAGTGTAATTGAGTATTGAGAAAGGACATTTCTCTAGCTCATTCAATATTAGTTGTTACCAATATGAATTATTGTATAATCAACTGGAGTACCTGACAAGGAAGTGTATTAATGAGAAGTAAATTATTCTAGCATACTCTTAGATAGCCATGTAGCTAGGGAGCATAGAATTTATTTATAGAGAATGAGTCAGGTGACAGGCTGAGATTGGGTGAGCTACAGCTTTGATCAGACAGCAGACCAGTAATGCCTTGTCGCATGTCAGGCTATACTTTTCTCAACCTGCTTCATGTGGGGGTTGTCGATATCTCCAGCCTGCTTTTTTATCTGTTTCTGTATTTTCAAATTATTATCCAGAGTTCTAGACTAGTGCAGAGTTATGCTAGGATCTTTTCTTGTTAACAAGATTTAAAATTTCTTTCTCATTAATCTGCTTGAACCTCTATTTTAAATAAATATTTAATAAACTGGAGAAATTTCTCTTCCCAGTAGTAATTTCTAATATCTCTATGTATCAAATCCCTTTGTCTCTTGTGATTAAATTAATATATTAAAGTTAATGAATGTATGTTTTGGTAACAGTGAATTCAGTATTTTTTGAGATAGCATAGCTAGAGTAAACTTCACTGTGACAATAGAAGATATTTCTTGTGGATATAGAATTCTACCATTCAGTTCATTCAAGATACTGATTAAAGTCTTAAGTTTCCTTTATGCATTTGTCTTCCAGGAAAGAGTTAAGTTCAGTTTTTCAGGAAATGTTATTTTAGTTCTGTTTTCTTTCTCCTTTTCTGCCATCATAGGTACCATTTTTTTCAAAAATTACGCAACTTCATAGGATTTTCTTTATAGTATTTCTTCATAAAATAACAATTAAGACAGTTATATCAAGAAAGTATCTCTTTAGTTTTGTCTATGTATTCTCCAAATACTTCTTATTCATTCTCATAGATGAAAGTTACTCCCCACTCTCACCACATGGTTTCTTTATGAAGAAGCCCTTCACATCAAAGTGATTGCCGCTATAGTTCCAAACTTTTTTCTTTGACATTTTTAAAAAATTAATTTGTTTTCAGTTTTCTGCAATCACTTCCATAAGTCTTAGATTTTCTCCTCTTCCTTCCTCCCTCCCCCCCTCCTCGAGACAGCTTGCAATCTTATATGGGTTCTATACATATACTCTTATTAACCACATTTTCACATTAGTCATCTTGCATAGAAGATTTAAAATGAATGGGAGAAACCATGAGAAAAATCAAAACAAAACAATAACACAAAATATTCTACTTCATTCTGCGTTCTGATTCTGTGGTTCTTTCTCTGGATGTGGATGGCATTTTGCCTCCATTGGGAATGTTTTAGGTCCTTGCATAGCTGTGAAGGGCTAAGTCTACCAGGAACAATCCTTGCACACTGTGGCTGTTACTGTGTGCAGTGTTCTTTTTTGTTCTGCTCCTTTCACTCAGCATGAGTTCATATAGGTCTTTCCAGGTTTTTCTGAAGTCCTCCTGTCCATCATTTCTTATAGCACAGTAGTATTCCATTACATTCATATACCATAATTTATTCAGCCATTCCCTAATTGATGGGCATTTCCTTGATTTCCAGGTCTTGGCCACCACAAAGAGAGCTGCTATAAATATTTTTGTACATGTGGGACCCTTTCCCATTTTTATGATCTCTTGGGGATTACAGTCCTAGAAGCGATATTGCTGAGTCAGAGGGTATGCACATTTTTGTAGCCCTTTGGGCAGAGTTCCAAATTGCTCTCTAGAATGGTTGGATCAGATCACAGCTCCACCAGCGTGTATTAGTGTTCCAACTCTCCCACATCCTCTCCAACATTTATGATCTTCCTGTTCTGTCATGTTAGCCAATCTGATAGGTGTGATGTGGTACCTCAGAGTTGTTTTGATTTGCATCTCTCTAATCAAAAGTGATTTAGAGCATTTTTTCATATGACTATAGATAGGTTTAATTTCTTCCTCTGAAAACTACCTGTTCATATCCTTTGACCATTTGTCAATTGGGGAATGACTTGTATTCTTGTACATTTGACTCAGTTCTCTATATATTTTAGAAGTGTGGCCTTTATCACAGACACTAGTTGTAAAAATTCTTTCCCAGTTTTCTGCTTCCCTCCTAATCTTAGTTTCATTGAGTTTATGCAAAAGCTTTTCAATTTAATGTAATCAAAATGATCTGTTTTGTACTTCATAATGTTCTCTGTCTCTTGTTTGGTCACAAATATCTCCATTTTCCATAAATCTGACAGATACACTATTCCTTGCTCCCCTAATTTGTTTATAGTATATCAGTTTTTATGCCTCGATCATGTATCCATTTGGACTTTATTCTTGTATATGGTGTCAGGCCTAGTTTCTGCCACACTTGTTATCCAGTTTGTGTCTTGTGTACCTAACCTATTCCACTGGTCTACCCCTCTATATCTTAGCCAGTACCAAATGGTTTTGATGATTGCTGCTTTATAATACAATTTGAGATCTGGTAGGGCTAGGCCACCTTTGCTAGCATTTCTTTTCATTAATTCCCTTGATATTCTGGACCTTTTGTTCTTCCAGATGAATTGTGAAATTATTTTTTCTAGCTCTAGAAAATAATTTTTTGGTAGTTTGATTGGTATGGCAGTGAATAAGTTATTTAATTTAAGTAGAATTGTCATTTTTATTATATTGGCTCGGCCTACCCTTGAGTAACTGATGTTTTCCTATTTACTTAAATCTGACTTTATTTGTGTGAAAAGTGTTTTGTAATTGTGTTCATATAGTCCCTGGGTAACATTTTTTTTGTGGGATAACTCAGTAAATCAGGTGCTAGTTAGCAGGTGAAGAAAGTGGGAAGAAGGGCCATCAATTGTGGACTTCTCCATTACCTTTACATTTGGTATTAATGATGTCATTTGATTTTGCTCTTTTCCTTCAAGCATTTGATATTCTGTCATATTTCAGATACATTTGAAAGGGTGAGTTTTTTTTATTTTTAAAGTTTTTATCAATATTTGTTTCTTAAATCATCAGTTATCCCAAGTATCTTTCCCCTTTTCTTTCCCCCTTCTAAAGAGTTATCCCATGTAGTAAATAGCATTTTTAAAGAAGAAAAAAAACTGCACAATTGATTGATAAATTGAAAAAGTCTGAAAACGTGCAATGTGTAACACCTGTATGTTACTTTATTTGCATAATTCCAGATTGCTTTTCAAGATGGTTATACCATTTCACAGCTCCACTAATATTTGATTGTGCCTGTTTTTCATTCCACAGCCCCATCAGCATTGGTTATTGCAATTTTAAGTTACCTTTGCCAATTTGCAGGATGTGAGGTAAAACCTTGGGGTGGTTTTGATTTGTATTTCTATTTTATTAGCGATTTAGAGTATTTTTTTCATATGAATACTTTAAATTTCTTTTTTTTCATAACTGTTCATGTATTTTCATTACTTTTCTGTTGGGGAGTGGGTATTAGTCGTGTGTATGTGTGTGTGTGTGTGTGTGTGTGTGTGTGTGTGTGTGTGTGTGTGTGTGTGTGTGTGTATATGTATAAAACAAAGATTTTTTTTTTCCCTTCATTCAGCTCCTTCCCTTTTTATCTGTGGTGTGTGTATATATGTTTTAGATATATCCAAGAACTATTTATAGTAATTTCCTTTTTATCCTAGGTACATTAATTTTCTCTTTGCAGAAGCTTTTCAGTTTCATGTAGTCAGGATTACCTATTTTTTTTTTTGTAATTTCTTCTATCTCTTGTTTGGCTAAGAATACATCTCCTGTTTACAGCTGTCAAAGGCATATGATCTCTTTCTTTTGTAATTTTATTAATAGTGTCCTCTTTAATATTAAGGTCATATATTCAGTTAGAATTTATTTTGGATTATGGCTTAAGGTGTTAGTCTAATTTCTGTCAGATTGCTTTTCAGTTTTCCCAGAAAGTTTTTATTTTGTTTTCCTGAGGTAATTATGTTTTCTACTTTTTTCATTTTTCATGATTTATTGAGTTCCATTATTTCTAATTGTCCCTTGTGTGGTCTCTTCCCAAGTTCTTTCTATTTTTTAACCAATACCAGGAGATACTGGTAACTTTTGGCTTGTAGTATGATTTAAAGGCTAATATTCTAGACCTTTTATTTTTCCAAATGAATTTTATTATGAATCTAGTTCTCGAAAGTATCTCTTTGGTGATTTGTTTGGTATATCATTAAAAGTGTAAGTTAACTGTGATTGTATTGTCATTTTTATTACTTTGGCATAGTCTAGTCATGAGCACTGAATATTTCTTTAACTAGTTTAAGTTCTTTATTTCTTTAAAAAACACTGAAGTGAATCTATCCAAGTCTCATGCGTCCTTCGGCAGATCAATCTCCAGATGGTTTATGTATTTTGTAGTTATTTGGAATATTTCTGTTATTGTTTCTTGGGTTTTATTATTAATGAATAAAGAGAATGTGGATATTGGAGGTTTGATTTTGTAGCTGATGCTGTTGTCATGAACAGTTTTGCTGATTTCCTGGGGTTTTCCAAGTTCGCCATCATATCAGTAAACATCTCTATGCCTTTAATTTCTTTTTCCTGTTTTGTTGATGTTCCTAGCATTTCCAGAATTAGATAAGAGTGGAGGTGCGGGGGGAGGTGCAGGCATCCTTGTTTCGTTCTTCTATTTATAGGAAAAGATTCTAGTGAATTCTCATTTCATGTTTGCTTTTGGTTTTAGTTAGATGCTTTTTGTGATATTTTTTATAAGTTCCCTCTATGCCAGTATTTTGTAGGGTCTGTAGCATAAAAAAGTTCTGCACTTTGTCAGAGGCTTTTTCTGTATCTCTTTAAGATGATCCTGTGGTTTTAGATGTGGTTTTTAATGTGAGTATGTGGATTGTTTTCTTAGTGTTCTTGCATCTTGCATCTCTGCTGTGAATCTCACTTGGTTATTAACAAATGGCTTTTTGAATAAATTTCTGTAGTCTCTTTGTTAGAATTTTATTTAAAGTTTTTGATCCAATATTCGTTAATGATATTTTTCTATAGTTTTCCTAATGTGTTTTCTTTCTCTGGTTTAGATGTTAGGACTACATTTACCTTGTAGAAGGATTCTGGAAGAGTGTTTTCTTACTCAGTTTTTGAGAATAATTTTTGAAGTATGGGTTACAAAGTGTTCTTTAAAAATTTAATATTCTCTTTTGAATTGATCAATATCAGGAATTTTTTTCTTTGCTAATTCCTTTACAACTAGATCTATTTCATTTTCTGAAATTGGGCTATTTAGGATCTCTATCTGGTCTTTTGACAGTTTGATTATTTTATATTTTTGTGGGAGGTAGGAGTCTGCAACTGGAGTCAGAAAGATGGAGTTCAGATCCAGCCCTATTATGGACATCACAGTAGAAGTACCTCTCTGGGTCAGTGTGAGGATCAAATCAAGTGATAATTGTAAAGCACTTAGTATAGTTCCTGGTACATAATAGTGCTATATAAATGTTAGCTGTTGTTATCATCATCATTAATCCCTCTATTTCTTTTGTGTTCTCAGTTTTGTTAGCATAGAACTTTGCATAATAGGTTCTGATTATTGTGATTTCACCTTGCTTGTTTGTTTATTGATTTAAATTTTCTCCCCCTCATCTTTTTTAATCTAATTAGCTAAAGGTTTATCAGTTTTATTAGTCTTTTCAGAGAACCATCTTTTAGGTTTATTTAACTTACTTAACACACAGTGTAATGTTTTTTTTCCCCAATTTATTTCCCTTCTAATTTTTAATATTTCTTTTGTTCTTAATTTTGATCTATTTGTTGGCTTTCTAATTTTTTTTTAAATGCCTTTTCAGTTCATTAATCCTCTTATTTTTTTTAGTGTATGTTTGTAGGAATATGACTTTCCTCTTGAGCATTTCTTTAGCTGCATACCAGAAATTTTGATGCACTGTTTCATCATTATTGTTTTATTTTGCGTAGTTCCTCATTGTTACTGTGATTTGTTCTTTGACTTATTATTTAGGATTTTATTGTTAAAAAAAAATCTCCATTTTGGTTGATAGTTTTTGTTTGTGATGAACCTACTATTATTTTTATTGTGTTGTGGTCCGTAAAGGTGTATTGAATATGTTTGCCTTTTTACATTTGTTTGTAAGGTCTCTGTGCCCTAGTATAGCGAAAGTTTTTGTAAAAGTTCCGTGTGGAACTGTGAAATCTGTATATCTTTTCCAGTTCCATTTAGAAGACGTCATAAAACTTTTTACCCTAATTTCCCCTTCAATTTGTTCAGTTCCGAATTTTCTCTTTTGTTTCCTTCTGTTACTCTTACTCAGAACAGAGAGTGATATTGATATTTCTATCACTGTTGGGTTACTTTACAGTTGGGATGCCAAGGAGCTTTTCTGTTAATTACTTGTATTGGTTTATTGTCTATTTTTCATTTCAGCATAATATAATTTCCTCGTGTATCCTCTTTTATTTTGAATATTTGCTTTTGCATATATTCTCATAGCATGATTTGCAACTCCTTTTTTGGATTCATGTAATGCGTAGTAAATTTTTTTCTATCACCTCAGTTTAGTTTTGTGTATGTCTTTGTGTAAGCAACAAATTATTACTGGTTTGTTTTCTTTTCCAGTTTTTCACTTTTTTTGTTTTATTGGTTCGTTTAACATTCACATTTAATGTTATGATTAAGACTGTATTTTTGTCCATTTATCTTTAATATTGTTTTTTCAAGTTATGATTTTTCCCCTCTGTTGTGTACACAGTTACTTTAACTTAATCTTTTTTTAAAGGTTGCTCTATTCCTGCTTACTCTCTTTCCCTCACCCTCTTATCCCTCCCTTCTTGTTTGCTATTCTTCCCCTTTTGGTGTTTTGCTTATTTCTTTTTTCATTCTTGCTTTTTTCTGGTCCTTCCCGTCTCCCCTTCTTTCCCCCCTCAGTTAAACATGTAGCAGGCATCTTTCTTTCTACCTCTTCACCTAGTCCTGTTCCTTACTTTTTAAAATTTCACTTTTTTACATCCCTTTCCAGAGACACTTTTCTCTCCCTTTCTTCCTTATCATCTTCGTTGTGTACTCTGGACTTTCATTCTCTGGTTCATGACCCCTATAATTATCTAGTCTGTTCTAGTCTCTGATTTCCTCTTGTGATCCAAACTTCCAAGTATCCATGTTAGGCTTTCCCTCTAGGTTTGCTTTGTATAGTTTCCCTCTTCTCACTTTTCTCTGAGAGTGAGTGTCCCTCACTTTCAGAAGAATTTCAGTTCTCTTCACTCTTAGACATTGCTGATCATGTAGCCCACCTCGCTGGTGGTCTGTATTCTCCCTCAAAATGAAGCAAGTAATCTTTTCAAACACCAAATCCTCCAGACCACATCTCTTTTTGTGTTTTGTTCTCCCTGATATTAGATGAATGTTATTGGGAGATGGACTTGACCAAGTTACTTGTGAACTTCAAAAAGTCAGAAAAGCCATCAGAAGTGCTCTTTCCTCTTCTCCCTGTCTTATGCTCCCCCAGCAGCCTAAGTCAGTGATATGGTCATTGGAGATTAGTAGCAGTGACAGACAACAGAAGGTATGCAGACAGATGTGAAAAGAGATCGCTATCTTTGTCACAAAAAAGTACTTTCTGTGGACTCTTGAAAGATACTGTTCCTCATAACCCAGCAGAGCAATAGAAGAACTTCATGAAGACTCCACAAAAAGCTTCCCAGCGTCAGAAGTTTTGTGTGCCTTACTACTACCGTTGTACACTGAGTTTGAGCCCATTTACTCCAGGGCCTTTGTGTTTGTGCCAGGGAGTGAATGCACTCCCAGTTTGGGGGAACTGGTTGGTAACAGCTGCTCTGTAACATACCTTCTTGGTCATCCTGTTTTCTAAAAGCTAATAGGTTTCAGCTGATAATGGGCCACATACCCACGAGATGGCTTATGAGTGACAGTGGTGTCGTTCAGTTTGTCGTATCTGATGTTTCATGACCCTGTTTGGGGTTTTCTTGGCAGAGATACTGGAGTGGTCTGCCATTTCCTTCTCCAGCTCATTTTACAGTTGAGGAACTGAGGCAGATAGAGTCACATAGCCAGTGAGACTGGATTTTAACTCAGGTCTTGACCCCAGGCCTGGCACTCTATTGTGCCATCTAGCTGCCCTGAGTGACAATGTTAGAAATTTCATACTCTTATGGTTGCTCCTGGAACATAGAGGGGAGTTAGCAAACCTACTTCTCTACTTGAGTGAGAATTGGGAAAGTGTATCAGGAAAGGTATGCTATATGTTTTGTCTGGGATAATTTTGAGGGGCTTCTAATTTGTAACTCCCCACTGGGGACTTTCTTTACTGGATACTTTGTTTTAAGGATCCATCAGAGAAAAATTAGTATTTTTTCTCATTTTGGTTTAGGCTGAAATTATACAGTATATTTACAAGTCAGGCCAATTTGCGTGCGCACACGCGCGCGTGTGTGTGTGTGTGCGTGTTTGTGTGTGTGATGACTTTCATTTGAGTACTAATATACTAAAATTTTTTGTGTCAGTGTCCCCATTTATTCAAGATCACCCCACTGCTTAGTCCCACATTGTCTTTATAGTTGGTGGTATGGATTTTGTATTCCTAAAATACTGATGCCTACTGGTCTACCTAGCATGTGGTTTTGGCTTATTTTGAATCTTGCTTTGGATTCATTTTTCTTAAGCTTTGAATGGAACCTGCTCTTCCTTTTATCAACTTCAGATTGACCTTGCAGTGGTCAGAAATCTGTCGGCAAAATTTTGGGTGTCTTGTTATATAGATTCTTGAGGAAATTTTGCCTAGACCTGCAGAGACACATTAATGTAGGGAGAAATTTTGTTGCACCCTTTGTAGAAAAGGACACATAGGGATTTTGTTGGGACTTCTAGTTAGATGACCTTATGTGCTGAGAAAACTGCATCTCAGACAAATTGGTTTCTCCTGAAGTGTCAGGGTGATCTCTGGTCCCTAATCCCTGTGGGGAGAATTCTGCTTGTTTTGGGAATTCAGTTAGGAACTCTGCCTGCAAGCTGACTTAGAAAATTACAAATTAACATTAGCAATGTTTATTTTATTTTTATTTATTTTGTCAGACATTTATTGTATTTTTTCTTTTTTGTCGTACATTTACCAATTACTTTTTAATCTGCTTCAGGCTGTACTTAGAGAGTTTTGCAGTTTTGTGAGTTTTGACACCTCTGTCTTTAGAGCAAGCTTCTTACATTTTTTCCCACTCCAGACCCCTTTTCACATTTTGGCAGTTAGTTGGCCTTGTGTGGCTTGAGGGAATTCGCAGTGTAATGTGCACATGCTTTGTGTTTAGAACTAAGGTTGCAATGAAGTTGTTTTATGCAACATGGGCTGCCAGAAATAGCTCAGATTAACTACGACTTTGATTTTTAATTAATTTTTGGTCATTGAATGTCACAGAAAACTTTTACTGTTGCCAGATGTTTTGCAACCCCATAGAGAGGTTGTGACCACAGTTTAAGAAGTTTGGAGGACTAGGAAGCCTTACCATTAAGCTAGAGTAGCCTCTAAAACTTAAACTATTAAACTGAGTCAAGAGAAATGCTTCATGAGTCTTGCCCCACTCCCCAGCCAAACAAATCCTAGCTTTGTTATCTTTTAGTGAAGAAGTAGCCTGATCCATATTGTGAGAGGTAGGAGGGGATAATTATTGATCCTGCTCATAGGAGCCTAATAGAGCCTCATCAGAACATAAAACTGCTGTGAAATATTGCTGATGGAGCATTTCACATTTCCCTACAGGATTGTCTAATCAAGTGGACAAGTTTGATCGTTTTGGTGAGTTTCTTTCTGATACTGACATTTCCTATGGTTTTAACCACTGCCATTCCAGAGACATTGTAAACTGCTAGTTCACTAGCCTTAAAGGACTTATAACTTTGGGACTCACCAGATCATCACCAGTTCTGGACACATCCACTACTTAAATATCTTAGAAAAAGAAATTCAACAAGCCGTCAGTGAAGTCCCTAAGAAAGTTTGGCCTGGACCAGATGGATTCACAAGTGAATTCTACCAAATATTTAAAGAACAGCTAATTCCAATTCTATATAACTTCTTTGGAAAAATGGGAGAAGTCTTACCAAATTCTTTTTACAGTACAAATATACTGATATTTAAACCAGGAAGAGTCGAAATGGAAGCAAACTATAGACCAGTTTTCCTAATGAATATTGATGCAAAAATTTTAAATAAAATTCTAGCAAGGAGATTGCAGCAATATATATTACAAAGGTCATACACTATGGCCAAGGTGGGATTTATACCATGAATGCAGGTCTGGTTCAATATTAGGAAAACTGTCAGCATAATTGACGATATCAACAACAAAACCAACAGAAACCATATAATTATCTCAATGGTGGATGTGTCTCAATAGATACAGGAAAACAAAATGCCACATTCATTCTTATAAAAAATACTAGGAAGTATAGGAATAAATGGAGCTTTCCTTAAAAAGGTAGGTAGCAAGTATTATCTGTAATTAATAAGACAGAAGCCTTCCCAGTAAGATCAGAAATGAAGCAAGGAGACCCATTATCACTATTATTTAGTATTGTACTACAAATGCTAGTATAGCAATAAAAGTAGAAAAAGAAATTGAAGGAATTAGAATTGTTAATGAGGAAAAAAAACTATCATTCTTTTCAGGTATACTTAGAAAATCCTGAAAATCAACTAAAAAACTAGTTGAAATAATTAACAACTTTAGCAAAATTGCAGGATACAAAATAAACCCATATAAATCATCAGCATTTCTGTTTGTTACCAGCAAAGTCTAGCAGCAAGTGATAGAAAAAGAAATTCCATTTAACATGATTATAGACAATATGAAATATTTGGGAACATACCTGCCAAGAAAGCCCAGGGATTCTATGAACACAATTACAAAACTCTTTTCACATAAATAAAGTCATTTCTGAACAGTTGAGAAGTACCCAATTGAGTATTGAACAGTACCCAATTGCTCATGGGTAGTATGAACCAACATAATGAAAAGGACAATTCCGCTTAAGTTAATTTACTTACTTATTATTTAGTGCCATACTAATTAGACTACCAAAAATTATTTTATAGTTAGAAAAGATTATAAATTCATCTGGAAGAACAGAAGGTCAAGAATATCAAGGAAATTAGCGGAAAAAGAAGAAAAACATGAAGCAAGGTGGCTTAGCCATGCCAGATCTCAGACTGTATCACAATGTCCTAATTGTCAGACCAATCTGGTACTGGCTAAGAAAAAGAGTGGTGAGTCAGTGGAATAGATTACGTTAGGTTTGTAAGACACAGTAGTAGATGAGCATAATTATAATAATAGAATATATAAAAATAATAGAAAATGAAACAATAAAGCATTTGATAAACCCAAAGACTTCAGCTTTTGGAACGAGAACTCACTATTTGACAAAAACTGCTGGGAAAACTAGAAGTAGTATTGCAGAAATTAAGTATGAACTAGTATCTTACATTATATAACAATATAAGGTCGAAATAGGTACATGATTTAGATGTAAAAGGTGATACTATAAACAAACTAGGAGAGCAAGGAATAGTTTACCTGTCACTTATGGAAGGGAAGAATTTAAGAGCACACGAGATAAAGAGCATTTTGAGATGAATTATTATTATATTAAATTAAATACACAAACAAAACCAATCAAGCCAAGATTAGAAGGAAAAAAGAAAGCTGGGAAACAATTCTTATAGGAAATGCCTCTGATAAAGACCTCATTTCTCAGATACATAGAGAACTGAATCAAATTTTTGAGAATAGAAATCATTCTTCAATTGATAAATGGTCAAAGGATGTGAACAGGCAGTTTTCAGTTGAAGACAGAGCTATGAGAAACTGCTCTAAATCATTATTGATTAGAGAAATGCAAATTAAACCAGCTCTGAGGTACTTACTGCCTCACATCTATCAGATTTGCTAATATGACAGAAAAGGAAAATGATAAATGTTGGAGAGGATGTGGAAAAATTGGGACATTAATGTGCCTTTGGTGGAGTTGATCTAACTATTCTGGAGAACAATTTGGAACTATGCCCAAATGGTTATAAAACTCTGCATACCTTTTTAACCCATAATACCACTTCTAGATGTGTCCCCACAAGACACACGTAAAATGAAAGACCTATTTGTACAAAAATATTTATTTATAGCAGTTCTTTTTGTGGTGGGAAAGAAGTAGAATTCAGGGTATGCCCATCAATGGGAGAATGACTGAATAAGTTGTGTTATGATTGTGATGGAATACTATTGTGTTTTAAGAAATGGCAAGCAGGATGCTTTCAGAAAAACCAGACTTACATGAACTACTGCAAAGTGAAGTGATCAGTACCAGGACAACCTTGTATGTAGTAAATGCAATTATTTTATGATGATCAACTGTAAATGGCTTATTTATTCTCAAGAATACAATGATCTGAGTTCCAAAGGACTCATGATAAAAAATGCTGTCCACATCCAGAGAAAGAACTGAAGGAGTCAAAACATACTGTTTTCTCTTAACTTTCTTTGTTTTGGTTTGGTTTGTGTATTCTTTTACAACATGACTAATGTGGAAATATGTTTTGCATGATTGCATATGTATAACTTGTATCAACCTGCTTACCATCTCAGGGAGCATTGGGAGGAAGGAGAGAATTTAGAACTCAAAATTAAGAAAAAATTGTTATTACATGTAATTGAGAAAAATTAAAATAATATCTTAAAAAATAATCCTAAAATTCCTTTGTCAGATCATAATCTGTTGACTTTTCACTTCTTTTGTACTTGCTTACATAGCTTCATTTGCATCATGACCTCCAATTTTTTATTATTTTTTTTAATTTTTTAATTTTAATTAATTTATTTAACTTTTAACATTCATTTTCCCAAAATTTTGGGTTCCAAATTTTCTCCCCATTTGTCCCCTCCTTCCACCCCAAAACACCGAGCATTCTAATTGCCCCTATCACCAATCTGCCCTCTTTTCTATCATCCCTCCCTTCCCTTGTCCCCATCTTCTCTTTTGTCCTGTAGGGCCAGATAACTTTCTATACCCCTTTACCTGTATTTCTTATTTCCTAGTAGCAAGAACAGCACTCCACAGTTGTTCCTAAAACTTTGAGTTCCAACTTCTCTTCATCCCTCCCTCCCTACCCATTCCCTTTGAAAGGCAAGCAATTCAATATAGGCCATATCTGTGTAATTTTGCAAATGACTTCTATAATAGTTGTGTTGGGTAAGACTAACTATATTTCCCTCCATCCTATCCTGCCCCCCATTGCTTCTATTCTCTCTTTTGATCCAGTCCCTCCCCAAGATTGTTGACATCAAATTGCTCCCTCCTCCCATTGCCCTCCCTTCCATCATCCCCCCCCCCCGCTTATCCCCTTCTCCCCCACTTTCCTGTATTGTAAGATAGGTTTTCATACCAAAATGAGTGTGCATTTTATTCCTTCCTTTAGTGGAATGTGATGAGAGTAAACTTCATGTTTTTCTCTCACCTCTCTTCTTTTTCCCTCCAGTAAAAAGTCTTTTGCTTGCCTCTTTTATGAGAGATAATTTGCCCCATTCCATTTCTCCCTTTCTCCTCCCATTATATTTCTCTCTCACTGCTTAATTTCATTTTTTTAAGCTATGATCCCATCCTCTTCAATTCACTCTGTGCTCTGTGTGTGTGTGTGTGTGTGTCTGCGTGTGTGTGCGTGTGCATGCGTGTGCATGCGTGTGTGTGTTATCCCACCCTGTACCCAGATGCTGAATAGTTTCAAGAGTTACAAATATTGTCTTTCCATGTAGGAATGTAAACAGTTCAACTTTTGTAAGTCCCTTATGACTTCTCTTTGCTCTTTACCTTTTCATGCTTCTCTTCATTCTTGTGTTTGAAAGTCAAATTTTCTTTTCAGCTCTGGTCTTTTCATCAAGAATGCTTGAAAGTCCCCAATTTCATTGAAAGACCATTTTTTCCCCTGAAGTATTATACTCAGTTTTGCTGGGTAGGTGATTCTTGGTTTTAGTCCTAGTTCCTTTGACTTCTGGACTATCCTATTCCACGCCCTTCGATCCCTTAATGTGGAAGCTGCTAGATCTTGTGTTATCCTGATTGTATTTCCACAATACTTGAATTGTTTCTTTCTAGCTGCTTGCAATATTTTCTCCTTGACCAGGGAACTCTGGAATTTGGCCACAATGTTCCTAGGAGTTTCTCTTTTTGGATCTCTTTCAGGTGGTGATCTGTGGATTCCTTGAATACTTATTTTGCCCTCTGGTTCTAGAATCTCAGGGCAGTTTTCCTTGATAATTTCATGAAAGATGATGTCTAGGCTCTTTTTTTGATCATGGCTTTCAGGTAGGCCCATAATTTTTAAATTGTCTCTCTTGGATCTATTTTCCAGGTCAGTTGTTTTTCCAGTGAGAAAAATCTTCCATTTTTTCATTCTTTTGGTTTTGTTTTGTGATTTCTTGGTTTCTCATAAAGTTATTAGCCTCCATCTGTTCCATTCTAATTTTGAAAGAACTATTTTCTTCAGTGAGCTTTTGAACCTCCTTTTCCATTTGGTTAATTCTGCTTTTTAAAGCATTCTTCTCCTCATTGGCTTTTTGAACCTCTTTTGCCAATTGAGTTAGCCTGTTTTTCAAGGTGTTATTTTCTTCAGCATTTTTTTGAGTCTCCTTTAGCAGGGTGTTGACCTGCTTTTCATGCTTTTCTTGCATCTCTCTCATTTCTCTTCCCAGTTTTTCCTCCACCTCTCTTACTTGATTTTCAAAATCCTTTTTGAGCTCTTCCATGGCCTGAGACCACTGCATGTTTATTTTTGAGGTTTTGGATGCAGAAGCCTTGACTTTTAGGTCTCCTCTAATGGCATGCATTGTTTTTCCTCATTTGAAAGGAAGGGAGGAAATATCTGTTCACCAAGAAAGTAACCTTCTGTAGTCTTATTTTTTTTCCCTTTTCTGGGCATTTTCCCAGCCAGTGACTTGACTTCTGAGTTTTCTTTCCACACCCCCCACGTCTCCAGATCCGCCAGCGCTTGGGGGTCTGAGACTCAATTGCTGCTTCCCAGCCTCAGGGCTTTCGGCATGGGCAGGGCTGCTATTCAGCGTGAGATTAAGTTCAGGTGCTCAGGTGGGGGCAGGGCTGCCACAAGTGGCTCACTTCCCTCAGGGGGTTGATGAGGAGACCTTCAACAATGGATCCGAGCTCCTGCCTGCTTGGGGAACCCTTGTCTGCTGCCGCCCCCTCTGCTGCCTCCCGAGGGGGCCTGAGTTATGGGGACACCCCATTTCCTTCTCAACCAGCCAAAGAGACCCTCTCACCGACCCTTGTCACCTGTGGGTGGAGGGACCTGCATGGCCGCTGGAGATTCCATCCCTGAAGCCCACTCAGGTCTGCTCCTCTCGTTGCCACGGCCAAGGCAGGGCTGGGCTCCACTCTGGGTATGGTGTGCGACGAACCTTTCGCGTCAGGTTTTCAGGTCTCTCTGGAACAGAAATCTCATCCGCTCCGCTGTTCTGTGGCCTCTGCTGCTCTAGAACTTGTTGGGAGCTCCTTTTCACAGATATTTTACAGGCTGTGGGTTTGGAGCTAGCATATGTGTGTCTTTCTACTCCGCCATCTTGGCTCCTCCCCTTGACCTCCAATTTTTTGACCCCTCAGTTCTTTTCCAGGTTATCTCCACTGTCCTAGCCATTGTCTCCTCTTCTCATCTTGACCTCTTGGTGAATCAGTTCAACTCTACATTGTTCTTTTCTCTCGAATTCCTAGCCCACTTAATGTATCACTGATTATGCCCAGTCCAGCCTCAGCCTTGGTTTTTCTCCTTTTCCTTTTCCTTCCCTTTACAAAACTGTACTTTTTGTCCAAACTGTGATATCCAGACCCTTGACCCTTCATTTGTCTCATAGGCCATCTCCCCTGCACTAGTCATTCATTCCTTTTCACTTTGACCCCTTTGTGAACCACATGCTGTCCTCTTCTCTTGAATTCCTACTCCTTTCACCATATTGCTGATTATACCCAAACAAGTCTTTGTCTTGGTTGTCTTGGATCACTCTTAAAATCCATTGCCTTCACTCCTACACACATGCTGCAGAATGAAGTTGGAGAAAATAATGCAATCATTCTGACTATAACAGGCCACCGCAAATTTATGTTGCACCATCTCAAATGGGCCCTCACTGCTGCTAGGCAATGCTACTTGTACCTCTCTTATTAACTCACGACCCATTTATCCACAGTGGCTCTTACAAACCTTTTCATCCTTCTTATACCTTTCTATGGCTCACCCTCCCTCTGCACTCTAAGCCTAGAACTTTGTCTCATATTTTACAGAAAATGATGAGGCCATCCACTGTGAGCTATCTCTTCTTCTCCCTTCTCCTCCTTTCACTCAGATGCCTTGTGCCGCTTTGCCCTCCTTTACCTGTTTCTCATATGATGAAGTCTCCTTATTCATTAACAAGGCTAACCCCTCTACTAGTTCAAAGGTTCCCATTCTATCTTATCTTCTCCAGCAGATTGCTCCCTCTGTCATCCCTACTTTTTCTGAGTCATTCCTTACTGCCTACAAACACGCCCATGTCTCCCTCATCCTGAAAAAATGCTCACTTGATCCTTTTAATCCTAGTCAACTATAACCCTATTTTTCTTCTGCCATTTGTTGCTAAATCCTCAAAAAGACCATCTACAGTAAATGTTTGTGCTTTCTCTCCTCTCATGTCTTAATTCCTTATAATTTGGCTTTTGACCTTATTATTCCACCAAAACTACACTCTCCAAAGTTATCAGTGATCTCTTAGTATTTTGTATTTGCTCCTGGAGATAAATAGGGAACACTGACGTTTATTAAGTGACCAATTCAGTGACCGTTTCTCAGTCCTCATTTTCTTTGATCACTCTCTTCTTGATAATTTCCCCTTTGTGATACTACTCTCTCCTGGTTTTCCTCATAACTATTTGATCACTCCTTTTCTGTCCCCTTTGCCAGATCCTCCTCCAGATTACATCCTCTAACCATTGTTGGCCCTCAGTGTTCTGTCCTAGACCTTTTTCTCCTTTTATACTATTTTACTTAAATATCTCATCAACTCTCATGAAATTTAATTATCATCTCTACACTGATAATCTATGGATCCTTCCCCACTTTCTCTGCTGACCTCAATTTTTGCATCTCCAGCTGCTTTTCAGACATTTTGAACTGGATGTCCAATAGACATTTTAACTTCAATATATCCCAAACATTTCCCTCTAAAACCTTCCTCACTCCTACCTTCCCCATTACTGTACAGCACCGTCTTCCCAATCTCTCAGGCTCCCAACCTAGAAATCACTCTGGATTCCATCACTGTCTCTCCCCTCCACCTCCTCCCATCAAAGCTATTGCCAGGGCCTGTTTATTTCTCTTTTGCAACATCTCTTGAATATAACCCCTTCTCTTCTCTGACATTGCCACCATCCTGTATTGGGACAGAAGTCTTCATCATTTCACACCAGAACTATTTCAATAGCCTTCTGCTGAGTCAGTGTGCCTCGACTTTCCTCTCTACAGTCTATCCTCCATTCAGCCAATGAAGTGATATTTCTAGAGTGCAGTTCTGATTGTGTCATCTTCTACTTCATAAGCTCCAGTGGTTTCTTGTTTACCTCCAGGAGCAAATACAAAATACTCTGGCATTCAAAGCCTTTCACAACCTAGCCTCCTCCCATTTTCCCCATCTCCTTATACCTTACTCCCCAAAACTTGATGCAGTGACACTGGCCTCCTCACAGCTCCACAACTAAGACACTACATCTCTCTGGCTGCCCTCTGCCTGGAATCCTTTCCCTCCTGTGCTGTGACTGCTGATCTCTGTGGCTTCCTTTAAGTCTCAGATAACACCCCACCTTCTACAGAAAACTTTCCCTAACCGTTACTTCTTGATTCCAGTGCCTTCCCTCTGTTAATTATTTCCTCTTTATACTGTATGTAGCTTGCTTTGTATGTTTGTTTGTATGTTGTCTCCCCTATTAGATTGTAACCTCCTTGAAAGCTGGCATGTAAGGGAATGTAGGGTGTTTAGGGAAGACTAGTACCTCTCATATGAGAGCTTTCCAAGTGGCTTTCCACTTTTCTACCAGATTCATCCAACTCTTACCTGTGGCTCTAAGAAGCTATATAGCATGTGCAGTGGCTGCGCCCTGGTAAACTCTTGGCAGATGGGCTAAATCAGGTTGAGGGTAACTGAAGGGTCTCAAACCCTTTGGTGAGTTTTAGCCTTGAAAGATGAACAGCTCTTCTTGCGAGAGAACTCAGTGAGTGTCACTTCCAAATAGCAGCCTTCAGTGAAACAAGTCTGGAAGTGAAAGCCAGCTTACCAGCTGGATATTTTTTTGGAGTGGCTGCAGGTGAAGGGGAACACTGTTAAGCTAGCATAGGTTTTGTAATCAAAGCTAATATTGTCAACAAGTTTGTATTCCTGCCAAAAGGAGCGAATGATAGCCTTATGACAATGCCATTGCCACTTGCAGGAAAGCTCCATATGTGCATATGTTCCCACCATGATGAATCCTGATGATGTCAAAGAAAAACTTTATGAAGATGTGGAGACCCTCATCATCCAGCAAGCTTATTACTCTGGGGGACTTTAATGTAAGAGTAGGCACAGACTATCAACACACAGTTGGCATCAGTGGAACCAAAAAGGAGTAGACAACTTTCAGAGCTTTGGTGTACAACATTACATTTACTCATCTGCCAGAAAAGTGGCAGACATCAAGAGTGGTTCGATGAAAATGATGGGGAAATTCAGATGCTGCTAAAGAAAAAATAAGAACTACAAAGGATTTACCAGAAGGGTAGTTCATCTATCTTTAAGAAGGTAGCATTTAACTCCATCAAAAGTAAAGTACAAGTGAAGATTAGAGAGATACAAGATTCTTGGCTCAGTAAGAAGGTCATTGAAATTCAGTTTTACACTAACAGTAACAATGCAAAGCACTTTTTTGATGCTCTGAAGGCTGTTTATAGGCCAAAGACGGTAGTTCATCTCAACTACTCAGTGCTGATAATGCCACATTGATTAGTGATTAAGGACGTGATCCCAGACATAATCCCACTACACTTCTGTAGTGTTCCCAACAGACCCTCATCAATCAATGCTGAAGTCTTTGAATGCTTACTTCAGGTTGAAGTCAGTCCCTCTCTGGCTGAATTTCCAATTGAAGAAGGTGCCATTATGCTCCTCTTTTTGGCAAAGCACCTGGTGCTGATTCTATTCCAGCTGAGATTTACAAGGTAGAGGGACCATTGCTCATACAAAAGCTGACTGCAATTTTTTGAGTTATATGGCAAGAAGAGGTTATCCCCCAGGAGTTCAAAGATACATTGTCCATTTCCATAAAGTTAAAGGAAATAGATTGTCCTGTGACAATCATACATTGTCTCTTTCTTAGTCATTCCTGGTAAGATTCTTGCCAGAGTCCTCCTTAATAAGCTAATCCTTTGCCTGTAGATAGGCATTTACCTGAGAGCCAGTGCAGTTTCAGAAAGGGCTGAGAAATGGTTGATATGATGTTTACTGCCCAACAACTCCAGGAGAAATGCCAGGACTAGAACAGAAGTCTGTATACAATGTTCATGGTTCTGACCAAAGCTTTGGATACTGTTAGTCATGAGGGCTTGTGGAAAATTATGGCAAAATTTGATTGCCTGGAGAAGTTTGTTGGTGTTGTATATCAGTACCATGACAGCATGCTTACGTGGGTTCCGGATAATGGATGATACTCTCATGCTTTCCCAGTCTCCCAGGGAGTGAAGCAAGGTTATGTGCTCTCCTGCTTTTTAGCATAATGTTTTCAGAAATGTTGTCAGATACCTTCAGTGAGGATGAAAACAGCACTGAGGTTAGCTACCACACTGACAGTAAATTATTTAACTTGAAAATGTTACAAGCCAAGACTAGAATGGAAGGAGAATTGGTGTGTGAGGTTTCACTTAGTAGATTGCATACTCAAGGCCAACTGAGACTGAGATGCTACAAAGTATGCATTTGAAATGGAAACACAATCACACTCCGCAACTTAGATTTTTTTTTCTGTGGTGATGCTCAGTTCTCACGGACAGATCCTCTGTCAGAGTCCTTTTCTTTATTCTCATACTGATGGTTCTCATGCCCAAGGGCTCTTGCAGATCTCTCTCTCTAGTTTCTTCACAGCATAAATGACAGCTTATTGTCCCTTCTAGATAGTAGAACGTGTAAGAACAGTTCCTGTGGTGGGTACATACAATTTTACCTTTGCTCCAAATAAAATCTCTGAAATCATCATACTGTCTCAGGATGACCAATGGGATAGTGTTTATTGCTGTTCATGAAGGAGAAAAGACCTATACAGTCATAATGGTGTGTTTTCTACACTAGTTTTGGGTAGAAAATATGGTGCAGATGAATAGCATTTATTTGCCTCTCTTCCCCTAAGGAATGAAAAGGAAAAGGAAAAAGATATTCTGGGTAGCCCCTGAAGATTTCTGAGAATGCTTGGTAGAGACTCCCCAAAGTACTCTATCACGTTGAAAACAACCTTGAAATTCAAAAGTGGTTTGCCATTGACCAAGCAAGATTGTCCAGAAAGTAAAGCCCTGAACTCTGTAGCTGTGATCTGTAGCAACTTCTTCATGGTAAACTTTGTTTATCAGCCATCCAGTGTCAGGTATGAAGAATTTTTTCTCGGACCAGTGGTAAGTAATGGTCACTAACAACATTATCTGACCCTTGAGCAAAAAATTGCACTTGAACATAGCCATGCCAATCATGTATGCCACATAGAATGCCAACAAATGATATTGTGCTCCAGATCCCCTAACACCACCACTTTAAGAAAAGGTAAAATCATACTTCTGCTTCATAGCTATGTAGGTCTGTGTATCTTGCATATGAAAGCATAACTTAGAGATCATTTTTGTTTTTCTCATACAATTGCATGAGCACAGCTCACTTAACAAGGCTAATGAAGTATATACTATTTTAAATCTGGAAAGGACCCTCCCTACACATATGTACACATACACATGTATATGTGTATGTATATATGTGTGTATATATGTACGTGTGTGTGTATACATACACACATACATGTGTATTCTGTCCTATATGGAAAAAAGTATGGCTACGACCCATGCTCAGAATTCTGATTTTGTCTCAGTTTTGTTTGCCTGGTTCTACTTGTACTTTGCTCTGTATCGGTTTTTATAAGTCTTCACAACTTAACTTTAATTGTGCATATTTATTTCTTTCGGCTCTATAGTGTCCTCCTACATTATATGCCACAGTTTGTTCAGCCCATCACCGATCAGTGGGCACCTACAATTTTCTCCTAATTCTTGGCTATCACAAAAAAAAAATGATACTATACATTTTTTATGTATGTTAACTTTCTCCCTTTGCTTTTGACCATCTTAAGGTCTATATTACCAATAATGTTATCCTTGGGTTATCCTTAATAACTTTTCTAACATAATTCTAAGCAGTTCACAGCTTGTCCATCAGAGTATTAGTGTGTTTTTATTCACAATCTCTCCAACATTTACCATTTTAATTTTTCATCATTTTTGCCAGTCTCATGAGTATGATATGAAACTTTAGAATTGTTTTAATTTGCATGTCTCTAAGAGCATCATTTCATATGGTTTATAGTTTGTATTTCTATTTTGGAAACTAGGGCCTCATTTCCCAAAATGACAGGGTTTGTATCCTTAATTTATGTAACTCTAGAACAGAAAGACATTATTACATGATTACCCTGAATATTTCTTCCCATATTTTAGATATTGTGGGAAATATTTGATATATGTGCCTGTTCGATTTCATTGTAGATTTCATTTATTTCTATAGGTTTTGGTGAATAATCACAATCTGATTTTTCCATCTGTGTAAGGTGTTTATTTCTCCTTCCATTGTTCTCAAATATCTAAGGTAAAATCTGGGATTTTTTGTGTGTTGCCTTCTTCATGCCATCTTGAAATTACAAACAGGGCAGCTAGGTAATGCAGTGGATAGAGAACTGGACCTGGAGTCAGGAAGACCTGAGTTCAAATCCAGCCTCAGACAGTGTCTGTGTAACTCTGGGAAAATCATTTAACCCTGTTTGCCCCAGTTTACTCATCTGTAAAATGAGCTGGAGAAAGAAATGGCAATCCACTCCAAATATCTTTGCCAAGAATATCCCAAATGCAGTTAGAAAGAATCAGACATGAGTGAAATGACTCAACAGCTGATGTTTTCTTTTTGTATTATAAATTTCTCATGGTCTGTCAAGATATTTAAGCACACGATTAGCAGATTTTTTTGCTGAGGATTAATCATTTCATCCATGAATTGTTTTCCTCTAAACTTTTGAGAATAGTTAGAAATGTAATTTTTAAAAGTAACCTTAAATATAGTAATAATTTTCTTTGAATATACATTTGGGATATACTTTCATTGAATATACATTGAATTTATTATAATATACATTTTACTGATATCTTGCATGATAATCTTTGGTCCTTAAGTTTTTACAGTCATTCTGGATTTAATATTTTATGTAATCTTGCACATTTCTTTCATAGGTTTAATGAAGACCAGAGAAGTATGCTTTCCATTGAACTTCATACCATCATTTGCCATAGAAAATGTCCCTAACTGAGAATAGAATGGTTTTTGCATATGAATCTTCAGTACACAGTACCAATATTCTTTTGAGCCTCGATGATCAAAGGAAAAGAGATTTTCTTTGTGATGTCACTGTCGTAGTGGAAGATCAGCAGTTTCGTGCTCATCGTTGTGTGCTTGCAGCATGCAGCAGTTACTTTCTGGCAAGAATTGTTGGCCAACCAGACACGGATCTTATCATTACTCTTCCAGAAGAGGTAGGAGAGCCAGACGTTTCTATAGCATGTAACAATGAATTTATTTTTAGTCATTTAGGGGCCAAGTCAGGACTTGTAAAATTATGTAAAATAAAGATTGATGTTAGCCACCCATGTGAGAAGCATTCCTAAATGTACTGATTACTCATTTTTTTAAGATTGTATTCAGAATCATAGATTCTTGTACACGTGAAATATCACAGCACTTGTGATTTAGAGCTGGAGGGGGGTTACTTCAGGTTGTCTAGTCTAACTCTTCTCATTTTACAAATGAAAAAAAATTACAAGCCAGAGATGTGAAATAATTCATACAAGTTCATGTTGCTGAGAAGTAGCAAAGCTGAGATTCAAAATCACTTTTATCACATTTGTTATTCTTTCTATAATATTACAGTTTCTAATAAAGAATTTTGCATTTTCAAGTAGGAAAATGACTCTTAAATTAATAAAACATACACTATTCACCTCCCAAAACCTTGCCAAAATGACTTAAAAATAATCAAGCCAGTATCTATGTATGTAGAGGGTATTAAGGAGTTGAAGAGGGAAGTTTATAGACTTAGGCTTTATGATTTCCAGAACCCCCATGCCAGTGGAGGAACTTACTTGGGTATAGCTCATGAAGTAGCTAGTTCTCTGGATAAACTCATTGTATCTCCCCATTGACCTAGTGCATTGTTTTTCATATAGGGGTTATGATGTGATTTCAGTGGTAGAAGGAGTTACCATATGAGAATACTCCTTGTGTAGTTCAGTACCTTTTCTGGAGCTTATAATTTTAGAGTTGCCTTAGAACAGCGTTGTCAAACTGAAACAGAAATGGAGGCCACTAGACGTAGTTCTAAAATGAAACGTTATTTATGTTTTATTGTATTTTTATTTATTTTGTTAAATATTTCTCTATCACATTTTAATATAGTTTGGGTGGAACTTGAGAGTGTTGTGTTCATCTGCAGCCTAGGCCCTTCTGGCTTAGAGCACCAAGGAGTTTAGGGTTACATAGCTTGTTAATGTTTCAGAGGTAGGGCTTGGACTCAGGTCTTTCTGGCTTAGAGGCAGTGCTCTTTATCTAGTATGCCTTCTTGCTTCTCATCTTGCAGTAGGAAGCATTTAATAAAATAGCTCACAGGCCACATCTTCAAGGAGGTGAAAAATATCACAAGACATGGTTGGCCAAAGCCTCATTCCTACCATTTGAGTTAACTTTTTTGAGTTAAGGTACTTTTGACAAAAGTTCATTGTTAACATGCATAGATGGATATGTTAAAAAAAAAAAACATAGGTGTAGCACCTGTTAAGATAATTAGCTCATTTTAAGCTAACCACAGAGTTCTCTCATCTTCAGGTTTAGTGAGTTCATTTTAGACAGAAAGTTATTAATTCATTCACACTCCCTCTTAGCCCCCAGGTAGGGCTCTCTGCCTAACTTTATATGTATTTTTAGTTAACTCTTGGCCTCTTTGTTGTCAAGGCATAAATCAATTTAGGTTCAGAAACGTTCAGGTTAATGAAAGAACAAATTATATAGGGTCTTTGGATAGACTTGTATTGGGAAGGGAAGTCAGGGAAAGAGCCAACCTTTCCTAAGAACCTTAGTCTAGATCTTCTCTTTTTGAGATGCCTGTGCCAATGATTCCCCTTGATACTGCTCTTCTCTGCCATAGGTTGGTCTTGCTTGTTTCCTCAAGGGTGTGCTGGAATCCCATGATTGCTCTAAACTTTAATAAATCTTTTCTCAATTTGATATAATTCATGGATGACCCCTGGGGCCAAGTTTCCTTAGCTGATCTGACCAGAGGTCTTGTTTTCGAACCTGTGTTTGAACTTGATTGGGCATCTTGTAAGGATAAAATAAGAGATTATTTGTAAAATGCTTAGCATGGTTCCTGGCATACATCAGGTATATATTCAGTACTTAATAAATACTTGTTCTCTTCCCCTAGTGAGGATTATGATTCAATAAAAGTTGCACTGACTGGTGTACGGGGAAATGGGTCAGCAGGTCACAGAAAAGCAAAGGGTTATCCAACCAGCCAGCAGAGCTACTATGTCTCAGACAAGACTGGGGAATTAGTTGCACATGAAACTAGATGCTTTTAATGTAAGAACACATGTTCAGGTCTACACATTTTAAAAATTGCTGCATATTCCTGTTTTATTTTTTCTCTCATGTATATTTATTAGCTTTGTGTTAGTGTGATGAATGTATTTGTTAATGTTTAATTTGTTATTAATTTATTTACTATTGAGCTTCCATGTTGACATAGAAAATATTAAAATATTGTTATTAGTATTAAAATATTTCATAATTATTATTATTTTTAAACTGTGTTGTGTTAAAAATTTTACAATGGGACAAAGATAGAAAGTAAGTCTTAGAAATAGAATAATCCATCCGTTTATTCATTCACAGTATTCCTTGAATAAAATGTTTACTTTTGAGAACAGCTGGTCTTAACTTCACTAATTCTATATCATAATGGTTTTAACTTTTATTATTAAGTTTTTCATATAAATAGACAATTCATTCAGGTTCCGTGGTGTCTCAGATCCAAGAAATTAATTTGAATAGATGTAGCTGCTGGTACTGTCTGTTAATGTAGCTTCAGAGTTGGCATGTATTTGTTTAAATGTTTATTCATTCTGTAGGACATTTTAGCAAGGGAAAATAAACCCATAGTTTTTCCTTCTCAGTTTTAACACTAAGTATTACATTTGAATACTTTGGGAATGTTTCTTTAAAAACAGTTTAGCATAGAATGGGAAATCCCAGCTCTAATTTGAATTTGAGTAGTCAGTATCTGCCTGTGATCCCATAGTAGAGGTCAGGAATTTTGTGGTTCCTAACTTCATCACTTCGGGGATAAACCTTATGATGAGACTTTCAAATTCATGTAAACTAGTCTGTAGAAAAGAAACATAGTCTACGACCAGGATCACACTTGAAGTCTTTATTTTTTTATAAGATCTGCAAGAATTTTCTCCATCGAGAATCTAGGTTTGGTTGGGATAGAGGCATTGGTGTAAAACCTCAGTCTAAATGTGTTGAATTTATATTTATAAATACCTGTTTTGGGAAGATGTTTGTAAAGAATTTTACGATCCATATTAAATACAATCTAACAGTACAGAATTTATTTTAAATATAATGGGAAGCATTTTCTTAGGTAATTTAAATTATCCCTCTTCTTGTCACATAAATATTGATGTCCTGGCCTAGAAAAAAAATAAAGCAGTGAAATTATATGAATTATATGTATTTCTTAGTGATGACTTCCAAAAAGCTTTTATGACTATATTGCCTCATGTTACAAAATTAGAAGTTAAAATTTTGATTAGTTTGATATGAATTTTTTAAACAACTTGAAGCAAAACCATATTTAGGTTTTTAGGTAAATAATATTTCTACAAAAAAAGTAGATTTTTCTTATTAGATAGTGCTGGATGATCAATAAATTGCACATTTTCTTAAGTTCTAGTTTATTTTTTATTTAACTTACCTTTTATTTTAACGAATACAAGGTTTCTCATTTATGTCAGCCTGGCAGTGTGTCACTGTTGGGGTAGAGAACCTTAAAAATACAGTCTGCAAATCATTTTTTTTTGTTTATTGATATTCATTGTTAAATTTTTCTTAATTTATAAATGCTTCTAAACATCATTAAAGCATCAGTTTGTGATTTGGTGAAATGTCTTTCTCCCTGTTCCAATTATAAATGATGGGTTTTTTATTGTGGCTGAAAGTATCATTGAAACATATGTAAATGTTAACAACTAGCTCTCATATAGAAAAAATTTTTAAGATTTATCTGCATGTTATTTTCTTCATCACTTTTTTTTAAGTCTAGACAATCAACAAAACAGTAATCAAGCTCTGCTTTGTAGCATTTGCTGATTTACTAAGGTGTAAATGCTCACACTGAGTTGAGGGGGCTCAGAACGCTGGTTTCAGCACATCCCCGAGTGCATTCTGTATGACGTTGCCCCAGACTTTTCCACTTTTTGTGGAAAAGTTTTAAATAAGCAATGTCATGTCAAACCCTGCTGTGACATTGGCGGAATACAATAAATTTAAATCTTCCATCCTCTCTTTTTACCTCTCCCTGAGGAATCAAACTGGGAAGGACAATTTTAAGTATTCAAATACTGTATGATAAGTTTTATACTGCGAATCAAGAAATTTTAGATTTTCCAATAGTCTTACCATTAAAAGTACCAGGAGTCAGTTCTTGAGTTATCCAGTCATAAATTTATTTGTCATGGAATTCATGAAATGATGGTGAATGTTTGCTGGCAGTTGGGAACCTTCCCTCCCATCCCTCCAATTAAGTAGGATTGTAGACCCAACTCAGCTACCAGGTGTAAAATTGCTGATTGTTGAAGTAGCCTTCATTGTACTGCTTTTCTATTTAAAGCCCCTCCCATCCTGGTGGCAGGCATCTCTCTCACTTGGAAATCACCTTTTCCCCTTACTTTCTAGAATCAGGAGTGGGGAGCTTGAGGACTCCAGGCTAGCTGTGGCTTTCTAGGCCCTTGGGTGTGACCTTTTAACTGAATCCAAGTTTTACAAAACAAATCCTTTCATTAAGGGAATTTGTTCTGTAGAGGTTTGGATTCAAAGGGCTGCACTGGAGGACCTGGAGGACTTCAGGTTCCCCACCCCTGGAGATTAATTGAAAAGTGTCTAAAGGTGAAATGAGCCTGAATGAGTTACTTTGATGTACATCTCTAATCATCCTTTAAGAACAGCTGAGTGTTTACACTTGGCTCATGTGGCCAGTGTTCCTTACAGAGTGAGTCCTTATGTACGATTATGCTCTTGGCCCTTATTTTGCTACTGTATTCTTATTTCTCATTTTCCATATGGGAATTTTGTATTATTAATTTTTTTTTAAAGACAGGATAACTAGACAGGGACCTACCCTCAAAAGTTTTTTATTTTTTTAAACATGTATGCACTTCATTTTAACAATTTTAGAAGCTAGAAGTTTGGCAAGAGAAACCTGGAATTTTAAATAGATTACAAATGATTCTGATTCTGTTTTGCTTTTTTATACCCTTAATAAGTTCCATTTTCTTTGAAAGCAGGGCATAATCTTTGATTGTGATAATGATACAAATAACCTTTTTCATGTAAAATTTAGCTGAGACATTAAAAAATGAAAGGTATGGTTCCATTCAATAGGATTTATACTTTTCTTGAAAATGCACAAATATTCCTAAGGAGTTTTTATTTTACTAAACTGTTATTATTGTGATGACAGTCAGAGTTGAACCTGTCTCACAGTTACTTTGCGTATTTTTAAACTTTCAGCAGAGAGGTTTGACCATGTCGCTGCCTCATTCAAGGCATTTCAGTGGTTTCTTGTTGCCTTTAGGATTAAATAAAAATTCCTGTCTCCCAATTAAAGTCCTTCACAATCTGGATGTAATCTCTCATTGCAACCTGATTTCACAATATTCTGCTTCCTGTTTTCTTCAATCCAGCTACATTGGCTTATTTGCTCTTCTTTCCATTCATGACTTTCCATCTCCTTCCTCTTTGTCATTGTGTATTGTTTCTTCTGGGACTGGGTTTCTCTTCTCTCTAACAGCCTCTGCAGATCTCTTTCCAAATCTCCTCTCCTCCCTACTAATGACGTTAGTTAGTGTTCTGGCTCTTCCTCCTACCGTATGACTTTGTATTTCCTCATTGGTGTGCATGTTTTCATTCACTAGAATAGAAGTCCTTGAGGATGAAGACTCTTGAAGTTTTGGACTTTATATCCCTCCATTGCCAAACATATTATATACAGTAGTTGAAATGTTTGTTTTTAATTAGATTGAGCCTTTTATATGGTATGTTAACTATTTTTTTTTTTGTTTCTTTTGACAGGTGACAGTTAAAGGATTTAATCCTTTGATTCAGTTTGCCTATACAGCTAAGCTTATTTTAAGTAAAGACAATGTAGATGAAGTCTACAAATGTGTTGAATTTTTAGGCATGCACAACATTGAAGAATCCTGTTTTCAGTTCCTCAGGCTTAAATTTTTGAACTCCGCAGCAGACCAGCAAAAATACCCAGCAAAAAAGTGCTTTACATCACATTGTCAGAAAGCCAACATTAAAATTTCACTATTGGATCATGGGAATTTAGAAATAAATGAAGTAGAAGAACTTGTAGAAAATGAACATGTTCAGACTCCTCACTTTAAACTTCAAACATGTAAAGAAAATGTAAAGACACCACCTCCTCTCCAAGATAGTGCCAATCAGACATATGAATCATGCTTAGAAAAGGAAGGTCTTCTCGGTTTGCCATCTTTAGGCCCAAAGTACAGGAAATTCCAAAAAGCTTTTGGAACAGACAGAGTTCATATTGTGGAATCCAGTGTTAAAGATATTCAGACATCACCTTTTGTTTCTGTTCAGCCAAATGAATTATCTGAAAATGAAGATGTAGAAACCCAAGAGTATACAGATCTCCCGATGGTTTTAAAGCATGAAGACAGTCAAATAGAAATGGATGATGAGGAAGAAGCAAAGAGGAAAAAAAATTCTTGTCAGGGTTCAGTGGCAAAAACAGAGGTGACACAATTTCCTCCAGATCCTCCTGTGGCACCCCATGGATTTTATTCTCTTTCTCTTTTGCACACGTATGAACAATATGGTGATTTGAATCTTACAAGTATGCAAAATGTAACCACATTAGCTGAAGACCCTTTGACTGGTACAGATATAGGACCAGATAAAACAATCACTGAAAATCAAGCCCTGCCTTTGAAAACTGCTTCAGGCCAAAGAGATGAGAGGCCTGCATCAACAAATGATCGAAGCAGTGTGGAAAGGGAAGTGGCAGAGCACCTAGCAAAAGGTTTCTGGAATAACCTTTGCAATACAGACACTAATTGTCAAATTCAACTTTCACCTGCCCTAGCAAAGGATTGTTCAGAACATGTATTTTCACAGAAAAGGTCGGAGTGTCCCTGGTTAGGTATCAGAATCAGTGAGAGCCCTGAACAGTGTCAAAGAACTTTCACTACATTGAATTCTGTCAGCTGCCCATTTATAAGTACTCTTAGTACCGAAGAGTGTACAAATAATTTGGAAATAGGAAGTGATGATTTTGTCCCAGAATCACAGCCAGAGCCTTGTCCATATGCATGTGTGATTAGCTTGGGAGATGATTCTGAAACAGATACAGAAGGGGACAGTGAATCTTACTCAGCCAGAGAACAAGAGTGTGAGGTAAGGAAATAATTTATCTCCATACCTATAAGGGGGGATATCTGTAAGCTTCTTTTGGAATGTTTATGTTTGGATCCTTCATAAAATAAAGTTCTAATTATGACATATATACGTAGTCAACATTAGGCAATTGAAACTGCCCAAATTTGGTGTATGATGTCACCATTTTATATCTTAATTTTTTTATAAATCATTTCAACAACTAGTTTCATTAACATATTTCTCTGTCATTTTATCATCAGTTGAATGTAGCTAGAATGAGATTGTTCTACATTTTCACCCATGATAAATCAGTGTACATGTGATAATAGCTATTTGCATATCAATATTCCCATCATTGGTAACATGAGTTTGAAAGAAGCCATTCTTTTTTGGGGCAGCTCCGTGATATAATGGATAGAGTGTTGGGCCTGGCATCTGAAAGACCTCAGACACCAGCTGTGTGAGCCTGGGCAAGTCACTTCATCTTGTTTGCCTCAGTTTCCTCATCTGTAAAAAGAGCTGAAGAAGGAAATGGCAAACCACTCAAGTATCTTTGCAAGAAAACCCCAGACCTGATAACACTTACTACTCTCACCCATCTCCCTCCCTCTCCCTCCCCATACACTTTGAATCAGTGACTGTGACCTTGCTGTACCTAAAACAAGGTACTTCATCTGTGGACATTTAAAATCCCACATTCTACAGACAGCCTTTCCTAATCCCTCTTAATTCTAGTGTCTTCCCTCTGTTGATTATCTTGTTTATTCTGTATATAGCATGTTTGTACATTGTTGTTTACATGTTGTCTCTCCCATTATATTGTGTTCTGTGTCATTTGTGGGTTTTTTTTTTAATGCTCACCACTTAGCTTGGTGCCTGGCACATGGTATAAGCTTATAATAAATGTTTATTGACTGACCAATAGATTTTTGTTCTGCATCTTATTTTAGCTCTATATCTTTCTGCTTCAATTGTGTTTCTTGTAAAGAACATATTGTTGGATTCTATTTTCTAATCAAGTCTGCTATTTTCTTCCATTTTATGGGTAAGTTCATCCCATTCATGTTCACAGTTATGATTGCTAATTGTGTTATTCCTTTCTATTTTATTCTCTTTTACTTTCCCCCGCTTCCCTACTATTAAGAGTTTGTTTTGCTTCTGACTAATCTCTCCCTCAATTCATTACCTCTTTACATTAACCTCTTTCCCATCTGTTTTTCTGTTGGGTGAAATGTATTTATGTACCCAATTGTGTGTGCATATATATTCTTCTTCCCTTTCACCAGTTCAGATGAGAGTGAGGGTCAGATGTTCCCCATCACACACTCCCTTCTCATATGTTCTACTTTTATGTTTAATAATTTTCCCCATTCTTCTTCCCTCTCCCATTTTATTCTTCTTCCTACCTTTTCCATTCTTCCTTTAAGATCATTAAAACATAAAAGAATCACTCTGAGGTCCTTTGCCAAATTTGCCTCCTTCTATAAGCTGTGACATTGAGTTTTGAAGAGCTCCCTGCATTATTTCTCCATATAAAAATGTGAACAGTTTAACCTTGTTTAGTTCTTTATATTTTCTTTGTCCATATTTATCTTTTTATGCTTCTTTTGCTTGGCTCCTGTATTTGTATTCCCGTTGTTTTACTCAGCTGTGATCTTTTCATCAAGAATGCTTGGAAGTCTGTTTCATGAAAGGTCTGTTTTTTCCCCAATAGAATTATACTCAATTCTGCTGGGTAGGTTATTGTCTGTATAAGCATTGATCTTTTTTTTTCTGAAATATCTTCTTCTGGACTTTCTGCTCCTTTACAATGGTGGGTACTAAATCTTGTGTTGCCCTGACTGTGACTCTTTGGGACTTGAATTTTTTCTTTCTGGCCACTTGCAATATATTTTTTTCTTGGACCTAGGGACTCTATGTCTTGGCATTATATTGCTGGGGAGTTAAGTTTTGCAGTTTCTTTCAGGAGTTGTCCAGTGGATTCTTTTACGTCTTTGTCCTCTGGTTCTAAGAGCTCTGAGCAGATTTCTGTTATGTTATATGGATATATTACTTAGGTACTCATTTTTGGTCATGATTTTTAGATAGTCCTGTGACTCATAAATCTCTCCCTGATCTGTTTTATAAGTCAGTTTTTGCTGTGAGATACCATACATTTTCTTTTTTCTTCAGTCTTTTACTTTGTTTTAATATTTCTTGGTGTCTCATTGAATCATTAGCTTCTATTTGGTCACTTCTAATTTTGAGGGAATTATTTTCTTGGGTAAAGTTTCATACTTCTTGTTCCAAGTAGTTAATTCTCTTTTTATGCCTTCCATAGTTCTCATTTTGTTTTAAAATCATTTTTAGCTCTTTTCCCCCCACCCTCTCACTTTAACTCTTCCACATGAATTCTAATTGGACTTGTGGCCAAGCTGTATTTTTTTTTGAGGTTATTCTTCTAACATTCTCTTATGAGTTTGAGTCTTACTTTCCTGTTCTGATAATAGTTGTTTATGATGGGTTTCTCTTTTTGTTTATTTCTTCTTCCAGGCCACTTCTTGACTTTTCACTTACTTCGTTACTTTGATATTAGAATAAAAATTCAGTTTTTTCAAAAACAGTCTTCATTTAGTCCAGTGATAGAACTAATATTGAACAATGGATCCATTTTCTATCCTCTTTCCCATAACAGAGACCAAGAAGACAGATGCTGGTTTGTTCATGCTGGCTTTTGTGAACTTCTTTGTGGGGTTGGGGTAAGGTTTGTGTGTCCTGCACTTACATCCTTTTATGGTCTGCTGTTTTCATAGTTGTGAATTGGGGCTTGCAAACTTTTAATACTCCCAAAGTAATATGGGTCATGACAAAGGCTGCTCACTGCCCTCCTTATCTGAACTCTGCAAGTTCCTGACCCAGGTTTTGGGTCTCTCAGCTTGTGTATAGTTGAGGGTTTTAGTAGACTGCTATTGGTTTCAGCCACTATTAGTTCTCTAGGGGCCTATGCAGTCACCAAACTGCAGGTTCCCATTTGGTCTGGATCTCCTACCATTGTTAGTTCATTGTTGATTTCCCATCCTGAACTGGAAGCTAGACTGACTTCTTGTTTTGCCCTCTGGTGCAGAGTCACACAGTTACTTTTTGCTTCCAGAACTTGTTCCTTGCTCACTGGGCAACAAGGGCTTTCTAGCATTACCACTGTAATACAGAATGTTTGTTTCCATCCCATCTGACCTACTTAGTCATGGCTATTTTTCAGTTCCTGGATCCTGGAATGTTTCTCATTGTGGTACACTTCTGGGCAGACCTTCTCCAGTACTGGCCAAACTGTCTGTCTTTGTAAACTACCCTGGGCGGGAAAATGACTCATTGAATCTCTCAATCAGAATTTGTTCAGGTGCATTTTCTTGCTGTTTGCGAATTAGGTTTGGTGGTGGAGTTAGGCTGTCTTTCCTATTAATCTGTCACCTTGACTCCACCACCATCACTTTCATTTGTGGATTAAATGAGAGAGGATTCCTTTTTCCCTCTCCCCTGCCCAGAAAACCATCCTTGGGACAAAGAATTTTACAAAGAGCAAAACAAACAGTTCAACAAAACTAATGAACACATCAACTGAGTCTTAATAGTATATGCAGTCTTCTCTAAAATAGATTAGAACTTTGACCGAAATTTTTGGTCTGTTATTAGAAAGAGCATAGAAATTGGATCCATTGTTCAATATTAGTTCTGTCATTGGACTAAGTGAAGATCGTTTTTGAAAAATCTGAATTTTTATTTCTAATATCTAATTTCATTTCCAGTATATTCTATTTTTCTAAAGTAAATTCTGTTAATTCTGTCTGGTTTAGGTTAAACTGCCATTCAATGCACAAAGAATCATTTCACTTTCTCGAAATGATTTTCAATCCATGCTGAAAATGCATAAGTTGACTCCAGAACAGCTGGATTGCATACATGATATTCGAAGACGAAGTAAAAATAGAATTGCTGCACAGCGTTGTCGAAAAAGAAAACTTGACTGCATACAGAATCTTGAGTTAGAAATTGAGAAGTTGGTAAGTAAATATTATTTCCTATTTTAAAGAAATTCAGATATTTTCTTTGAATTACTGACTTGATTTCTAAACCAGATATAAATAACCCACTTCAGTCTTCTATTTTGCAAAATATAAATATTGCTAGCTTTTTCAAAAGAAAGGGAAGGGAAAGGAATAAGCATTTATTTAGAGCCTACTATGTACCAGATGCTATATTGAGTACTTTACAAATACTATCTCATTTGATCCTCACAACAAATCTGAAGTAGTTGCTGTTGTTATTTTCATTTTGCAGTTGAGGAAACTGAGGTATATACAGTGCTCAGAATCACAGCTAGGAAGTATCTGAGGCTAGATTTGAACTTGAATCTTCCTTGTTCCAGGCCTATAGCTCTAAAATAAAATCTTTTGAAAATTTCTTGGATTAAAAATATGAGATATAAGAAGACTGAAAAGGTAAATGGAGGCCAGGTTATTAAAGAGCCTTAAATGCCAGAGCAGTTTATATTCCTGGTGGTAATCAGAAGTCACATTGAGGTGACATGGATGGATGTATATGTTAGAAAAATCTGTTTGACAATCATGTGGAGGATCGATTAGACTGGAAGGACTTGAGACACAGAAGGCTATGGAGTTTTCTGAGTGAGAGCTGTTGGGTGGGTGACCTCAACTAGAGTTGTGGTTGTACCAATGTAAAGAAGGGAATTACATGATAGTTTTTATGAAGGTAGAAATCACAGGATTTGTCATTGGATTTGATATGTGGGGTGACTGGAGTTAAAGATGATACCAGGGTTAGGGGCTTGGGTGACTGGGAGGATGACAGTGCCTTCACCTATACTAGGAGAGTTCAGAAGTGGGGAGAATTTGGAAGGGGGAGAGGAAGATGAGAGCTGTTTTGAATTTAACATATCTTTGGGATATCAGTTTGAACTGTTTCAAGAGGTAGTCAGAAATGTTGACTGAAGCTCAAGACTTAAGAGTTTAGTGCTAGGAGTCTTCTTTGTAAAAATGACAGTTGAATCCATGAGAACTAATGAAATTCTTAATTTTTGCTCTACTTCTCTTACGTGATTTTCAAAATCCTTTCTGAAGCTCTTCCATGATCTGAGACCATTTCGTATCTTTCTTGGAGGCTTTGAATGGAGGAGCTTTGATTTTGTTTTCTTCTCTTTACATGCTTTGGTCTTCCTTGTCACCAAAGTGAGATTCTATAGTCTGATTCTTTTTCCAGTTTTTGCTCATTTCCCCAGCCATTCACTTGACTTTTGAGCTCTTTGTCAAGGTAGTTCTCTGCTTCCTGTGGAGGTGGAGAATGTACTGTCAGCCACTCAATTCCCCCCACAGTCTGTGGGCCTGGGGCTCCAGAAACAGTGGCTGCAGCTGCCCTTGCTGCTGCTGTGGCTGCAGCAGATTCCTCCACCTCCTCCCCCCTCAGCCGTCCTGAGGCTGGGGCCAGGCCACTCCACTCTCCTACACTGGTCCCATAGGCTTTTTTCACTGACTTTCTACGTTATCCTCAGCATTTTATGGTCATGAAGAGATTCAGTCTCCTCAAGACCTGCTCAGGTTGTGCCTGTGCTGGTGCACTCCACATTGGACTGCGCTCTGCTGCTAGCACAGCACGATAGACACTTCCCAGTGACTTTCCAGGCTGTCTTGGGCTAGAGATATGCTTCACTGCATCATTCTGTGGATTCTGCAGCTCCAGAATTTGTTTAGAGCCATTTTTTACAGGTATTTGGCTGGGCTTGGTGGGAGCTCTCTAGAAAGCCCATGCTGTTACTCTGCCATCTTGACTCCGCCGAGCTAATGAAATTCTCAAGTGAAATAGAGAGAAAAGAGAAGAAGGCTCAGGACAGATGCCCAAGATAAGAATTAAAGAAGGTATTTTGTCTTGAAGAACAAATTTTGCTGGCTTTCCTAGGGCCATCAGCAACAGTTGGAAAATGGGCTTGAGATACCTTTATTTTGTTTCCTCAGCCTTCTTTTACATCTTGTGGGCTAATTCTGCTGGGTCATTTAGGGTCCTTTCCCTGATTTATTGAGAAAACTCAACATTAACATGCAGAAGCATTTTGGCCACAGGGTGGTAGGCTTCAACTTTCTCTTCAACGCTGTTAGTTGGATTTATCCAGCCCCAGAAAATTTAACACTTCCTTGAGCCTAATCTCTGGAATCCTCTCATTGGATTGTGATTTATTCTGCTTTTCCCTCAGACGTATTCTTGCTAATCAGAACTGCTCTGGTCTTCTGTCTTCTGGCCTCACTTCAGTCTCCTCACAATCTTTTCATCGTTTATTTATTTGTTTTTGACTGGGCCTGTGATTTCATCTGTGTAGGTATTTCTTGATGAGAAAGTCCCTTTGCCAAAGCAGTTTGGCACCTACTCTGCAACTTCTATTCTTAAAAGAGTTTCCTGGGGAACTGAGGTTAAATGACTTGCCTGGGGTCACGCAGCTTATATATTTCTAATTTTATTTTTACCTTGCTTTCATTTGCAAACACAACCGTCCCTTACTCAGCAATCTATCATTTGTAGCAAAAATTTTAAAAGAGTGAGAAAATTTATTTAAAAATTTTGTTTTTTCCCAAATACATGTAAAAACAATTTTTATCCTTCATTTTTTACAATTTTGAGTTCTGTTTCACCCTTCTGTCATCCCTCATTGAGAAGTCAAGCAACTTAATAAATATTATCCATGTACAGTCATATAAAACTTTTCCATATTGGTTATTTTGTAAAAGAAAACCCAGTCAAAAAACCCCAAGTAAAGAAACAGTATTCCTCAATCTTCATTCAGATTGCATCAGCTCTTTCTCTGGAGTTGGATAGTATTTTTCATTGTAAGTCCTTCAGAATTGCCTTGTATCTTTTTCTTGCTGAGAATAGCTAAATCATTCACAATTGTTCACTGTACAATGTTACTGTTACTGTGTACTATGTTTTCCTGGTTCTCCTCGCTTTTATTTTGCATCAGTTCATGTAAATCTTTCTAGGTTTTTCTGAAAGCATCTTGCTCATCATTTTCATAGCACAGTAGTATTCCATTACATCATATAGCACATGTTCAGACATTCCCAAATTGAGGGATGGATATCCCCTTAATTTCCAATTCTTTGCCACCAAGAGCTGTTATAAATATTTTTGTACATATAGGTCCTTTTCCTTTTTTAAAAAAGAAGTCTTTTTGGGATACAGACTTAGTTGGGGTATTGCTGGGTAAAAGAGGAGGCATAGTTTTATAGCCCTTTGGGCATAGTTCCAAATTGCTCTCCAGAATTATTGAATCAGTTCACAGCTCCACTAACAGGGTATTTGTGTCCCAATTTTCCAATATCCCCTCCAACATTTGTAATTTTCCTTTTCTGTCATATTAGCCAGTCTGATAGGCGTGAGGTTGTTTTAATTTGCATTTCTCTAATCGAGTAATTTAGAGCATTTTTTTCACTTGATTATAGATAGCTTTGATTTTTTTCTTAAAACCACCTATTCATATCCTTTGGCCATTTATCAGTTGGGGAATGACTTGTATTCTTATAAATTTGAGTCAGTTCTCTATATAGTTATGATGAGATCAGAGAAACTCATAAAAAAATTTCCCTAGTTTTCTTCTTTCTTTATTCTACAGTCTTCTTGACTCTGTTGGTTTTGTTTGTGCAAAAACTTTTCAATTTAATGTATTCAAAATTATCCATTTTACCTTTCATAATACTGTCTCTTATTTGGTCATAAATTTTTCCTTCCCCATAGATCTTACAGGTAAACTATTCCATGCTCCCTAATTTGCTTATGGTATCACCTTTTATGTCTAAATCATGTACCCATTTTGACCTTATTGTAGCATACAGTGTAAGATGTTGGTCTATATCTTTTGTTGTTGTCTTACTTTCTGCCAAACTGCTTTCCAGTTTTCCCAGCAGTTTTTGTCAAATAGTGAGTTCTTATTCCAGAAGCAGGAGTCTTTGGGTTTATCAAACACTAGATTGTTATGGTCATTTACTATTGTATCTTGTGTATCTACTCTATTCCATTGATCCACCTCTCTGTTCAGATTGTTTTGAAGATCACCACTTTGTAACTCAGTTTGGGAACTGGGACAGATAGGCTGTCTTCCTATACATTTTTTTCCCTTTAATTCCCTTGATATTCTTGACCTTTTGTTCTTTTAGATGAATTTTGTTAGTATTTTTTCTAGTTCCATAAAATATTTTTTGGTAGTTTGGCATGGTACTGAATAACTATTTTAATTTTTGTAGAATTGTTTTTTTTAATATGTTGGCTTAGCCTACCAGTGAGCTGTTAATGTTTCTCCGTTTGTTTACATCTGACTTTATTTGTGTGAAGTGCTTTATAATTGTGTTCGCATAGGTCCTGGGTTTGCTTTGGCAGGTGGACTGCTAAGTATTTTATATTGTCTACAGGTATTTTAAGTTGAATTTCTCTGTCTCTTGCTTCTGGGTTTTGTTGGTAGTATATAAAAATATTGCCTATGTATGTGGGTTTATTTCATATTTTGCAACTGTGCTGAAGTTTTTAACTGTTTCAACTAGTTTTTTAGTTGATTCTCAGTGTTCTCAGTGTTAATTGGAAATTAAGGGGATATCCGTCTCTCAAGTTGGGAATGTCTGAACATGTGCTATATGATGTAATGGAATACTATTGTGCTATGAAAATGATGAGTGATTCTCAGTATCATCTGCAAAGAGCGGTAGTTTTGTTTTCTCATTGCCTATTCTAATTCCTTCAATTTCTTTTTCTACTCATATTGCTATAGCTAACTTTTGTAGTACAGAACTGAATAATAGTGGTGATAATGGGCCATCTTGCTTCATTCCAGATCTTATTGGGAAGGCTTTTATCTTATCTCCATTATAGATAATTCTTGCTGTTGGATTTCAATAGATAGTACTTGGCCTTTTAAAGGAAAGTTCCATTTATTCCTGTGCTATCCAGAATTCTTAATAGGGATGAGTGTTGTATTTTGACAAAAGCTTTTTCTGCATCTGTTGAGATAATCATATGATTTTTGTTGATTTTGTTATTGATATGGGCAATTATGCTGATAATTTTCCTAATATTGAAACAATCCTTCATTCCTGGTATAAGTGCCACCTGATCCAAATAGTTTTATATAATATTGTAATTAATTGTTCCATAAATATTTGGTAGAATTCACTTGTGAATCCATCTGGCCCTGGGGATTTTTTTTCTCCCAGGGAGCTCACTGATGGCTTGTTCCATTTTGTTTTCTAAGATAGAGTTATTTAAGTATTTTATTTTATCTTCTGTTAATTTGAGTAACTTATATTTTTGTAAATATCCATCCATTTCACTTAGATTTATTGGCATGTAATTGGGCCTTCCTATCCTGTAGTATAGAAGCTGCTAAATCTAGTGTAGTCCTTACTGTGGCTCTACAATATTTAAAATTGTTTCTTTCTGAGTTTTTGCAGTATATACTCCTTGACTTGGGAGCTCTGGAATTTGGCTATAATATTCTTTGGAAGTTTCCATTTGGAGATTTCTTTCAGGAGGTGATCAGTGGATTCTTTCAGTTTCTATTTTACTTTCAGATTCTAGGATGTCATGGTTATTTTCCTTGATAATTTCTTGAAAAAGATGTCTAGACTCTTTTTAACCATGGCTGTCATGTAGACCAATAATTTTTAAGTTATCTCTCCTTGATCATATTTTTCAGGTTTGTTATTTTTCCAATGAGATATTTCTCATTTTCTTCTATTTTTACATTTTAAAAAATTTGGTTTTTTAATGTAATGTCTCATGTAGTCATTAGCTTCCATTTGTCCAATTCTGATTTTTAAAGAATTGTTTTCTTCCATAAGCTTTTGTACTTCTTTTTCCATTTGGCCAGTTGTACTTTTGATGAAGTTGTTTTCTTTTATGAATTTTTATATATCTCTTTCCCTTTGACCAATTCCGCTCTTTAAAGAGTTCTTTGCTTCAGTGGATTTTTGTGCCTCTTATCACTGGGCCAGTTCTCATTCATATCCTCTCTTTCTCTCTCTCTCTCTCTCTCTCTCTCTCTCTCTCTCTCTCTCTCTCTCTCTCTCTCTCTCACACACACACACACACACACACACATACACACACACACACACACACACACACACACACACACACACACACACACACACCAGGATTAAGTGACTTATCCAGGCTCACACAGTGAATGTCTGAGGCTGACTTCGAACTTGTTGCTCCTGATTCCATGGCCCGTGCTCTATCAACCATGCTACCTAGGTGACCCCACTTTATTTTTTTAGGTGTTATTTTCTTCAATATTATTTTTTTGCTTCCTTTACCAAATTGTTGACTCTTTTATCTTTTTTTAATAATTTATTTGTTTTTAGTTTTCAACATTAACTTTCATAAGATTTTTGAGTTTTAAATTTTCTGCTCCTCCTCCCTTCCCAAGATGGAGTGCAATATGATATGGGCTCTACATATACGTTGTTATATTAAACATATTTTCACATTAGTCATGATGTAAAGAAGAGTTAGAACTAATGGAAAGAATCATGAGAAAGAAGAAACAAAACAACAAAAGAAAAGGAGAGCAAATACCATGCTTCTCTCTGCTTTCAGACTCCAGCCTTGTGAGACTTTTGGAGTTGTCTTATATCCTTGCATTGCTGAGAAGAGCTAAGTCTATCAAAGTCAGTCATCACACAGTGTGGCTGTTACTGTGTACGGTGTTGTCCTGATTCTACTCATTTCACTCAGCATCAGTTCATATAAGTCTTTCTAGGTTTTTCTGAGGTCCACCTGCTCATTATTTCTCATAGCACGATAGTATTCCACTCTTCAGCCATTCCCCAATTGATGAACATCCTCTCAATTTCCAGTTCTTTGCCACCACAAAAACAGCTACTATAAATATTTTTGTAAATTTAGTATTGACTCTTTTATCATGATTTTTTTGAATTACTCTCATTTCTTTTCCCTAATTTTCCTCTACCTGTCTTATTTGATTTTTATGATCCATTTTGAGTTCTTCTGTGAGATTTTTTTTGGGTGTCAGACCAATTCACATTTTTCTTCAAGGCTTTGCTGTGTTGCCATTCTGACTTTGTTGTCCTGTTTTGATCTTCTCTCTCACCATAGTAAAATTCTACAGTCGAGTTCTTTTTTTGTTGCTTGCTCATTTCCCCTGCTTATTTCTTGACTTTTAACTTTATGTTAAAATTGAATTCTGCTCCCAGAGAGGAGGGGTTGCTGTTCAAAGCTTCATGTTTTTTGTTCTGTTGCTTTCAGAGCTAGTTCAAGGAGCTGTAAGTTTTCACTTCTCTAAGGAGAGGTGTGATCGCTGTATTCTGGTCTATGAGTGACAAGAGTGACTGATGTGACAAGAATCTACTTTCTCCTGTGGCTGGGAGCTCTCTTATACTGGTATTTATCTTCACCCTGGGACTGTGACCCAGATCCCCATATAGACAATGCAACAGAATCCTGCACCCAGTGCCATCTAAGGCTTCTCTGTAATCTCTTTCTGACTAGTTGTACAACCCTCTTATTGTCTGTGGGATGGGAGTTCCAGCCGCACACATTCAGTTTTCCCCAAGTCCCACTGCTGGCTTGCACCAGGACTCAGGGCCTTTCTGCTGGCTTGCACACTGCTGGAGTATATGAGGCCTTGTGCCTTGCATCTGCTTTGCAAGACGTGGCATGCTCTGGATTGCGCTACCCTCTTGCCTCAGGGAGAGGAGACAGATTTTTCCTGCCAACCTTCTAAGTTGTTTGGGATGAAATATTGTTTCACCCTATTTTTTTTTGTTGGTTTTGTTGGTCCAAACTTCATTTTGAGGTGTTATTTTAAAGTTGTTTGGAAGAGGACTTGGGGAAGAGGTCCTGTGAGTTCCTGTCTTTATTTTACCTTCTTGACTCTGCCTTCACATCAGTCTATGAGAAAAATTTTCAGCAAATTCAGTCAACACGTCAAGTTTTTCTTATAGTAGAACCCAGAGAAGAACGTTCTAGCCACCAAAATCCTTGGCATTATAAAATAAGTTCAGCATCAGAATCCAGTATGGCTTCATTAATGGAAATGACTTCAAAGAAGCATTATCGCCTGCATTGCTGCTGTATTCTAAGGATCAATCATGGAGCCTTTCCATCTGATTTACAATCGAGTCTTCCTATTTCTGTTGTATTGGAATGTGAGCTCTTGAGAGCAGGGGCTAGCTTTCTTTTCTTTTTGTATTCCTAGGACTTAGTACAGTGCTTTACAAGTACGTGCTCTTTAGTAAGTGTTGAATAATTTTTCATTCATTTTCATTGTTTTCATCTTTTTGTGGAGCACATTGCCTCATCAGTCGTGACAAGTTCAACTATATCCTTGCCTTTACACTTGAATCCCTTGCCGTAGCGATTACATTAACTTTTAGATAGTTCTAATTATTAGTAATTTCTTTTCATCTATCCTAAAACAGCTGCTACAGTTTTTCCTCATTGTTTCTCATTCTTGCAGTCTACTAAAATCTTTATAGTTTTTCCAAGAGTAACTTCTGTCTAGGCATACCTACCTCATCTTGTACTTGTTAAATACATTTATCTGAGTAAAGCTTTAAATTTGTCCCTTCTGACTATAGCCAGTTGGAAGGAAAATCCCAAATGGAATTTGAACAATTATCTCTCTACTTCAGGCCTGTGAAAATCATGGCAGGTAGTCCCTTCAAAGGTAAAAAAAGGTGGAAATCTGAGGAATTTGGAAAACATGCTATCATGTATACCTCCTGCCTTCCTTGTGCTTCACTTTACCCCAATTTTTTGGAGGTCTGTTAAATAAACTAATTTTTTCAGTGTATTGAAGTTTGCATAGCATTGTCAATAATTCCCTCATTTACTCTCCTGAGGGTTATATGATAGACTCAACTATGTAAAATTTTAAGCCTCTCAGAATTGATTTGTAAAATATTAGGACATGTGCAAACCAAAAATGTAGTACATAATACAAGGAAGTGGTTCATTTGAATTGCACCTAACTATTTCTGGTCTGTAGTAATTTTGTGTGAAAATTGGAGAAAAATTGGAAACATCGCTATTTTTAAAATAATGTTAGCTTTCTGTGATTAATGTGAAGTATAGAGGAATAGGTCATGTGCATGATTATAGATTGAGTGGGAAGGGTCCTTAGAGACCATCTTGTCCAAATCCTTCTTTTTGTAAAAAAGAAAGCTGAGTTTTAGAGAGATTGTGATTGGCTAATAAGCAGCATAGGCAGTATTTGGATCCCTTCCTGACTCTTTAAGTTTAGCATTCTGCCTACGATTGCATTCACATAATAGACTTCTTTGCAGTAGGGTGGGTGCAGAATGGATATGCTACATAATTTTGAAGTAGTCGAAGGAGACAGTGGTATAGACTTTTTATTATGAGGTAGAAGCAATGTTCCAGTAAGGATAAAGATGATTGTATGATTTATATTAAAAATCAGTTCTCAAATATTAATAACTTTCTTATTCAGCAAAATTAGCAATTTCTAATTTGTATTGTATATCATATTAAAGATTTAGTGATTTACTTACTAGAAAACTCATTTTTTAAAAGGCCAAAAAAGAAGAAGGTGGAATTTTACTAAGTTGATATTTAATACAGTAGTGGCATATAAATCAGGCTTAACTGACAGAATCCATAGTTGAGTATGACTTCATGAGGATAGGGGAAACCTCTTTAGCATTTTCCCTTGGCTCCTTTACTTCTCTTATTTAGGTATCCTCCTTTAGGAGTCATGGAAAAAAAAATTGTGTTGCCACCTTTTCTAGATAAGAATTTACTTTTAGAATTAATACCTGCAATCACATTGTATTTCACTCGTTAATATAGCATGTTTGTTTTAGTCTTTTTACTCCCCTACCACTGATCATGGCTCTTGGCTTATGACTCCCTTTCCTATATTAGGATGGAAGCTCTTCGAGGGCAAGACCTGTATGTTCTCTTGGTATCTCTCTCTATTGTTGTTTCTCTTATTTTATCCTTAGCACTTTGTAAAATGCTTGTCACATAGGAAATACTTTTTCTTTATTGTGAGCAGTTTTGTGTTAGTGTAATTTCTCTTTAAATTGCCTCCTCTGAGTGAGACTTTAAAAGGAAAATGGGTAATTATGATTTTCTTATCCTTTCACTCTTCATTTGTTGTTGGAGCAGTGTAATGTCGTTGATATAAGTCACTGGACTTGAAGACAAGAAGACCTGGTTCAAATCTTGCCTCAAATACTTTTTAGTTCAAGAACTTTGAACGTGTTCATTTAACTACTCTCCTTTAGTTACCTAATCTCTAAAATGAGGAAGTTGGAGTCTTTGCAATTTATGGTCCTTTCCTAAATCAATGATGTCATGAATTTACTGGGTTTGTCATTTATAGGTGAACTATTCTATCTCTAAGAGTTTTTGGTGTGTATTCATGAAGTAGTTTTAGAATGCATTGTTACTGTGTTAGGCACTTTAGAAATGCTTATTGACTTGACTTCTTTTATGTGATGTCACTATTAGCTCTGAAGAATAATGTCTGCATTAATTTTGAGGATCTAAGAATACCACCAGTCCAACTTAGTATGCAAGTTCTAGCACTGAAAATTAAGTCAGCTCTTATAGTAGTAAAATCAACTAGATCAGGTATATATCAAAGAATGAGAATCTGAATTTGCTAGGGCCCTAAAAGACCAATGTGACCTAACCTGTATCGTAATAAAGGACCATCTGACCTTTGCCCCTAGATCTCTAATGAAGGAATCCTATTTTACTTTTTGAATAACATTAACTTTTTATGGAAATTTTTCCTAACATTAAGCTTATTTTTCATTTCTGCTACTTAATATGTTATTCCTAGGACTTACCTCTGGGGCAGTCACAACATAACTCAGCCATTTTCCATTTTTTTTTGCCAGTTTCTTGTAGTTGTTTTTGAGGACCTGGATATTTCTATAGAAAAAACAAGCTTGCTAATGAAGTTTTTAGTTCCTAACAGTGGATTTCTATTTGGTACATTTAAATTCATATAAGAGCAAGTGCCTAACTTGAGCCACCCATTGGAGGTGGAAGGTAAAAATTTATTTAGATCATAGTCACTGGAGATTTGATTTTGGTTGGTTGGTTGGTTTGTTTGATTAACCAGTCTCAATAATAATATTATAATCAGATAATCAGCTATATATCTGGCCCTGTTCTAGGTTGAATTCAAATACAGAGAGTTGAACTATCCATTATTCAAGGATAATGCTGAGGTAACAAACTTGTGAGGCTGGAAGGATGAAATAGGAAGTTTGGGAGAGGAGCGAGTTTTGGGGGAAAGATATTAAGTTCAGTTTTGGCCATGTTGAGTTTAAGATGTCTCTGGGACCTTGTTAGAAATGTCCGGTAGATAAATGATGCTGTTGTGGGATTGAAGCTCAAGGAAGAAGCTGAGGCTAGAAATATGCTTCTGAAAATCATTTGCCTCAATGAGAATTAACCCCTTGGGAATTGATGAAGTTACTAAAAGAGTATAGAGGGGGTAGAGAAAAGAAGGAGTAGGACAGAACCTTGGGAAGTAGCTACAGCTAGAGGGTGTGATACAGATGATGTAGCGAGGTGAAGAGTAATGTGGTAAAAACTCATTGAGGAGAGCTATCCAGAAAGAGACAGTGCTCAATGGTGTCAAATATAACAGAAAGGTCAAGAAAGGTTAGGACTAAGGAAAAACAGTCATCAGATTTGACAGCAAAGAGATCACTGATAACTTTGGGGACAGTAGTTTCGGTCGAGGGCTTAGGAAGGAAACCAAATTGCAAAACACTTAAAAAAAAATGAGTGAGAGGAGAGGCAGTAGAGTCAGCGAATGTAGGCAGCTTTTTTAAGCATTTGACTGAGAAAAGAAATGGTATGGGGATTGAGTGATAGGATCCAGGGAAGGTTTTTTAAGGAAAGGAGAGACTCAGGCATGTTTGAAGTCAATGAGTTAAGGAACCAGTGGATAGGTAATGGCTGAAGATTTCTAGAAAATAAAGCAGTGATTTGAGAATGCAATATTCTGGAGAAGACAGGAAGGGGGGGATCAAAGGCATTTACAGAGGATGTTGGCAAGAAAAAGAGCCACCTCTTTTTCAGAAGTTGGGGGAAAAGAGGAGAGAGTGGAAGATGTCACAGGGGTTTTGAAGTGAAGAGAATTGAAAAAGAAAGTGTAGATATTGTATGGTACCAATTTTCTCAATGAAATAAGAGGCAAGGTTCAACAGAAAGGAGGGGAAGAAATCATTTAGGGAGGAATGAAAGAACTGGACCCCATTCAGCTTGGATGACTTGAATTTGTACTGTAATCAGTCAGAATGGTTGTGAGATTTTTTTGTCTAACTGTGTTCAGTAGCTTATAAATAGGAGTAGAGGAGGTGAATGGAGGGAGTAATCTAATCCTGAGGCTTGGCAGGAAAAGATTGGTGATAGGACAAAGGTCCAAGATATTAGAGAGTTAAAATAGCTAACTTTTGGATTGAGATTTGAGAGGGAGGAATGTGAAGTCAGAGCCAGGGTAGTAGCCTAAGGAGTAGTGAGGGATTGGAAGTCTCAAGGAGAGCAAAGAATAGATTTAGCTGGAAATTGGTTGCCCATTCCCCCACCCCAGCACACTTGCATCTGTTCATAGACTTGCCACTCTACCTTTCCTTTTCCTAAGGGCTCAGCTTCAGTTCAGCTTTTTTGGGGAATGTCCTATATCTCCACCCTGGAGTATGAGGCTAGGGGGCTTTGAGACACACACACGGACACAGACATGCTCTCCCTCTCCCTCTCTCCCTCTCCCTCTCCCTCTCTCCCTCTCCCTCTCCCTCTCCCTCTCCCTCTCTCTGTCTCTCTCTCTGTCTCTCTCTCTCTGTCTCTGTCTCTGTCTCTCTCTGTCTCTCTCTCTCTCTCTCTCTCTCTCCCTCTCTCCCTCTCCCTCTCTCTCCCTCCCTCCTTCTCTCTCTCTGTCTCTCTCTCTGTCAACCCTAAATGTGCCTCTAACTCTAGGGTGCTTACATACACAGATGCACACACACACACCTTTCTCACACCTTTTACCCAGTCAAGGTTTCCAACCCAGGGATGGAAAGCAGACTTTTTTTCTGTGAGTAGAAGGGGAGCCCAATCTCTACCCCATCCTTTTCCTCCAGCATCCTCTCCACACTCTCTGGAATTACCTGTGTCAACTGGAAAGGGGCTGAGCTGGAGCTGAGGGTATCAGGCCTAGTTGAGAAGTAGCCAGATTCACCTATTTCGTTGCTGTTCAAGAGATCTAGGGAGAAAGGGGCTAGAAAGGGTGAAGGAGGTTGGTGATCCTGTTAATTCCCCCTTGGCCTGAGCTGGCCTTCCTAGGCTTGTGTTGTTTACCTTTGGAATGCATGTTTTCAAGAATATCTCCTCTCCAGTTTTTCTCCTTCATTTCAGAATATCATCCCCTACTCCTAGGATCAGTTTCATCTTCTCTCTGTTCACATTCTACCTTTGAACACATTTTGTTGGTTTTACTTTTTAAACAGTTTTGTTCTTACATTCTGTGGCATCCAGATACCCAGCCATGCAGGTTTATGGGGTTCCCATGTTCACTTGCCTTTTGCCCCTTCCCCATCCAACTTGCTCATCCTTCCTAAATATTTACCAGAAGGGCTTGGGAAGAGATGGTGGATATCATATCTAGTTTATTAAAAAGTGACATTGATGGGTAAGTGGGAGCCAAGGAAGCTGCTCTCCCCTTTCTAACTTCCCATTCCCTCCCACCACGCCCAACCCTCCTTTAGCAGTCTTCATGTTTGGAGGGTTAAGAGAAGGAAGTCCAGATGAGGTAGCAGAAAGAGTGGTCCTGGACTGGGGTTTCCTATTTGTAGTTACTTATATAAAAATAAATTCATTTTAAAAAATACAGAAACTTTTTGACATTGTCTGGTTCAGCCTTCTTTAGGCAGCCTATTAACTCTGCTTTGCTCATAGGAACTCTGGATTATAGCTATGACATTCCTAGTATTTTTCATTTTGGGGTACCTTTTAGGAGGTGATTAGTGGATCATTTCTTTCCTTACTTTGCCCCCTGATTCTAATAAAACTAGGGCTATCAGTTTTCATTGGTGGCTTCTTGAGGTGTTGTGTCCAGTAATGTTTTTGAGAAAGTCTAGTGATTCTTAAATTATCTCTCAAATGTTTTCGCACAGCGGTTTTTTTTAACTGCTATCTTACAATCTTATTCTTTTTTTTAATCTTTTGATTTTGTTCTTATTGACTTGAAAGTTTGTTTAAAAGAGGCAAACAGGCCAGGTGACATATAAATTCAAATTGTTTAAAGCTTGCCAAAGCTAGCGAACATGTAAGTACAAGAAGCCAGAATGTGAATTCTGACTGACTGATAAAGAAATGACCAGCCGTAAATACGTTTTAGAACAATCCCAATCTCAAGATTCAAATTTGTGATCTCCATACATGTTTAAGCATAATATGAGAAAGGAATTTTCTTAATTGAATAAGTGGTAAATATAATAAGATAAGAGAGTTAACAAAGTGTCAATTGAAATTATGACCCCAAGATATCTGTATTTTCTTTACTATTAACATGACATAATATAGTACATATCCATAAAATATTAAGATAAGAAAGGTCTCACTGTTCACGATAGTGTCTCGGGTTAAGGCACCTTTGTCATGAACAGACACATGCTATGGCCAGCTTCACCGGGTCTTGTTGGCACAGGAAGAGGCATTCTCTGAGTTTACTCAGAGAGCAAAGAAGGGATAGCTGTGAGGCTGAGGGGTTTATTCTGATTGAGTAGTTCAGGTTCTGGCCCTTACTGAGGTTCCAATGATATCCAATGACTATCATTCTATAATTTTTATTATCTTATAGAGTTGTTGCTTTCTGTCTTGTCTATTCAGGAGTACACTTAATATTTTAAGCTATTCTCTTCTTTTTTTCCACAGTGCTTTTATTTCATGGCCCCCACCCCCATTTCCCCATGCTTCATTTCTTCTAGATATGTAGTCTTCGTGAAAAATCCATTTTTCCGCTTTGTGGGCAGTTGTTGTAGTGTTTCTTGCTCCTTTTTCTTATTTGGGTTTCCTTTACATTTATTTTTTGACACTGGTTAATGTTTTCTTTGATTTATTCATCTCTCCTGCTTTAGTTCCAGAATTAGAGCTTTGTAACTAGGATCAGGCTCTTCCACCTACTGCAGTCTTTGGTATAGTCAGACCTTGCTTGGTTTCACCCGTTTCTTGCACTGACCTCCACCTCCTCGGAACCCATGGATCTTTGAGGTTCAGAATGATGGATCTTCTTATCTGTCTCTGATGTCTCAAGATGGAGTGATGAGTATCTTCTTAAAGCACCTGTGTTGTTCTCTGAGTGCTATAGTACCATAGTTGTTGCTGCCTACTGCTTCTGCTGTCTTGGACTTTTGAGGACCCTGCTTTGAGGTTTTCTCAGTGGTATCCTCTCCTATGGCTTCCTCTGGGCACAGTTTTATAACTGTGTGTCCCTGTCCTTCTCTGGACATTTTCCCAGGACTTTTGGCTTACCTCTTATTCAGATTTTGGCGGGGGGAGGGGGGGGGGCGGGAGATGGGGGAAGGAGATGAAGTTAATGTACATTGTTTTTAACTGGATTTCTTGATGATTATATGGTCTGGTGTGAACTTCAGGGTTCAGCAGCTCAGCTGAGGTAACACGTTTTACACAAAGCCTTGCCTGACTGTCTCAGTTGTTAGCATTTTTCCCTCTCTAGTTTATCTTTATGTACTGTTTATTGCCGTTGTCCTACTGCCCAGTAGAATATTCTCTTTCCTATTTTGTGTAGTCTTTGTAATCCTAGCACCTGGAAGAATGATTGCAAATAGCCACTTTAGTGAGTGTTCATTGAATTGAATTCTGATAAGGCTTGCACCAATTTTCTCTTTTCATCCCAGCATTTGCTGTTTAAGCTTAATAGATTGATGTTTGTGGTTTTAATCCCCATGCCCTTATTGCCAGTTGGTATTAATTATAGTTTATACACCATCAGTCAGCTCCTAAAACAATTCTTTTGTTCAAAGAAAGGTGATTTATCACTATATTTTAACCACTTCAAAATTAAAATAACTTATTATTATATAGCAATTACATAATTGTTGGCCCATCTTTTCCTTCTGAATATTCGTTCACCTTTATCTGAACAGTTATAACTGTGAATAACAAGTGAATAATGACATTCACTTGTTTTTATTATGTGCTTTAATTGTATACAATAGTGCCCTGTGGTCATTAGATAAATACTTAAGTTGTATTGATTGTATTTATTAATCAGTTTTGCAGAGAAAAGGAAGTAAAACACTGAGTTCCAACTCTAAAATAATGAGATATTTAAAAAGTTCCGAGAGACATAGTTTCTGAGTAATTAATCATTTTATTCGTAAACTAGGTAAGTGGCACTCTCAAATACCAAAGACCCTTCATGGAGCTTACTCAGCGTTTGTATGCCCTTAGAAGGGTGGGTGTTCCTGAAGATGGCAGTCAACTTGATTGGTTAACAGTTAATGAGAGAATTAATATTATATTGAGATGTGGGCTCATTCTAATGAGGGTCTTGGGGGTAAGTGACTTGGATCACCCTACGTCTTGTTCTAAGAGACGTATCAACGTACATATTAATGAGGAAATCCACCGCTACCTCAGTGAGCAGAAATCTACCCAGTTGTCTAAACTTAGAATTTCATTCATCCTTAGTCTAATTCAATATTTAGTTATTAATACAAGAGAGAAATAATAATTTATCTCAGTAATTTAATCTTGCTTTTAAAACTGAAGGTACCAAACTTAGGGCAAGAAGGACTTCCCTTTCTGAATAGTTGACTTTTGTCATTTATATATTTACTGCATTAGGATTCAGTACAGGTGTGTTGTGCTTTTAAATCAAGAAAAAAACTTCATATACGTATATATTTAAAATTAAATTAGGAAGCATTTACATTACAAAAGAAATTTATAGTTTCCATTCTTTTTTTTTTTTTTTTGAGGCAATTAGGGTTAAATGACTTGCCTAGGGTCACTAGGTAGTAAGTGTCAGAGGTCAAATTTGAACTCAGATCTGCCTGCCTTTTAAATAGTTTAAAATTTAACTTGAAGAAATTAGATTTTCCCTGTCCTTGCAGGAATAGTCCTATGTAGAATATGTATTAAAAACTATAGGCTATCCTTTACCATTTCTGTTTTAGAAAAGTTATTTTTTTATCCCAATAAGTTGTCAATAAATAAAAAGTCCCCATTACACCAAAATATTCATAGTAGCACTGTTTGTGATAACCATGAATTGGAAACAAAGTAGATGACCCTCAATTGGGGAATGGCCAGTAGATTGCGATATGTGAATGTAATGGAATATTATCATTTTGTGAAGTTGGGAGGTCCACAAGTATTATACATTGCACATGTTTTTTGGACTTTTTCAATGTATTAGTAATTTGGGCTGATTTTTTTTTCCCCTCTTTCAAAAAAATATTTTTTGTGTGATGGCTTTCTGGGAAGGGAAGAGAGAAAGGACAGGTACTCATAACAACTATGATGATGTCAGAAACAGAAAAAAATTGATAAAAACTTAATTTTAAAAGTTTGTAAGACAGTTCTTATCTTCACATAAAACAATGGATCCAGCATTCATTTGTTTAGCAACTTCAACTCAGAGGATAGCCAAGAACTAGAAAACAAGAACAAACACATTGCATACACAGTAAAATCTTTTTAGCAGTCCATATGAGTTTTTAAAGTCTCATAAGAGAAATCTCTTGAATTCCCTCCAAGGTGATTTTTCTTACTCTAACCAACCTGTTAGAACAGCGTATATTTCTGTTAGAACATGTATTTGATTTTCCAGCCCATGGCACATCAGACGAGTTTCTCTTGAAAAGCAGCAAAACATTTGAGGGCAAGGAAGGAAGCAAACAGACTGCAGTAGCTGACACGAGCTCATATTGTAGCAGTCCAGTTAATTTATTGCAGTAGTAAAAAGTTCTATGTTATCTGTCAATCCCAAATCATTAAGAAATTATATGAGATCAGGAAAGAGTGTAGTATCTTTTAGAAGAAATTCTTGCAAAAACAGTTTCAAAGTTTTTGGTGTTCAGAAAGATAACTGTCAGTTATTTGGAGTTAGGCAAGTGGAGAGCCTGCAGCCTTGAGGCCAGATGTGGCCTTCTAGGTCCTTGGGTGTGGCCTTTTGACTGAATCCAAGTTTTACAGAACAAATCGTTTTATTAAGGGATCTGTTCTGTGGAGTTTGGATTCAGTCAAAGGGCTTAACTAATGAGTTTCTAATGAGTGTTGGTTTCTATGTTAGTAGGCCAGAAAATACCATGGATTTTTTTTTCTTTTCTCTACAGCAAAAGGAGAAGGAGAGTTTACTAAAGGAAAGAGATCATATTTTATCAACACTGGGTGAAACAAAGCAGAACCTAACTGGACTTTGCCAGCAGGTATGCAAAGAAGCAGCTTTAAGTCATGAACAAATCCAGATACTTGCAAAGTATTCTGCCTCAGATTGCCCACTTACATTGTTAATCTCTGAAAAAGAAAAACTTACTCCTGACTCTGAACTTTTGCCACCATCGTGTATGGATTTACCTCATGGGCTGCCAAACGTTCCACTGGCCAGAGAACAGAGTTCCCTTTATCCGTGTGTAAGAGAAACAAATGATTCAGCACAGGAACCACAGCAGGATTCATATCAGAACTCCCCACGAACTTCATCATTGCTCATAGGACAGTGTTGTCAGAGTGGCAGCATCACGGATTTCTGCCAGGTGACTGGTAAATGCTCCGCTGATGATTAAAACTATATTTTATTTCCTTCCTACCATTTACTTTTGTAATCAATTTTTTTGTATTAACATGAAACTCAAATATAGGTTCCATACAGTAGTTTCTGCTAAGTTTGCTGTTAAGCATGTGTCTGTTAAGTTGATATTATCATCCCTATGACCTCCATCAAAAAGCCAGAGATAGCTTTTATTAGAAAGCATTTTGAATTAGAAGCAATAATTATATTTGAGAATATGGCAGATCTTTTAAAAATCACATAAGAAGATAGTGGTTTTAACTTGCTAATGTTAATATTGTCCTCTATTTAAAGTAAAACTTGAAGTGAATGTCTGGAACATTCTGAGAAAGTCTGGCACCTTTTTTTTTGGCTGTTAGTAATCCTTAAAAGTTTTAAAAACATAAAAAGCAATCAGATTTCAAGTCGTCAACAAACTTTTATTAAATGCCTGCTATGTTCCAGGCACTGTGCTAGAGATGCACGGAAGGGGAGGGACAGTTCATGCCCTCAGGGAGTTTGCAATCTCCTGGGAAGACAGCATGCAAACAACTATGTATGAATGAGATACATACAGGATACATTTTGGATAATCTTGGCGGGAACACACTAGTGTTGAGGGCTTCTTGCAGAAAGTAGGATTTTAGCTTTGACTGATCTTAAGAAGCCAGGAGGAAGAGATGAAAGAGAAAGTAATTCCAGGCATGAGATAGTCAGTGAAAATCCAGAGATAATGGGAGATGAGTATCTTGTATGAGGGTCAAAATAAAAAGGAGGCCAGTGTCACTAAATCTGAGAGTGCAACATTTCCAAGTCTGTACGCTCTACATATTTTTATTAAGATAAAAAAGACTTTCAGCTATCAATAAATAGACACATGCCTATTTTAGAGAAAACTTGGCAGATGGGGGTTTATAGGCCTCCCACATTCAGAAAGTTGGGAAATAATTTTCTATAAATTAAGTATGAAATTCTGTTAAGCAGATTTCTGCTAATATAGAAGAGCTGAGTAATCAGGTAAATGTTTAATTTATTAACAGCCAACTTATGAGTCTTTTGGGGCATATTACATGACACCACTACTGAATTACATTTTAAAGTTTGAGATTTAAAGCTTTCCCCTGAATTAAATTTTTTAAAGTTTTTAATTTTCACTGTTAAAGAGAATTAAAAGGGGGAAGGGAATTTGCAAGAATTCACTAGACATGGGTTAGTCAAGAAGCATTTATTAAGCAATGTGCTTTTCTGACATGTTGGGACGTACTTGTTGAAAAGCACTCAAAATTTGAGTAGTATGGAAGCTTATAGGGTTACATCCACTTGTATAGTACAAAGACACAAGCAGACACCTTAACCTGAATGTTTTTGTAAAGTTCTGCATTTTAATTTGGTGTGTAAAATGGTTTTTAATTCGACGGTAAAGACTTAGTTACTGAGGACATTGCATTGAAAAGGTACCCAAAAGGAGCTGGTCCTTGGAGTGGCTGGTTCCATGACTGGATTTATCTTGATGACCTATCTTAGAATGACTTATCATGAAAAGTATATAGTTGTTCTGAGAAATAAACTCATAGTGTATTGAATAACCCTAAAAATACGCTTGCTATATCTTATATTGGGACCAATCTTAATATTTAGAATTTTTTAAAATTGTAATTTTCTCCCCCTTTTTGTGGGAAAATTCTCTAGTATTTTAATTGCTTATAAATTATATATAATTATAGATGTTGTAACAAGGAAATGAATTCAATTTTGATTTATTTTCTATAGGCTTGAAGAAACATTTGAAGTGGTCTGGAAAAATACCATTTTTATAATTGTAAATCACATGTAATAGATTAAAACAGAATTGTATATAAATGATCTCATGTAGCCATTTTTATTTCATTCTTGATTTTTCAGCTTCACACAGTTGAGTGTAAACTTTTTTCTGATTTGCAAAATGTCAACTCTGGTATAAGCCAATGGCTAGAATCTTTGATTCCCTACCTCATTATACACATAAATGTTTTTCATATCAGCATGTGTATATGAAAAAATGTCAGATAATCTGCTCTTATTACTACTGTAAGTACTGGCAGGTTTATTCAGTATTTTATGATGATGCCTCATTGTCTCCAAAGTTTAAAAATAATTTTCACAGCACTGGGTTTTAAATCTACATATTCAAATATGTAACTAAACTAGCCTGAGGAATCCTTTTCTAAGGTTTGGCCAATAATTAAAATGTTTATTTCTTGATACTGAATATTATTCCTTATAACCAGCATGTAATACACATAACTGCACTACCTCATATGCAAGTGATTGTCAAGTTATAAAACAGAAAAGTACAGAGAATATTTTAAAAATTTTTTAAACATTTTTGCTTTTCCCCTTCATAAGGTGGGGAAGTTTTTATTCTGTATATTGCATAGATTATGCACGCAACAGAATGACAGTATGATGCAGTGGATACTCTTGACCACCATTTGCAGTCCTTCACAATTTACTAAGGGTGTATTCATTGTACATGATATGCAAAGTCATTTGCCTTCTGTCCTTTGCTTAGTGTTTCAATGTCCTATGTAATTTTCTGAAAGCAATTACATTTAACACGGTCTTAATTGTATTACTTTATTTTTCAGACTTTTAAAAAATAATTTTAATACTAAGGGCAAATTATGTGCTACTCAGAACTAATGTGAATATAATTTCTGTGCTAAATAGTTTTCTTATTTTTAAAAACATTTGTTGAAGATTAATGTTTAATCATCCACATTTTAGTAATTAGAAATATATATATACGCACTAAGAATAAAGATTGCATGTAGATTCTGAGTTATATTGTCAATTTGAAAGAAAACATGGCAATACTATAAATTCTCAGGTGAACTTTTTTTAGTTATGAAACATGTATTTTGAACTTGTGTTTTAAGTGTCAATGCATGTAAAACCATATTTTGAAACTTTTTGGGCAAAATGTAAACTTAGCCATAACAATAAAAAATGGAATATGGATTGTAAAATCTGAAATAATAACATCTTTGTATCTTTCATCAGCTTTCTAATGTAACAAAATCATTATCCTTCCTAATAAGGCAAGATCATATTAAAACTGTAACTGTAATATTTAAGTTATACCTTTTTCATCATGCTATTTTTTAACCTGATGTTGGTTAAAAATAGCCAAACCACAAGGTATTAGTTTCTTTGATTCTTGGCAATAAATTTACAATTGAATAAATACCCTAGAATGTATTTAATGTTGAGTATTGTTAATTTTTTGTTTACTTGCGTGTTATGGAAATTTACTAATCTTGGACTTTTGTGAAAACAGTGAACCTGGTATGGGCTTTATGTGAACATAAATGTTAGTAAATTATCATATGTAACAGGAATCGGTATTCATCCTAGCATTCAAAGATCTATTTTTTTTTTTATTTCCTTCTTCAGCTGTTCCAGGTAATCTACTTGAGCTTGCGAGAAATTCATAGTCCCTTCTGAGGTTTCAGATGGAAGTACAGTCTCAGCTCTGACCTCTTTGGTGTTTGTGTTTTGGTCCTTATCCCCATAGAAAGATTCTATGGTTTTTTCACTTTTCGTCTGCTTTTTCCGATTCATGATGTTGGCTGAGTGTTGTAGCTTCTGGTTCTTTCAGTCAGAAGGTACAGATCTTTGTGTTGAGCTGATGTGTGTCTAGGCTTAAAAGCAGGCTTTTGTTTTTTGTTTCCCCAATCAACCCTGGGGTTAGCTTGTTAGGTATGTGGGAGGGGTGGTCTGGTCTCAGGAGATCTCCTCAGCTGACCTGAGGCAAAGGCAAGGTCAGGGGATGGTGATCCCAGCTTCCCTATTGTCTTCCCTTTTCCCCTGAAGGGCTGGGGCACGCCTAGATGCTAATGCGTGTTCCCGCCCCTCCTGGGGCTTGTCTCCCGGTGCTGAGGCTTGCCTGGGTCTCAGTGCGAATTTTCTCTGCCCTGGGTCGTCTGTCCTTCCAGATTGCCTCCGCCACAGTAGGAAGAATCCCCCTTTGCTATTTTTCTAGCCTCTGGTGTTATGAGACTATTTGCCCCCTTCTGCTGTTCCCGCTGATCCAGGATTTATCTGGGGAAATATTTTATGGTTCTTTCACGGTCATCAGGGGGGAGGAGAGAGCATTTACTGATCACTCCGCCATCCTGGCTCCCGGAAGTTCAAGTAGGTGACTTACCGAAGTTTAGTCTTCAGGCTGAAGGTTTCAAGGGCTGCTGCGCTGATATCTGGCGCTCAGCGGCTCTCACCGGCTCGGTTTGGCTTGTCTCCTGCTCCGATGGTTTCGCCCGCCACTCTCGGGCTTCTCAGGTCCCTTCCGCCCTGCTGCGCTGACCGTGCTGTGCTGTGCGCTGGGGGCTTACCCCCGCGGAACAGATCCTTCCCGTGGACCTTCCAGTCTAACCTGGGCTCCGAATCCGTCAAAGTCTGTCACCCACTGGATTCCACACCTCCAAAGTTTGGTCAGATTCTCCTTTCAGAGATATCCAGAGGAGTTTGTCCAGGAGCTTAGGTGAGTCGTTGCTTTCACTCGCATTCAAAGATCTAGACAAGCACACATTTGAATCTCAGCTTTGTGAAAAAAATGCTTCATTCCAGTTCTTGCTTTATGAGAGTGGTGTTCCCTAAGGCTCCACTTTAGGGCAAGATATGTGTCTGATAAATCTAACAACTATTTGCTCTTTCCCACCTTATTTTAGCCTTAGTGTAGAATTTTAACTCTTTGCTTTTTTAAAAAAAAAGTTTTTGATTTTTTTTTTTGTTTGTTTCTTATATCACCCTAGTATCCTCTAGTATTCTGTGGATAGAGGGAAAAAAAAAGGCAGTACAGCAGTCTGAAAACATGTGCAGTTTAAGTGCAGTGTATAAGACCTGTGGACCTCCCACTTCCACAAAGGGATAGGCTGGAGGGTATCTTCTAATATCTTTTCATTTGACCTTCATAATTTTGTTATATTTGCTTTTTAATTTTTTGCTGTGTCATTCTTTCCATTGGCATTGCTGTAGTTACATGTGTATATTGTTTTCTTAGCTCTGCTTATTTCACTCCACGTCAGTTCATACAGATCTTTCCATGCTTCTCTATATTCATCACACACACTCAGTCCTTTCTATTCCCCTACCTCTTTTCCCTTACCACCTTTTATGTTGTAATCCCCCAAAGAAAGCATTCATCCAGGGAAGGTATCTCCAGATTCCATGCATAATCTCCTCAGCCTCTTCACTTTTGCCTTTACAAAATTTCCACCTTTACTCTTTCTTCTTGTGTACATTTAGAAAGAAGTCTCTTACTGGTCTTTTTGTTGTCACTCTGTTGCATTTACCCTTTTCTTGCATTTCTGTTGTTTGGGGTGATGGAAGAAGCAGGTAATCTCTTCAGTGTTTTTTTTTTTCCAAAAAAATGTTTCAAACTCTTTATTGTTGAACATTCACTTTTTTTCTATGTGGTTAAGCTCACATTTTCAGGATAGGTCACCCTGGGCTGCATACATTCTGAGTTTCATTGCACTTTTGAAACACATTATTCCTTTTTCTGGCCGGTTCGGAATGGTCTTATGTTATTCAGATGTCCTTTCCTTTTGTTGAACTTACGAAGCTTCTACTGATGAACTTATTATTTCTGAATTGAACTGTTAAATTTAGCCACTATATGTCTTGGAGCTGGCAGCCTTGTTGATTTTTTTTCCTGGAGTAGATGTGGGAATTCTTTCCATTGGAATTTCATTTTCTATGTTTAAAAGTTCTAAGGAGTTGCGTTTTATAATGTCTTTCATTATGTTAAGTTTTTTGTCCTGTTATGTTCTTTGGGGAGATTTGTGATTCTTAGATTGATTCTGTACATCCTGTCTTTTGAGCTCAGTTTTAAAAAAGTCTTTTTTTTTTTTTTTTTTGCTTTTCCTAGGTTGTTCTTCACTTCTGTGTATTTGCATTCCTATCTATTGTTCTTTCTTTTGGTTCTTTGATGAAGCTTGGCAATGGAGGTTTCGGTTTTTCTATTCTGTTTATTATTTTTGCTGTGGAAGGCATAAATTTTGTTCTAATTCTCATTTCTCTTTTCAGTCACTCAGGAGCAACATTTTGTAATCCCATGTTCTGTGCCTCATTAAGTGGTGGGACATTTTCCTTTTTTTTCAGTATGTATTCAAAGCTGCCTGAGCTCATTTACTAGATCTGGAGGCAATATTTCCTTCTGTTCTTACTGTTTTTCCTGGCGAGTTATCTTTATGTTCAAGGTCTTTGAATTTTCTTCTTCCTGAAATCTTTGATATTTTCAGTCTTTTCCTCTCCTATACTACTTCACTTGGTGATTTCATCAAGCTCCCATCAATTTAATTACCATCTCTATGCTGGTGACTCAGATTTACTTGTTCTGCCACAAACTCTTTGCTGACTCTCAGGCTTACATCTCCAGCTGCTTTTTAGGCATCTCAAACTGTATGTCCAGTAGACGTCTTAAACTCAACATGGCCAAAATGGCACTCATTGTCTTTCACCCTGAATCCTCCCCTTCAACCCCCTACCTCCTACCTTTCTCTGATACTGTAGAGGGCAATACCATTCTCCCAGTCCTTCAGGCTCACAACCTAGGAATCATCTAGGTTTCCTATCTCTCACCTCCCATATCCAATCTGCTACCATGGCTTGTTGATTTCACCTTTACAACATCTCTATAAAATGTGGATTGAGTATAGAGAACATAGCATAGAATAAATATTATTTCACTATATGCTGGATTTTTCATGTACCTTGAAGGGTATTTGAACTAAAATATTTTCTGTTTTCTTTAAAAAAAAATGAACCTTCCTGTGATTTTGTCAGTGTAAGAACACCATACTGACTCTTCTATTAATAAAGAAGAAAATCCATTTTGGAACCATTTTCCTCTCAAAATATTCATGTTTGGTGAGTGTTTTTTGAAAACTAGTACTCAATTAATGATGCAAGATTATAAAATTCATATCTAGAAAGGTAAAATGACTATATGTGTGAAAAAATTTAGAACTATGGGTAATGAATTTACAAAATGATATTTTTTTGTGTGTGTAACGTGAGCCCCAGACTGTGTTAATATGAGACTCTTTTCATGGAATTCTTTGCCTCATCCCACCTTGAATGGAGTAGCCCCTTAAGGATTAAGAGGCTCTTTAGTCTCTTCTGGTTCTTTAGTCTCAAAGACCACTTGTAGCTTCCAGCATTAAGGGAGAAAATGCAGGGAATGCCAACCCTTTTTCAGGTTTTTGAAGGGAGAAAAAGACTCCTTGAAGAAGCTGAATGTTTAAATCTCAAACCTATTTTACCATCACATCTACATCCTTTCCAAAACAGATAGTTAGTTGCTACTTTAAAGGTGAGGTACATTTTGTTTTCTAGAGTTTGAAAGTTTCATTGTCCTGAAAGCGTACAGAGAACAAATTAAAATATTTTTGTGTATCTTATTAGTCATAAAGAACCTGCCTTCATGAGATACTTAATCTTTCCTTTCACAATATGCACAGTATGTTCTAAGTATGTTTGAAGGAATACACCCAGGACATTGTATTTTTAAACTTAAATTTATAGGTTGATTTTCCTAATAAAGGCCAGCATGCAGAGTTCTGAATTCAGTGGGTGTATAGTCATTGTTTGTTCACTGACATAGCTGGGAGTTTCTGTTATTCCAAATAAGTGAATGGCAAAACAGCTGAAAGAAACTAACCAAGTTTAGGCTAGGTAACTAGTGACAATGCTCTGATGATACCTGATTGGGAAAAAAATCCTTTTCTTTTTATTTTCACTTGTAAAAGCATGTGTAACAACATACGGCAAAAGAGAAGATTCACAAGACATGAACATACATTAATTTTTAAAACTTTTGGGAATGATTGGTATCTATATTAACCATTAGATATAAGCAGATATAAATATATATGAACCATTAAATGTGTGTACCTCATAACTTTATAATAAGGAGATGTAAATGTGCTGAAAGTAAGCATAAGAATTTTTGGAGAAAAATTTATTAAATTTTTATCTTATTAAAAATCATCTATTATTAAAAATTCCTTTGCCAGTAACTTGTAGACAATGATTTCATCTTTCTTCCTTAAATGATCTTGTTTTTCTTTATTCTCTTCTTTCTGGTGGCAAGTAAGGATACTTGTAAAGGATTATCTTCCCTTATTTCTTAACCTTTTCTGTAATGTGATGGTTGAGCACCAGTTCCATTTCCTTCATTATAGCTTTGAAATGGAGATACTAGAAGAACTGGAAAATGTCGAGTGTCATTTGATCTGGCAAATCTTCATCCTGCCCTTTATGAATCCGGTCTTGCTTGCAGTTAAGCCTCTTAATGTGTCTGAAGAGTTGATCACATTCTGATGGAAAGAAAAGAACCCGTTCTACTCTTTGCATTACTTCCTTTGACCACCCTGTCATTTCTGCCTAGGGAAACAACATGGCAAACAAGTTGCAAACACTTTGACTTCCATTACAAAATGAAATACATTTTAAATTTACTCACATTTGGAATCCACAAGGCTTCAAAAATGTAAAGCTGTTGCATTTCTAAAACTTTTTTTCTAAAACAAAACCTGATTGATATTTTTCCTTTCTGAAAAAAAAATTAAAATAGTATATTTCCTCAAAAAATATTTCTGGTTGCAGTAAGAAAGACAAGGTTGAAATAAAAATGAGATAATTAGACATACAGATCAGCATTGTGAAAGATGAATGAAATGATGTTTTAAACAGAAGTTAAATATTTTTTTAGGAAGTATAGTGTATGAATCTGAATCTAAGCTGCCATTTCTGTGATTCAAGCTATAAGTAATGAGTCCTATAATATAGTATTCTCTTTGGTGAGTCTACTTTTGTTCATCTCCTAACACAGTAAATGGCATGAATAAAGCAGATAGGAATGTGCCAACTAGTTATTTGTTCTTTGATCACAAAAATGAATATATTTTAAAATATACAAGGAAAACTTGAATGATTTTACAAGAATTCATCAGTAGGGATAGCATTATCTACTTTTGAATCTCCCTTTTCCATCCTCTGTTTTCAGGCCTATTCATTTATAGTGGTAGTCACATAGTAAGTACTCAATAAGTACCATTTTTTGGTTTATTTTGGAGTAGGAGACTTCAGCTTCAGTGTTTTGTTACTTTTATAAAGAAAACTCAGATAACACTTTATCTCTATTCTCATGTTAATGTAAATTGAATTCAAATTCTCCTGATAAATTGGATTGAATTGATACCATTTGGTGATAGTAATTGATTCTCATCAAGAAGTCTTCCCAAATACTAAGTTCCTTTGGCTTTTGAAATACAATTCCCAAACTTATTTCCTAGTGATGCCCTACACTACTATTTAAATCCTTTATTATTTATTTTTCTTCTGACTTGTTTCTCCCTCATTTCTCCAATTATATTGTAAGCTTACTTAGAGAGAGAGGATTTTCTTATATTTTTCTGCATCTCTTGCATTTAGTAAGCATGAAATTAATATTTATGAGCAGTGTGAAAACTACAAATAATTTCAGGGATCCAAATATAAATTATTGTCTTAGTCAGTATGCAGTTTTCTAAGCCAATAGAAAACTACCATCTTACTTAATTCTACCAACTATTTTAATACAGGAAGAAAAGAAGGCATGCCTTTTGGGATTCAGATTGAAAAAAGTGACAGCTTTCTGGAACCTTCTCCACTGAGCTTTAAAAATTTAATAAATCTCTGAATTTATGAAAAATAATAAGTTCTTTACACTGATATGAGAATGTGAGAATTACTATATTTCCTTTTGCCCCTTAGATCAAATAACAGGTTTGTAATTTTGTTGTGGTAAACTGAATATTATTTTGTTAATTAGTCAGTAATCTGCTCCCAAAAGATCATTCAATAGATGATTTTTACCTTATGCAAAAAACATAAAATTCTAAAGATGTCATCAAAACGTTGACATTGAAGTAGCCTATGTGTGGATTCTGAATTTTAAGTTTCCATCATCATTATGATAAATATTTCAAAGTTGTTTTTCCACCAGAGAAATGGTTATAACTCCCAACCTTATGATATGGCTTAGAACTTAAGATATTTCATCTTTCGTTAGTTCATCTGAAATAATTCCTCACCATATGCTTCCTCTGTGGGGAAAAAAACCAAAACTTGTAAAAGTTTGTATGGTTTTTTCAGTTTAAATGAGGCTATTAAAGGCTATTAAAGCTACAAGGGAAGCAAGAAATGTACACTGATTTTTTTTTTTCTGGGGGGTGGGTGGTGTAGCTGAGAAGGGCAGGAGAGCTGTAGGGTAATAGATGACAAGGATGGTAGCTTTTTATATGAGGATACGAACAAAAGGGTTGAAACAGCTGCTGTGTGCTACCTAAAGGGTAGCAACTATTAGCACAATTTTTGATACTGAGGGATAAGTTGAGATTAGATAAAGTAAAAATTTTCAGACCTAGTCAGAATAAGTTTGATGCTTCCTCTAGCACTGCTCAGCAGCATTTGTATAAGAACAGAGAAGGAGACTGGAAAGAATATGGACGCAAGAGACCGAAGATGAATGGGAAAATGTGGCACTCATTCTACTAAAAGAATAGTTGCAGGAGTGTGGATGTTCAAAATGAGTGAAGGCTGACAGGGAACACAAAGGGTGACAAAAGGGTTTTAAAGCTAAAAGGAGAAAATGGAGGATAGATTAAGGGAAAAAACTGCTGATTGGGGAAGATGGGAGAATGGTAATTGACAGCAGAAAGAAGCAGAAATCTTAAGTTACCATTTTGATTTTGTTTTCTCTGCCAAAAAGAGCAATTTTGGACTAAAAGAACCGAATACAAATAGGAAGTTTGTGCCTAAGATAAGAAAGCAGGATTTTAGCTGTTCTTAATATATTTAAGTCATCTGAGGCAGATCATCCATATTCTCCCATGCTGTAAGATCTGAAGCAGTGTAAATGACAATTGAATGTTAAGGAGAGTAGAAGTGGAATTGGAGGAAAGCAAAAGTTCCATTTTTCTGAAGAGGGGAAGAATGAAGTTTATGGATTCCAGCTACTGAGCTTGACAAAATATATTTTTAAAAGAGATGGTTAGTGGATATCTAGAAAAGGAAGCAGTAATCAAAGAACCAGGAGGAAAAGGATGCATTAATCAAAAAAACCAAGAAACATACCAATCTGATTTTCTTTTTTGACAGAACTATGAAGCTAGTTGATTAGGGGAATAATTTAGATATAGCTAGATTTTAGGAAAGCATTTGATGATAAAATTTGTCATAATATGAAATCCAGCTTCAATAGCCTGTACCACAGAGACATTAGACATTGTATATCTTTAGGAAGGTCACAGAAAATCAGGAGAAGAAAAGGGATCTTGGAATTGAGAATTAACTGCAATTGGAGAAAGCATCTGTGAGGTCCTTTGAACTACATTCTGAGGGAAAGGGTTCTGAAGAGATGTTGGTTGGATATTGACAACTGGCCAGTAGAGATGGAGATTTTCACTTGTTTTGGAGTAACACCAACTGGGACACTGGCACACACAAAAAAGTGGCAAGAATGGTCTGGAGTTGAGATCAGATCAAATTAACAGATATAGCAGTTGGGGCAGTTGGTAAAAGATTTTCAGTTTTCTGGTTTTCCCAGTGATAGAGAAGTTGTTTAGAGAAGTTGTTAACCAGAGTTTGAATCCTGTTTTTTTTTTCCTAACAACCCTCTTCAAAATGGATATAAAACTAATTAAAGGTGAGAGTGAGAGGAATTGACAGGATCAAGACAGCAAGTGATTAATTGTGGGAACTGACTGAACCACACTGACTCCATCTTGTGACTCAATTCTGGGGCTAGCTCAGTTCCCTTTCTGTTCAGTTATGGCTCTAGTCCATTGTCCATCTTGTGAGAAAATTTTATGCAATTGTAGGAATTGGGAGAAAACCTTATCGCATTATTTGAACCTAGTCTTGTGTGTCTGGGAAACTGGAACACCTTTTCCTTAACCAATGACCTGGGTTGTTAGGCCAACCAGAAATCCAGTCAGACCCAAAGATTGATGCAAGGTCTTTTCTCACAATTGCATATCTCAAGCTACTTACATGTCGTCTGAAAACTGGTCCCATACTGATCCATAAGTTATTGTTTCCATGTTCCCTTGATTGTTTACAGAAACTTTGAATTCAGGGAATCGCACCTATTCACTCTCCTCCTCCCAACTTGGAACATCCCTAATTTTTCCTCCAGTTAGGAATCAGATTACCTAACTGTTGCTTTGTTTCCTTTTAATTAATTGGCCTTATTTGATTACTTGTTTTTATTGTATAAAAAGTCTGTCTACTCCTGCATTTGGAATCCAGCCTTAAGCTGAGTCCTGATTTGTTAGGCAAATGGTATGTATGCAATATGCCTGGTTCTGATTTGTTAGGCAATTGAGATGGACTGCTTAATAAATCAATAACCTTGGGAAATCAAACATTTGTTTTCCTCAGTCATTATATCTTTCACCTCCCCCAAGAGAAAGAGGTAAGTTTGGCTGTAAATCCAGTATCAGTCTACTGTACCTCATTTGAACATCTATTTCCATTTCACGTTATTTGATAATGTTTAAGTATTCGGCCAATGGTAGTTGATTTTGTCTAAGCTTATAAATTTTGAGTTAAAGGGTGAGAGATGGAAAGTAGGTCCATGGGAGGAAATTACCCTAAGATTTATTTTTTTTAGGGTGAGGGCTGACTGATGAAAAGGAGAATTTTGTAATTTGGGAAATTAATGGGGTAACTTCAAATTATACTCATAGATTGCCTTTTGAACACAGAGTAACAATTAGATGATGAGCCAGTGTCTTTGTCTTAAGAGGACTTGAGAAGAATGGTTCATGTCTTATATGCCCTCGTTCTCACTAGGGTCATGAAATGGAGCGTGAAGAAATGTGGGCTAGATAAAATATGATCTCGGTTATGTTTCAGAACTGATTGAATTACTACACTCAAGGAGAAGTCATTAGTGGTTTTATGTCATTTCAGAAGGAGGTTATTGTTTAAGTGTTTAAAACAGTGGCCTGGTTAGGCAATGGTAACTTAGTGTTGATAGCGTCATAAGATTTAAAACTAGAGGGTACAAATAGTATGCGATAGTATAAAGATTTTAGCCTAGGTTCTCTGATACTAGATTCAGTATTTTTTTTTTATGCCGCATTTCAAATAGTGGTTTTTTTGTATTTTATTTCCTTAATTTATTTTTTGTTACATTTTAAGTTTTGAACTGTCGCCCTCTCTCCCTCCCTACTCCTCACTAGAAAAGACATAATTTGATGCAGATTTATAAATATATGTAAAACCATGCTATGTATACTTCTGTTTATCAGTTCTTTCTCTGCAGGTGGATAGCTTCTTCCTTCCTAGGTCCTCTGTAGTTGATTTGAATATAATACTAAATATCTTGGTTATTCATAATTATTCTTCAAACAATGTTGCTTTTGCTGTATACAATGCCCTCTTGCTTCTGCTCATTTCACTTTTTACTATCTTATGCAAGTCATTCTATGTTTTTCTAAAATCAACTAGTTCCATCGTTTCTTATAGCACAGTAGTATTCTATCACAATCTTATACCACAACTTGTTCAACCATTCCCCAAATGATGTGCATCCCCTCAATTTCCAGTTCTTTGCCACCAGAAAGAGGGCTGCTATAACATTTTAGAACATGTAGATTCTTTTCCTTTACCCCTAATCATTGCCTTGGTAAATGGTATAACATATTGACCTATACCCAATTTTTACTAGACTTCAGTTTTTCCAACAATATATATATATATATATTTACCAAATAGTATATTATTATTCCCATAGGTTAAATCTTTACATTTTTCAAACACAAGGTTACTATAATCATTTGCTAGAGTATTTTATGTCTACTCTGTTCTGCTGCTCCACTTTTCTATTTTTTAGCCAGTACTGGATAGTTATGATAATTACTGCCTTATAATATAGTATATGATCTGCTAAACCTACTTCCTTTACATTTTTTTCCATTAATTCCTTTGATATTCTTGACCTTTTGGTCTTCTAAATGTTATTATTATTGTTTTCTGGTTCAATAAATTTTTTTTTTTGATAATTTAATTGGGATGGCATTGAATAAGTCGATTAGTTTAGAATAAATAGAACTGTCAATTTGTTATATTGACTCTGCCTACCCATGAACAATGAATATTTCTCCAATTATTTAAATCTGACTTCATCTGTATAAAAAGTATTTTATAATTATGTTCCTATAGTTTCTGGATTTATGTTCATATAGTTCTGGATTATAAAAATGTTTTATAATTATGTTCATACAGTTTCTGGATTTGCCTTGGCACTTATATTCCTGAATATTTTATACTCTCTCTCTCTATATATATATAATATATATATTTTTATATATAAAAATAATATTTTTATACTATTAAAATCCAATATTTTAAATTGGATATCTCTTCTTGTAGGATTTTGTTGGTAATATATAGAAATGCTGATGATTTATGTAGGTTTATTTTATATCCTGCTACCTTGCTAAAATTATTCATTGTTTCCACTGACTTTTTAGTTGAATCTTTTTCAAGTATATCATCATATTATCTGCAAAATACTTATATCACCTCATTGCTCAGTCTGATTCCTTCAATTTATTTTTCTTATTGATATTGGTAGTATTTCTAATACAGTGTTGAATGATACACTCTTAATCTTATTGGAAAAGCTTCTAGTTAGTCCCCATTAAAAATAATGCTTGCTGATGGTTTTAGGTAGATGCTTCTTACCACTTTAAGCAAAAATCCATTTATACCTGCTTTTAAGTGTTTTTAATAGGAATGAATGTTGTATTTTGTCAAAAGTTTTTTCCTCCATCAATATAACCATATGATTTTGTTACCTTTGTTATTGATACAATCAATTGTTACTAGTGTTTCTTATGTTAAACTATCTCTACATTCCTGGTATAAATCCAACTTGGTCACTATGTATAACCTTTGTGATACATTATTGAGTCTCCTGGCTAGTATTTTATTTAGGATTTTCGCATCCATATTCATTAAAGGAATTTTTCTATAATATTCTCTCTCTGCTTTTGCTCTTCTTGGTTTAGGTATCAGGACCACATTTGTTTCATAAAAGGAGTTTTGTGGGACTCCTACTTTGCCCATTACTCCACATAATTTATTTAATATTGGAATGAGTTGGTCTTTAAATGTTTGGTAGAATTCACTTGTAAATCCATCTGGTCCTGTTGCTTTTTGTTTTCTTTTAGGAAGTGCATTTGTGGACTGTTTAATTTTCTTTTTTATTTAGATATTCTTTTTCCTCTCCTGTTAATCCAGGCAGTTTGTATTTTTGTTAACATTATTCCATTTCACATAAATTATTAAATTTGTTGATGCATGATTGGGCAAGATAAGTCTTAATAATCCCTTTGACTTTAACTTCATTAGTGGTATATTCATCTTTTTCATTTTTAATACTAGACATTTGGTTTTCTCTCTTTTAAAAAATCATATTAATCAAGTTTGTTTATTTTATTGGGTTTTTTTTTGTAAAACCAACTTCTAGTTTTATTTATTAATTCAATGGTTTTTTTACATTTGAGTTTATTAATCTCATCTTTAATTTTTAAGATTTCCAATGTGGTGTTTAACTAGGGATTTTTAATCTGTTCTTTTTCTAGTTTTTTAATTGCATACCCAATACAATGGTCTGCTCTTTCTCTACTTTATTGATGTAAGCATGTAGAAAAATAAATTTTCCTCTAATTACGGCTTTTGCTGCACTCATTGGTTTTGATGTGTCGTTCCATTATTATCATTCTCTTTGATAAAATTATTTTTTGTTTCTATGACTTGTTCTTTAACCCATCATTCTTAATATTAGGTTATTTAGTCTCCAATCAATTTTTAATCTTTGTTTCCATAATTCATTAGTAAATGTAATTTTATTGCATTCATGACCTGAAAAGGGAGCATTTAAAATTTCTGCTTTTCTGCATTTAATTATCAAGTTTTTATGCCCTAATGTATAGTCAGTTTTTGTAAAGGTACCATGTACTTTTCCTTTTCCATTGTTCCTTTCTATTCCCTTTCAATTCTCTCCAGTTATCTATCATATCTACCTTATCTAAGATTCTGTTATCTCTTTGACCTCTTTATTGTTTATTTTTTGGTTAGATTTATCTAGTTCAGAGAGGGGAAGGTTGAAATCTCCCATGATTATAGTTTTGTTGTCAATTTTTTCATTTTTAATTAATTAATTTTAATTAATTTACCTTTTTAAAAATAATTTGGATGTTATAGCGTTTGGTGCATATAGTTTAGTATTGATATTACTTCATTATCTATGGTACTTTTTACTAAATGTAGTTTCCCTGTATATTTCTTAATTAAATTTATTTTAGTTTTAACTTTGAGATCATGATTCTACTCCTGCTGTTATTTTTATCAGCTGAAGCATAATAAATTCTACTCTAGCTCTTATTTTTATTCTGGGTATATCTCTCATTTTTCAATTTGTTTCTTGTAAACAACATATTGTCATACTCTTGGTTTTAATCCATTCTGCTATCCATTTCTGTTTTATGAGTGAGTTCATCCCATTCCATTCAAAGTTATAAGTACTAGATGTGCATTTTCTTCCATCCCATTTTTGTTACTGTTTATCATTCTCTTGCTTTTTTCTACCTTTTCCTTCTTCAAACATCTAACTGACTTCTAACCATTGCCTCCTTAATCCACACCCTTTCTTGTACACCTGTTCCTTAATTTGTCTACCCTTCTTAGAGTCCCTCCCTTATCCTCTTCCCTTACTCTCCTATTTCTTCATCTATACACTCTTCTAACCAGCCCTCACCTATTCTATCCCCTTGTCCTCATATTTCTCTAAGTTAGGGAGCCTTTTATATTCTTCTGGATGTACATGTCATCCCCCCTTTGACTCAATTCTGATGAGAATGAGGTTTTAGCTCTACCAACCCTCTACCCCCTTCTTCATTCCTCTGTTCTTCTATTCATGCCTCATTTGTATGACAGAATTGTTCCATTTTACCTCTCCCTACCTATTTTATTTTGTAGCATCATCCCATCATACTCAACTCAATCCAAACCTATCAGTTTCTTTTAAACTGCCCAAGTACTGATATCATTCTTTTTTTTTTTTTTTTTTTTTATTAAATTTATTTATTTAACTTTTAACATTCATTTTCACAAAATTTTGGGTTACAAATTTTCTCCCCTTTTATCCCCTCCCCCCCCAAACACCAAGCATTCTAATTGCCCCTATGACCAATCTGCTCTCTCTTCTATCATCTCTCTCTGCCCTTGTCTCCATCTTCTCTTTTGTCCTGTAGGGGCAGATAGCTTTCTATACCCCTTTACCTGTTTTTCTTATTTCCTAGTGGCAAGCACATTACTCGACAGTTGATCCTAACACTTTGAGTTCCAACTTCTCTTCCTCCCTCCCTCCCCACCCCTTCCCTTTGGAAGGCAAGCAATTCAATATAGGCCATATCTGTGTAGTTTTGCAAATGACTTCCATAATAGTTGTGTTGTATAGGACTAACTATATTTCCCTCCATCCTATCCTGTCCCCCATTACTTCTATTCTCTTTTGATCCTATCCCTCCCCATGAGTGTCGACCTCGAATTGCACTCTCCTCCTCATGCCCTGCCTTCTATCATCCCCCCCACCCTGCTTGTCCCCTTATCCCCCACTTTCCTGTATTGTGAGATAGGTTTTTCTACCGAAATGAGTGTGCACTTTATTCTTTTCTTTAGTGGAATGTGATGAGAGTAGACTTCATGTTTTTCTCTCACCTCCCCTCTTTATCCCTCCACTAATGAGTCTTTTGAGTGCCTCTTTTATGAGAGATAATTTGCCCCATTCAATTTCTCCCTTTCTCTTCCCAATATATTTCTCTCTCACTGCTTGATTTCATTTTGTTTTAAAGATATGATCCCAACCTATTCAATTCACTCTGTGCACTCTGTCTCTATGTATGTGAGCGTGTGTGCATGTGTAATCCCACCCAGTACCCAGATACTGAAATGTTTCAAGAGTTACAAATATTGTCTTTCCATGTAGGAATGTAAACAGTTCAGCTTTAGTAAGTCCCTTATGACTTCACTTTGCTGTTCACCTTTTCATGGTTCTCTTCATTCTTGTGTTTGAAAGTCAAATTTTCTTTTCAGCTCTGGTCTTTTCATCAAGAATACTTGAAAATCCTCTATTTCATTGAAAGACCATTTTTTCCCCTGAAGTATTATAGTCAGTTTTGCTGGGTAGGTGATTCTTGGTTTTAGTCCTAGTTCCTTTGACTTCTGGAATATACTGCTCCATGCCCTTCGATCCCTTAATGTAGAGGCTGCTAGATCTTGTGTTATCCTGATTGTATTTCCACAATACTTGAATTGTTTCTTTCTAGCTGCCTGCAGTATTTTCTCCTTGACCTGGGAACTCTGGAATTTGGCCACAATGTTCCTAGGAGTTTCTCTTTTTGGATCTCTTTCAGGCGGTGTTCTGTGGATTCCTTGAATATTTATTTTGCCCTCTGGTTCTAGAATCTCAGGGCAGTTTTCCTTAATAATTTCATGAAGGATGATGTCTAGGCTCTTCTTTTGATCATGGCTTTCAGGTAGTCCCATAATTTTTAAATTGTCTCTCCTGGATCTATTTTCCAGGTCTGTTGTTTTTCCAATGAGATATTTCACATTATCTTCCATTTTTCCATTCTTCTCTCTTTGTTCTGTGATTTCTTGGTTTTGCATAAAGTCATTAGCCTCCATCTGTGCCATTCTAATTTTGAGAGAACTGTTTTCTTCAGTGAGCTTTTGAATCTCCTTTTCCATTTGGCTAATTCTGCTTTTGAAAGCATTCTTCTCCTCATTGGCTTTTTGAACCTCTTTTGCCAATTGAGTTAGGCTAGTTTTTAAGGTGGTAATTTCTTCAACATTTTTTTGGGTCTCCCTTAGCAGGGAGCTGATCTGCTGTTCATGCTTTGACTTCATGTCTCTCATTTCTCTTCCCAGCTTTTCCTCTACCTCTCTAACTTGATTTTCAAAATTCTTTTTGAGCTCTTCCATGGCCTGAGCCCATTGGGTGGGCTGGGACACAGAAGCCTTGATTTCTGTGTCTTTGCCTGATGGTAAGCATTGTTCTTCCTCATCAGAAAGGAAGGGAGGAAATGCCTGTTCGCCAAGAAAGTAACCTTCTATAGTCTTATTTCTTTTCCCTTTTCTGGGCATTTTCCCAGCCAGTGACTTGACCTCTGAATATTTTCCTCACACCCACCTCACCTCCTGATCCTCCCAGCCCGTGTTTGTGGTCTGAGATTCAAATGCTGCTTCCAGCCTCAGGGCTTTTGGCGGGGGCAGGGCTGCTATTCAGTATGAGATTATGATCTGGTGCTGAGATCGGGGCAGGGCCACCTCTCAGGCTCAGTTCCCTCAGGGGGTTCATGGGCAGACCTTCCGCAATGGATTCAGGCTCCCGCCCGCTTGGGGAGCCCCTGTCTGCAGCCGCCTCTCAGCTTCTACCTCCCGGGGGGGGGGCCTGAATTATGGGGGCACCCCACTCCCCTCTCGACCCGCCAAAGAGACTCTCTCACCCACCCCTGTCACCTGTGGGTGGAGGGACTTGTGCGGCCGCTGGAGATCCCGTCCCTGAAGCCTGCTCGGATCTGTTTCTCTCGGTGCCGCAGCCGTGGCCGCAGCAGGTCTCGGCTGATCTTTGTGTCTGCAGCGCGACGGACCTTTTGCGAGAGGTTTGCAGATCCCTCTGTGGGTGGAGGGACCCGTGTGGCCGCTGGAGATCCTGTCTGTGAAGCCTGCTCGGATCTTTTCCTCTCGGTGCCGCGGCCGCGGCAGGGCTGCGCTCAGCTCCCAGTCCCGGCGCCCAGTCCGCAGCGCGAAGGACCCCCCGGCGAGAGGTTTGCAGGTCTCTCTGGAACAGAAATCTCCCTCGCTCCAATATTCCGTGGCCTCTGGGTGCGGAATTCGCCGTGAGTTACTTCCCTGTAGCCATTCTATGGGTTGTGGGTTCAGAGCTATGTGTATGTGCGTCTTTCTACTCCGCCATCTTGGCTCCGCCCCCCTACTGATATCATTCTTAAGAGTTACAGGTAACATTTTCTCATATGAGATGAAAACATTTTGATTTTATTAAATCCTTTATAATTTGTCTTAAATTTTATCTTCTTATGTTTCTCCTGAATCTAGTAGGTCAAATTTTCCATTCAGTTTTGATCTTCACAAATACCCACAAGACCTTTTGTTCATTAAATAGCCTTTTTTTTTCTCATTCAGAATTACACTCAATTTTGCTGTGTTATTCTTGGTTGCAAACCCACCTCCTTTGCTCTTCAGAATATCATGTTCTGTGCCCTTTGGTCTTTCAATGTAGAAGATGCTAAATCTTATGTTATCCAGGCTGTAGCTCCACAGTATTTTTTTTTCTAGCTGCTTATAGTATTTTCTCCTTGACCTGGCAGCTTTGAAACTTAGCTGTGATGGTCCTGTGAGTTTTCCTCTTGGGATCTCTTTCAGGTGATGATTGATGGATTTTTTTTCTATTTTCATTTTACCCTCTCGTTCTACAACTTCAGAACAATTTTCCTTAATAATTTTCTTGAAGTATGGTGTCTAGGCTTTGTTTTTAAATCATTTTTCAGTCAATGCAACAATTCTTATATTGTCTGTCTTCAATCTGTTCTCCAGTCTGTTCTTTTTCTAATGAGATGTTTCATATTTAATTCTGTTTTTTTGTTTTTTCTTATTATTTCTTGTTGCCGACTGAAGTCATTGGCTTCCTCTTACCCAATTGTAATTTTAAAGAATTATCTTCTTCCATAAGTTTTTGAATCTCTTTTTCTCTTTGGTTAGTTTTCTTTTCATAATTTTCTTGATTTTCTTGCATTACTCTTATTTTTCCCCTAATTTGTCCTCAACCTCTCCAATTTGATTTTTAAAGTCCTTTTAAAGATTTTCCAAAAACTCTTTTTGGGCTTGTGACTATTTGTCTTTTTTTCTTTGAGGCAGAAGTTGCTGTTTTAACTTGACTATCTTTTTCTGAGTTTGAACCCAGATCTTCTCAATCACCAAAGTAGCTATCTATGGTTGGATTCTTTCTCTTTTGCTTACTCTTTTTTTTTTTTACCAGCTTATTTCTTGTCTGTTAACTATGTGTTACAGTCAGACTCTAGTCCTAAGGTGTAGGGGATAATATCTCAGACTTTAGGTTTTTTTGTGCTGTTTTTTTCTGAGCACTGAGAGTTTGAGCTCAGGTACTCCTCTCTGCCCCTGAGCCATGACCAGGGCCCCCTACAATGCCATCACTGCAAATATCCTTGTTCCTTGCTCTCCCTTCTGCAGCCCCAAGCTTTATCTGCCCTGGAACCAAAACCAGGGACTCTGCTGCCCTTCAAGTGCCTAGAGCCAGCAGTGTCCCTGCCCCTCTGCTACTGAAGTCACTTCTCACCCACAGCCATAACCTGGGACAGGTCTGGTCAGCACACCTGAGCCCACCATCCAGAGCCAGCAGAGGGCCCTGCAATCAGCTGTCCAACCCCCACACTATCCATGAGGGTAAAATTCCTGGAGCTGAGGTTGCCACCCTTCCCCCAGAGCTTGTTATTGGTTGATTCAGTGGTATCTGGAGGCATATGCACTTCTGTCAGGGCAAACTACCACTCCAAGAAGTCAGGTCTTTCCTAATGTTCTCTCAAATTATCTCTGGCAAACAAATGCTTTACCCCTATTTTTAATGTTTTCTGCTGCTCAGAGTTCATTTTGAGGTGTTATTTTACATCATTTGTGAGGGAATTTAGGAGAGCCAGGTAATTTCCTGCCTTATTCCACCATCTTCCCAGAATTCCCTCCAAAAAGGAGGACAGTGTTGTGTTGTTTGTTAGCTAGATGAGAATTCAAGTGCATTTAACCTTGCTTATTTCCTATTTTAAGAATTACAACATGGACACATTACCAGTAGATTTGACCAGTAACTAAAGTCTAATATTGATACTGGCTATTAAGAGCGCTCCATTCCAAAAGCTGGGAAAGTTAGAATTCTTCTTCCATACTTGTTTTCTCCCATAAAGCAAAGATTCAATAAATAGGCTAAAAGAAGATTCTATTTAAAGGATCGGCTTTTTTTGTTGTTGTTCTGGATCTGCAATTTCATGTTAGATGTTTTGTATTTTATAGTCTACATTGTCCTAGTGGTACAGTGCACATCTGGATAGAGGACAAATTAGATGAAATTAAGAAACAAATTAAGAAACTTAAGCTTTGAAAAGAAATACATTATCTTCCAGTCATAGTTGAAAGATTTCAATCATACAAAAGATGCTGAATCTCTCTCTCCTCTCTCTCCCTCTCTCTCTCTCTCTCTCTCTCTCTCTCTCTCTCTCTCTCTCTCTCTCTCTCTCTCTCTCTCTCTCTCCCTCTCAATTTCCTCTCTGTCTGTCTGTCTGTCTCTCTCCTCATCCCCCCAAATCAGGAAAGCCATAAAGCCATGACTTGTTGAAGTGATAATTTTATCATTCTAAAGACAGAGAAAACATGAGCATTACTCTTTTTACATCTGCTTTTGATTCAAGAAGGAAAAACTGGTTACTGAAGTAGATGCAATAGGAATCTCGGAGTCAAAAAACTACCACAAAATTGGATTAATGAGAGAGAAAGAGAAGAAAGCTGGTGAAAATTTAACATTTGTTCTGGATTTGTTTTTGTTCAGTCATTTCTGAATCTTGTGACCCCATTTGGGGTTTTCTTGGCAAAGATACTGGAATGTTTTGCCAGTTCCTTCTCCAGTGGATTAAGGCAAACAGAGGTTCTGACTTGCCCAGGGTCACACATCTTATATCTGAGGTTGGCTTTGAATTCAGATCTTCTTGACTCCAGGCTCCGCACTTTTATCCACTGAGCCATCTAGCTCCCTCTATAATCCTATATCCGTGCCTATACCCCTATACCAATATCTCTATCTCTATACCAATTTACTTATATCTGTGTGTGAGTGTGTGTGTGTTGTCAAAGCACTTCTCCTTTTGTAAATAAACAAAACCTCTCTATTCCATTGCAGGGACAACACTAGACACACATGCCAGAGCCTGCTCTGATACTCTCTGACCACAGCAAGACCAAGCCTTGATATACACACTAGACAAAGATTTTCTTACAGTATATACCTATACCTTTATCCATCTTTGATATCTGTGTCTTGAATTTTAGGCTTCTACAAGAACTGGCAGGGAGGACATTTATTTGATGTTCCAAAGAGCACCATAAATTAGATATACTATTTAATGCTTCTCCACCTCTATAATCTGTACCTCCCTTTTGATTGGTAGTTCTACAAGAAATAAGTTTATTTTCATGCAGAAAAACAGACACAACATAAATCCTCCCCCCCCCAAAATTTGTCCTAATGGAATGTTAAGAACATAATAATGCACATGTAGAGACATAAAATGCAGACATCTAGTGCACCACATTCAAAGCCTATTAAAGGTGAGTTTCTGCCATTTTAAGATGTTCCAAACAATGTTCCAAATCCTCTGCAGTTCAATCTTTTTTGTGGGATATGGAAATTACAGTTACTGTTACTTGGAAGAATTAAATACTCTTTGTAGTTTATAAGCCTTGCAACCAATTTTCATTTGACACACCTTTTGTTTTACTGACTACACAGTACGGACTGAGGACTGTGGTGCAATCCCTTGTTCCTCTTGAATCAGTTTGCCACAGTCCAGTTCCATAGTGAAAGTGGTTCCGGAGGTGGAGTTGGATGGTTGAGTTTGTTTACACTGTTGTCCATAAAAGAAACCAAAAGCCTTGAGAGCAAAAGAAACAGGGAAATATAATAAAAATAAGTAAGCTAAAATAAAAATTAAATAAAAACACAAGCCAAAGAAAGCTGAAAATTATAGGAAGACGGACCAAAATTATAAATATATGCAGAATTTTATTTTTTGAAATAAGTTGAATAAATTAAAGCACCTCAAGAAAAAATGAAAGGTGACAACAATGTAGCATATACTTCCTTTTCATTAAAAATTCCTATAATAATATTCTCATTTAAGTAATATTACTGTTGCTCTGTTATTTCTGATAAAAATTACATCTTGAAGAGATATCAGATTATAGTAAATCCATAATATTCAATGTTCAAGAAAGACTTGCACTTAAAATTAGCCCAGCTTTTTAACTATTTCTATTATAAAAATATAGCCTTTTAGTCAATTGGGTTAGTAGTAACCTGTAAAATATTAGCTTAAGTTTTTAAAAGGTGATGTTCTGTTCTGCTTTTGAATTAAGTACTTTAAGGTAAGATTGCAACAATTTTAAGACTTTGCTCATTATGTATTTGATTCAGGATGAAAAAACTAGTAGGTTATCAAAAGCATGATAAGATCTTAAAATTTTTTAATAAAATATTTTTCAATATTAAATGACCATTTAAATCGTCTTTCATATTTTTATTAAAATTTACTATTTTCTCTTTATGAATTACATTCTTAAAAAATATCAATACCAGATAATAAAATAATGCCTTTACTTAGCATAAGCTTTATTACAGACAAATCACTATTCCTGCTCAATCTTCCTTCAACTTCTTTTATCTTTTTCCAGTTTTAAAAATTTATTTCTTTTTAGGTCTATGTATTAAGACCAAACAATTATTTGATAAATTAATGTACTTGGAATTTCTTTACACTTACGCAACTGCTAATCAAATTTAGAGAACAGGGTTTTTCTTTTTCTTTTTAATTAATAAATTTAATTAATAATTATTTTTAATGAATAAATACAGTTGAAGTTCTAGCTCTGTCTGTACAGTTAAACAAAAGAAGAGTTCTACATTGATTTTCCCTCCCAAGGACTTTCGTGGACATTTTGTATTTTTTTCAATGAAAAATAGTGCATTTCTTTAGAAAAAAAAGAATGCACACTCAACTGTCAACTACCCCACCCCAAGCAATAAATGACTTACTTGTTCAACATCACTGTTTTTCCTTGATTTATATATAAACTCTCCAATGGCTACAAATACAGAAAGGACAAGTCCAGCAACCAGCACAATAAAGATGCCACCAATGTTTTCTACTCCCAAAGCACTGGCTTCTTTGCTGTCCTCCTCAGGGCAGCCATTTCCCCGCCACCATTTTTCTTTCATCATGTGCAGTTTTCCTTCCTCTTGTAGTTGAAGGATAGCAATAGTAATTTTATCCCGGTAAGGAGAACCTGGAAAGTAAAGTCATTTGGGTGATGTAGGGTAGACCTATATATAGGGAAATAACATCATGCTTACTGAAGGTAAATGGATAATAAGGAACCAAAATACACTGGCAAAGGATTAGAAAAGTTAAAGGTAGAGTTTTAAATCTAGAAAGAACTACAAAGGGTGAGATGATAATTTGGTATGTTTATATGGAATAAGAAGTATCCAACCAAGAATATTATGTCATACTCTTGCATTCTTTTTTTAAATGAATCTTTTCCCATCCTAAATGGTTCCAGAATTTGATTGTACCTCCTTTGGGCTTTCAATTATATCTTAAGTTGGTACATGAATTTAAGGATAATTTTCCAAATTCAGAGATAACCCTCCTCTCCCCCTTTCCCAATTCCATTTGACTTGCAAACTTTACATGCGTCCTATCTAACCTCTCTCCCCCAATCATCACAATGACCTTTGGAAGTGCTTCTAGGTTGCTAATGAGAAAGCACAAGATTATATCTGTAGCATATATATTCAGAATTATCAAACTCTCATTATATGCAAACCAAAGTATTTCTGGTATTCCAGCCTCTATTTCCAAGAGCAAGGTCAGCTACATTTCCCCAGGGGAAAGGAAGTATCACTGAGGGGTTGGCCTGTCTGTAATATCAACTCAATCTTCCCCCATCACCCCATTCTGGTGTGATTCTCCCCATATGTTTCAGTATCAGCACCCCAAATTTGTTTAACTAATTAACATTAATTAGTTTTTACAGAGTGACTTTTACTTCAATCAATCAACATTTATTAAGCATATAAAGGTGCCAGGCACTGTGATAGATGCTGGGGGTGCAAAAAGAGACAAAAGACAGTCCCTACCCTCAAGTAGCTTATAATCTAATGGCTGGAGAGAGACAAGATGTGAGCAAGGCAAGCTATATGTAAGATAAAGAAGAAGTAAAGAGGGAAAGGATTCAAATTAAGAGGAACTGGGAGAGGCCTTCTATAGAAGGTAGGAGTTCAATTGTAACTTGTTCATCCTTTGTTTTTGAAGAGGATTGGTGACATAGGGTGATGACTTGAATGTGATTGACTTGCACATGAACTGGATTTAAGTGAGGCAGAGGTGCGCCCCTCATTCTCTCCCATCTTGCAAGTCCAGTGGCAGGACAAAAATCAACATGACTTCTGACAACCTGGGATTTATGGGTGACCTTGGCATCTTCAATGTCTGACCAAGTTCTGAAAGACATGGTAAGAACAAAACTACAAACAAATATGTAGCACCAGCACCATGGGGATATCCTCTCCCCTATTCTATTTCAGTCTCTGGGGCGAGTGGACTCAGACAATATAGCTTCTTCAAAGCACTGGTCCCACCCAGTTCACATACAGATGTGGCATTGTTGTCAGATGAGCCCTTGTCCCAACTGCTTCTGGGCTGGGTTCTAAAGGTCATGACTCATTTCCCAGGGGCTAGCTGCAAAACTTGGCATGGACTTAATTCTTGTACATTTTGAAACTCACAATGTCATAGTCTCCAGTCTCTCTAAAACAAAACAAAACTGTATTTTATTTTTCCCCTAATTACATGTAAAAAACAATTTTTAACATTCATTTTTCTTAAAGTTCCAAATTTCTTCCTTCCTTCCCTCTCCTGCCCCTCCTTGAGATGGTAAGCAATCTGATATAGGTTATACATGTGCAATCATGTAAAACATTTCCATCTGAGTCATTTTGTGGAAGAAAATTTGAATGAAAGAAAATGAAAATAGTATACTCCTGTCTGTATTCAGACACCATCAGTTCTTTCTCTTGAGGTGGATAGCACTTTTCATCATGAATCTCTGGGGATTGTCTTGGATCATTGTAGGGAGAAGCTAAGTCATTTACAGTTGTTCATTGTACAATATTGCTGTACAATAAGTCTGTCCAGGTTTTTCTTAAATCATCCTGTTCATCATTTCTTATAGCATAATAATATTCCATTATAATCATATACCACAGCTTGTTGAGCCATTCCCAAACTGATGGACATCCCCTCAATCTCCAATTCTTTGCTACCACAAAAGAAACTTATATACATACACACATTTGTACATACATATATATATATATGAATATATATATATATTTGTACAAATAGATTCTTTCTCCTTTTTAAAAAATCTCTTTGGAATACAGACCTATTTGTGGTATTGTGGAATCATAGGGTATGCAATTTGATAGCCCTTTGGTCATAGTTCCAAACTGCTCTCTAGAATAGTTGGATCAATTCCCAACTCCATCATCAGTTTCCCATTTAATGTCCCATTAGCATTAGTGTTCCAGTTTTCCCACATTCCCTCCAACATTTATCACATTCCTTTTTTTCCAATCTTTCTTAAAATGGAAAAAAAATGCCAAGGCAAAAAAGCCTTGAGGCCTGCATTCATGGGCCACATATCCACTAACATCACTAGACTTCCCTTCTCATTTGAGTGCTACAACATAGGAAGAAATCAATGCAAGAGATTAAAATGATTAATACCTTTTGAAGGCACCACCACTTCTGGCTATATAGCCACAGCCAATCCAGTAGCTCCTTTTCATCATGTGGTAAGTAGACTGGGATCAGTTACAGAATATCTACACATAGTCCAAAGTTTATCTAGTACCTTTTAATTACTCATCAACACAGCTATCCCATAATCAGGGTCCCTATTGTCTTCCCATTGGGAAACTGGAAAAATGAGCAAAGTTTTATTGGTGGTATGCAAAATGTATACTACTAAATTAGTATACAGATTTTTGGGGAGGGAATAGGGAAAAAAGTCATTAGTTATTTTCTTAAACAATTGTAAGAATTGTTCAGTGTATAAATCATTGCCACAATTATATGTATTACTAAATAAGCCAAACACTACAACTTTTTTATAATGTATAAACATTTTAACCTCCTACTTGCTTGAATTTGAGCTAGATATTTAACTTCTCGGGGTCTCAGATTTCTTCTCTTTAAAATTATGGTTTATCATTAGATTGGCTAAATTGACAAAAAAAGAAAATGCATGCTGATGGAAGGGCTGTGGTAAAAACTGTTACTTTAATACACTCAGGGGAGCTGTGAACTGGGCCACCATTCTGGAAAGCAATTTGGGACTATGGTCAAAAAACTGTTCAACTGTAAAACTGTGTAAAACTGAATTTCATCTGCCTTCTTAATGAGCCAAGAATCCCGCATCTCTCTAAGTTTCACTTGCACTCTACTTTTGATGAAGTTAAATGCTGCCTTCTTAGAGACAGGCAAATAACCTGCTGGTAAACCCTGTGAATTTCTCATTTTTCATCTAGCAGCTTGCAAATTTCCCCCTAATTTTCATCACATCAGTCCTAAGGTCTGTGAGTGTTCTGACCCATATCATTCAATGTGGTGCTTTACACCAAATCTCTGAAAACTGCCCATTCCTTTTCTGCTCCACTGTTGCCAACCACGTGTTGGCTCAGCTTTCCCTCCAGGTTGACAACAAACTGTTTACCCCACAGTAAAGCACTCTAATCTGTTGACATTCAGTATTCTGGTAGTCTTTTCTGGGGACCAGTGGTTTTGTTGAATGTCACCCATCACCTGTATCACTTTGTCACTCTTCCTGTCCCTTCTCCTTACAATGAAAACTTGGTTCCACTAAGTGTTATTGTGTTTAGGTAAATGGAAGTCGGAGCTGGTGATGAGAAAGTTATGAGATGCACAAGTCTTCAGTAGTAAGTGACCATTGCTGTTGCTATTTCTGACACCATTCCTCCGAAGGATTCCCTGCCATGTCGGATAGCCTATTCTGGCATTAAAGCCACCCAGAATTACAAGCTTGTCCTCTTTTGACACATAGATGATGAGTGTCTCCAAGTCTTCATAAAATTTTTTTTTGACCTCATCAAATTTCATCCTGGTGGGAGCATATGCACTGAGGATGGTGGTATGGCATTTTCCTGCAAGTGGCAATCACATTGTTACGAGTCTGTCATTTATCAATTGGGGCATGGCTTGTATTCTTACTTGACCTGACTTAACATGATTCACTTCTCTCAGTATTTTAGAAATGAGACCTTTGACAGCGACAATTATTTCCCAGCTTTCTGATTTCCTTCTAATTTTGGTTGTGTAGGTTTTGTTTGTACAAAACTAGAAGTATTTCATTTCTGGTTTCATGAACTCCGAAGTGCCTTTATCTGATTATGATCTGTCATTCCACTTCTCCCTCTGCCTGGTAGCCCCAAATCTGTTCTTTTCCCTCATCATGACCTACAATACTTTATTCTCTTAGACCCTAGGAGAGTTAAATGACCCCTTGACCAGTTCAACTCTGCCTTGCCCTCTTCTCTTGAGTCCCTTACCCTTTTTTCCTACCAAAGGTTTTGTCCCTCCAAATTCTAGTCTTGGATTCCTCCCATCATCCCTTGCCTTCACATCTACCCACATGCACCTGAATAAAACTGCAGAAAATCACAAAAACATACTGCCTAGGTCCACTAAAAGTTTATGCTATTTAATCTTAACTAGGTCCCTTAAAAAACCAAAGTACTCCTTTTACACTTCCCTAGTCAATTCACTATCTGACTCACCATGGTAGCTTTTCCATACCTTTACAATCCCACTTCAAGTCTCCCAAACCCCTCCCCTACTGTATAAGGAGAGAACTCACATGTTACCTTTCACTCAAAATACTGGAGCCATTCACAGATAGTTTCTCATCCTGCATCACTCAGATGCCTTGTGCTACTTTCTCTTCCTTCATTCCTGTTTTACATGAAATGGTTGTGTTTTCTTTTGAGCTACCACAATTCTGCTTTGCAAAGCAGAGGTACAAAGCAGAATTGTGGTAGCTGCAAGGAAACATGAGATGCACTAATTTAGAGGCATCTCCCTCCCAAATGATCATATGGATTATTTGTGCCTGACCTATGGTAGAACCTTCTGAGCTCATATCAGTACAAATAACCACAGCTATACACACTGTATATTGACCCGGACATCATTGTGTCATTTTGTTCCTTTTCAAGCACGAAGGAAATACACAAAAACACAAGAAAAGGTGACTTTTCTTCTTCCTAAAAGAAGCCTTCTACCTGAACAAGTGATCACATTCTATCCTTTTTTTTTTTTTTTTAGATTTCCCCACTATCATCTCCCCTCTCATTTATCTTCAATTTCCCCTTGTCTACAGGCTGTACAACTATATCCATGTGTCCCCCATTCTCAAAACCCCCTTCCTTCATCCATCCATTACTGATAGCTATCCTTCCATGCCTCTCTTCCATTTTATCGCCAAACTCCTTGACAAGGCCATCTACAATAGGTAGATTTCTCCATTTTCTCTCCTCTCACTCTCTTGGCAGACTGGCTTTCACCAAATAAAACCGCTCTCTCAAAAATGACTAATGATCTCTTAATTGCCACATTTAACGACCATTTCTCAATCCCCATCCTTCTTGCCCTCTCTGCAGCCTTTGATATTGTTATCAGCCTCTTCTCCTTAACAATAACTTCTCTCTAGGGTTGGTGACTCCTCCCTCCAGGTTTTCTTCCCAGCTATCTGATCACTCCTCAGTTTCCTTAACTAGATCTTCATTCATGGGTCCCCCAATGCTCTTTCCTAGGCTTCATTCTCTTCTTCTATATCATTTTACTTGATGAATATATCAGCCCCTGTGGTTTCAATGACCATCTCTACTCAGATGACTCTTAGCTCTGTGCAGTCCTGATCTTTCTCCCAACTTCACATCTCCAACTGTCTATTGGATAAATCAAGCTGAACACTTTGCAGATACCTTAAACTTAACATGTCTAAGACTGAACTCATTATCCTTTTCCCACTCTCCATCCTTCCCCTCTTCCTTATTTCCTTATTGCTGTCAGTATTACCATCCTCTCCATCATACAAGCTCTCAACCTAGGTGTCATTTTGACTCATTCTCTTTTATTCTATATATCCAATCAATTGTCAAGTCCTACCATTTCTACCTTGATCACATTTCTCATGTCTTTCTCTCCTATGACACTACAGCTGCCTTCGTTCAGGGTCTTCTCACTTCACAGCTAGAATATTTCAATAGTCTGCTGATTGTTCCCTCTGCTCCGATACAGCTTGGATTCAGCTAACAAATTGTTCTTCTTAAAGCATGTATCTAATCATATTACCATATTAAATAAACTCTCAGAACTGCCTGTTATCTTGAGAATCAGATATAAAATCCTGTGGTTGGCTTTTTAAGTCCTTTATAACCTAGCGCCTTCCTACTCTTTCATAGACTGCCTAGACAGGGAGTCTACCACTTCCTTCTCATCACATTGACAGTCTTCTCAGATTTAATTTCCATCTCCAGCTAAACCCCTTTCCTGCCTAATCTCCAACCTTTGGAAAAAAGAGATATTGTGAAATAGTGCTTCCCAGCTGTCCATCTATGCCCCACCATCCCATCTCATTTGCCCATTTTCAACCTCTGTGGAGAGGTTCATCCCTCACTCAGGCATGAACATTTTCATACTTGGTCATACCTTTCACACCCCAGTGGCCTTAAGAGTCATTCAAACTCCATTCCCCATTTCCCACCACCCAGTTCTTCATTCCCATTCCTCTCATCCCTCCTACCCAAACCTCTAATCAAATTCCACAGATCCCTTCCACGGTGTCCTTTGAATATCTGTTACATAGACAACAAACTTCCATTCATCTTAAATCTGTTCCTCTTCCACTCCTTTCATCTACTAGCTATAACTAAAATATGATCCTCCCCTATAACACTGTCTACCTGGCCATTCTTTGCAGTAATGGAGTCATCTGTATTCTTCTTGACAGTGTCTGGATGGGGGAGCTGGAATACTTCTTGCTACCCACTGCCACTTCCAGGTTGTCTTCCATCATTCAGTAACCTCTTTTCCTTTGAGATTCATGTTATTCATATCTACAACCCAATCAAAATCCTGAGAGCTGTTGTCTACAGACCCGCATATCACTCTTCTTCCTTTCTCAATGATCTTAGTTCCCGGCTCACACATTTTCTGTCCTTTCCAAATCCTGCCCTTATTCTAGGAGACTTTCACATTACATATTGATGCTCTTCCTGGTCCCTCAGCCTATTCCCTTCCCAAGAGCTTTTCATACACCCCACCTCAGCCACATGCAAAGATTTTTTTTTGCTTTGTCATCATCCACAAATGTACCACCTTTATATTTAAGAATTCTGAAATCCCCCTTGTGGATCACAATCTATCAGCCCTTCACTGCTCCCTCTTCTTTCCCTTACAAAACTTTGTCCACACTGTGACCTCCAATCCTTGATTTCTCAATTCTCTCCCAGGCCATGCCCTATCCACTTTCTCCTTTTTGATTATCTTGACCACTTGATGAACTAATTCAACTCTACATAGTGGTCTTCTTTTGAATCCCTATCGCCCTTATCATATCACTGAATATGCCCAGCAAAACCTCAGCTTTGGATCACTTCCAGCATTTATCATCTTCATCCCTACCCATGTGCTGCTGCTGTCCTTCTCTCTAAGTAACTACCTGGAAAGGCCTTAGCCTAAAAAGACCAGGGTCTCCCATTGCATCCTGGGCCATCTCGAGCCATCCTGATGAATATCTGGTCACTCGATCCAGATGGCTCAGGAGATTTGCATAGCCCTCCTTCACTCAAAAAAAGTCATGACTCTGATGCCATGGTCTTCTTAGAAAATGATGGATGAACACAACAACAACCTGTCCTGCTACTGATAGAGAAAAATCACACAGCTGTTCTAACTGGGTCCACTACAACTTTATGTTACACAACCTCTACTGGTCCCTCACTGCTATGAGGCAATACTATTATAGCTGAGAACTTTATCTTAAACTTTATAGAAAAAATTTAGTCCCTTCACCATGGACTTCTTTTTTTCTATCTTCCTCACTTTCTATATCTCAGGGGCTTTCTGCCATTTTTCCCCTCTTCACCCTGTTCCACATAATGGAATGGATTTACTCCTTACCAAAGTTAATCCGTCAACCTCCAAAAGATTGCCCCCTCTGACACCCCTACTCTTTTACTTATTTTCAGTCTTCCCCTCTTTATTGACTCATTCATTATTGCCTACAAACCTGTCCATGTCTCCCCTATCCTGGAAAAAAAGCCCCTTTTACTTGATCCTTCCATTTCCCTTATCATCCAGTTTTTCTTCTGTCCCTTGTAGCTATGCTTCTCAAAAAGGCTGTCTACACTAGGTGCATCTACATTCTCTCCTACCATATGCTTCTTAATCTTTTACCATCCAGCTTCTGACTTCCAGTATTCCACTGAAACCACTCTCTTCAAAGTTATTAATGATCTCTTAGAAAAGGCCAAGAAAAGGCCTTTTTTCTAATCTCATTCTTCACTTCACTTAGTGTTCTCATCGACTTCCATGAATTTAATTAGCATTTAATTTAATTAGCATGGATTTAATTTGCATAACTTGATTTAAATATGCTGATGATTCTCAAATCTACCTATTCTGCCCCAGATTTTCTGCTGAGCTCTAATCCCATATTTATTTCCAACTGCCTTTCTGATGTCTCAAACTGGATATCCAGTAGACATATTAAAATCAACATGTCCAAAATAGAACTCAATATATTTCTTCCTAAACCCTTCCCACTTCCTATTTCCCTTTTACTGTAAAGGGCAATACCATGCTCCCAGTCCCTCAAGCTCGCAACCTCGGAAGGACTCCTCATTGTCCCCCATATTCAATCAGCAATCTGTAATTAGGGAAAAAATAAAATATTTTTAAAAATAAAAAAGTGGATGTTGTATTTTGTCAGAAGCTTTACCTCACATGTTAATATAATCATGTGGTTTTGACTGCTATCAATATTATCTATTATGTTTATTGTCTCCGATAATGAGTTTGCCTTGCTTTCCTGGTACAGATTCTACCTAATTATAAGATGTATTCTCTTGGATATGTTACTATAGCCTCTTTGCTAATATTTTGCCAGTTTTCTTTCTATACATCTGGAGTACTAGCTCTGATACTTCCTGTGTGGCCATGGGTAATTCTAACTTTTGTCTGCCTCAGTTTCCTCAACTGTAAAAGGGTATAATAATAGCACTAAGCTAACAGGGTAGTTGTAAGTATCAAATGAGATCATTTTTGTCAAGTGCATAGCTGATTGTCTGCCACACAGCAAATGTTTAATAAATGCTTGTTTCCTTCCATTTTACTTCGGATTTCTCTTTCCATGTTTTAGGGATGAAGAACACCATAAAAGAATTTAGTAGAATTCTTTTTTCTCCTATTTTTAAAAAAGAATTTTTATAATACTGTATTTAATTGTTCCTTAGATAGTTGATAGGATTCACTAGTAAATTAATTTGCCTACTAGATAGTCCACAATAAGGAAGATCTGAGTTCAAATCCAGCTTCATACACTAGTGTCAGTATAACCTTATACTAATGTACCAGTATAACCCTGGAAAAGTCACTAAACCTCTGTTTGCCTCAGTTTCCTTATATGTATAATGAGGATAACACCTACCTTTCAGGGTAATTTCGAGCATCAAATGAGAAAATTGTTGTAAAGCACTTCTTACTCTTTCAATTTCTTTTTTTTTTTGCTTTTAATTTTAAGTTTTTAGAACTTCTATTTTTAGGGTTTAATTGAGGTTTTTAAAATTGATTGTTTAAGTGTCCTTTTTAGGGTTCCACCCAGTGCTTTTATTTGTTCTTTCTCTTTTTCTTGATGAATGTTTTTAGAGATATTAAGTTCCCCCTCTGGTGCATCTCAAGAGTTTTGTTATGTAGTCATGTCATTGTCATTTTCATTTCTGAAATTTTCTATTATTTATTTTATCTATCTTTGGACTTATAACTGGTTTTTTAGGATTAAGTTATTTAGTCTCTGATTTTTAACACTCTAGTCAATGACATTTAGTTTGGCAGAGATACTGGAATGGTTTCCTTCTCTAGCTCATTTTACAGATGAGGACCTAAGCTACTGATCCCTTGCCCAAGATCACCTGACTAGTAAGTGTTGCCCTATTCTATTTTTTATCAAGTTGTTTTCTTCAGTTAACTTTTGCATATCCTTTTCCATGTGCCCAATTATTCCTTTTAAGGAGTTATTTTCACCGGTTAGGTTTTGTTCTTCCTTTTCCATTTGTCCAATTGTCCTTTAAATTCTTCTGTGATTTTTTTTCATATTTTTAAACTCATTGGTCAATTTTTCTTCTATTTTTCTAATTTGGGTTTTAACATCCTTCCTGAGCTCTTCCAAGAAAGCTCTTTGTGCTTCAGATCAGTTCATATTCCCTTCTGAAGTTTCAGATGGGAGTACAGTCTCAATGCTGACCTCTTTGGTATTTGTGTTTTGGTCCTTGTCCCCATAGAAAGATTCTATGGTCTTTTCTTTTCTCCTTTGCTTCTTACTCATGATAATAGACATTTTCCTGGCTTTTAAAGTAGATTTCTGCATCTGTGGCACAGGGAGCTCTGTCCCACAGTTCTTGTACCTAAAACTTGAGGCTTTGTGTGTTGTGGCCTCTGGTTCTTTCAGCTAGAAGCTAAAATGCTGCAGCTTACCTGGTACTGAGATGGCTGGTGTTAGAAAGCAGAGGCCAGGTGAGGTCTTTTTGGATTTCCCCGAAGTTACCCTAGAGCTAGCTCGTTAAGCGTGGGGGAGGGGTGGTCTGGACGCTGCAGGTCTCCTCTGCTGAGCTACAGCATAGGCAAGCTCAGCTCTCTGTGCTAGTGTCTTCCCAATTCCCCTGGGGTACTAAGGCATGCCTGGGGTCCTGGTGCTGGCAGTTGCTGGCTTCAGTTCCTGGGGCTCAGGATCTTCTCTCAATTTGTTGAGATGGGGCTGTCTGGGACAGCTCTAATCCTTCACTGGTCCCCTTCAGCCACAGCAAGAGGAACCTTCCTTAGCAATCTTTCTGGCCTCATGGGCTAAGAGTCTGTATACCCCTTCTGTTGCTCCCACTATTCCAGGTTTTTTCCCGGGGAGATATTTACTGGGTTCATCAAGGTCATCAAGGAGAGGGAGATAGCAATTACCAATCACTCCACCGTCTTGGCTCCCAGACCTAGTAAGTGTTTAAAGCCAGATTTTAACTCAGGTCTTCTTGACTCCAAGTGTAAGTATTCCTTTTCCATGTTGTATCCTCCAGCAGATTAGACACTCTCTAATCTTCAATTTCTCCCTGTCTCCTGGCTATTTCCCTTCTACCTACAAATATGTCCATGTGTCCTTCATCTGCAAAAATCCTCACTTGATCTAGCTGTCCATACTGTTGTCCCATATCTCTCTGACCTTTTGTAGCTAACCTCCTGGAGAAAGTCATATATAATGGCTGCTTCCACTTCCATTCCTCTCCCTCTCTTAACTCTCTTGAGTCTTGCTTCACACTTCATCATTTGACCAAAACTGTTTTCTTCATATACTAGTGATCTTTTAATTTCCAATTATGGTGACCTTTTCTCACTCCTCTTCCTTCTTGACTTCTCTGTAGCTTTTAACACTTTTTACCACCCTCTTGGTTCCTGTTCTATATCTTGCCTGTTTTACTGCTGCTCAGTCTCCTTCTCATCCAAGTCATACCTGCTAATGGAGTCTTCTACCAAGTTCCATATTCTGGATCTTCTCTTTTCCCTAGATAAAATACTATTTCACTTGCTAATCTCACAAGTTCCCATGTACTCAATGATCATCTCTGTGCTGATGATTTTCATCTACTTATCAAGCCTTAACCTCTTTGCTGACCTCTAGTCTTCCATCTCCAGCTTGCAGTATAGATTTAGAATGGGATAGCTTGTAGACATTTTTTTAACATCACATATATTAACCTGAAGTCATTATCTTTCCCCCTAAATTCTCCCCTATTCTTAACTTTATTACCACTGAATGTACCACCCTCCTCCTCCTAGTCACCCAGATCGACAACCTAGATTTCATCAGTTCCTAACTTTCTCATCCCCTACTTGTTGGACCAATCTATTACCAAGGCACATTGATTTTACTTTCATTAAATCTTTCATATATAACTTAGTGTCTTCTCCGAAACTGTCTGGGATAGCCCTTCATTACCTCATACTTGAACTATTGCTTTGCCTCCAGATAGTCTTTCTGCTTCAAGTATCTTCCCACTCTGTTACTTCTTGCACTCAGCTGTTAAAGTGATATTATTAAAGTGCAAGTCATATGTGTGTATATATGTATGTGTGTGTATATATGTATATATGTATACATATATGTGTGGGTGTGTATATATATATCCCTCTTTCCTCAGCCACTAAGCTTCACTAGGCCCCTAGCACCTCAATGACCAAATAGAAAATCTTATTTTTTTTTACATTCAAAACCTTGCATAACCAGCCCCTCATCCCCCACACTTTCATTCTATCTTCCCTTCTCCCACATGCTCCATGACCAGTAACAGTGACCTTTTTAGTATTCCATGAAAAAGACACTCCTTTTCCAAACTTGATATTTTTACTGACTGTTTCCCATGTCTGGATTACTCTCCTTCCTCAATTCTGAATCCAGATTTCCAGAAGGCTTCAGATCTTAGTTAAATCTCTCCCTCTACAGGAACTCTTTTTCTGATTCCCACTTAATTCTAGTGCTTTACTCTTTTGATTTTTTTTCTATTTGATCCTGTATAAAGCTTGTTTGTATGCTATTTCCCCATTAGATTGTGAACATCTTGAGAGCAGGGATTTTGTCTTTTGCCTTTATTCATGCACAGTGCTTCACACATAATAGGTATTTAATAAGTGTTTATTAACCGAATATTCTAATCTGTATAAATCCTTGACTTCTGTTTGCTTGGATAAATGGACTTATTTCTAGTAGTCTTTTGTGTAATTAGCATTTAATGGCAAGGAAATCGAGCCTTTGGATTTAAGCTTTACACCTTACTCTATAATGGATATATTTAAATGAAAGTAGATAGGTTTAATTCTAATCCCACACCACCTTTCTGAGGAGACCAGACTAGACAACTTGGTGATATATTCTCCTGTTCCCCTCTAGGTTGAAGTCTTTCTTGAAGAAAAGTAGGTGAGATTCCTGAGTTATTTATCAAAGCCTGACCAGAAGCCAGAGTTAGAAAAAAACAAAACCTATAAGAGCAGCAGGCACACTTTAAACAAGGAATACTGGTTGAAGCTAGGTTAAAATATAAGGTACTTAATAATTCAGTTATGTTGACTAATTAAATAAGAGAGGGCAAAGAGAACTTACTCCTAAGTCACTTCTAGCTCCCTAACCGGAATGATGGCATTCAGTGCCAAAGTCATGTATCTTTACCATCTTACCAATAGGGGTTCCCACTCCATAACCTTTGGAATCAATGAGTCCTCCAATCTGAGTAAGGTTGCAGTTTCTCTGAGTCACATATTCAATGCTAGTGGACTCCATCAGTAGAGCGTAGTCGGTGGTGAGCACACGCTGGATGCCTTCATCATTGTTTTTTACCAAGGCTGTCTGTTGCCTACTGCTCATGAAAGCCCACATTTTCTCATAAGTGGATATCTTTGATTTCTGTAAGAAGAGAAAGAATGTAGCAGTGGAAAGATAAGAGAGAAAATATTCTGTACTTTTTCAGACTTATTCAAATAACACATAGTAGTCTCATCCTTTGTAAATGGGGACCCTAGGTACAAGGTAATGATTTTCAAACAGAGGAGTTGAGTAAGTGAGATTTATTTTTATTATTCTTTTATTTATAATTTATATTATTACTTTAATCTCCTTTTTCTACTTTGATTAGACAGAAGAAAAGATTCTAGAATTAAAACAGCACGCACTTAAGTGAAAGTGAGATACCATGATCCTCTGCAACAGCCTACTAACTGTTTCTTGACCAAGGATTGAGGGAATCTAACAAGGTCTGTTAAAAAATGTATTTGGCTTAGCATCTGATCAAAAGGGTTTTTAAATGGAAAAGGAAATGGTAAGCATAAACTGGTAATGTGTAATCACCCAGCTATATATCCTGAAGAGCAGTTATAAGAATAACACGATGCTGTGAAATTCCAATAAGTATTGTTCAATAAGTATTGTTTTGGAGTATAATTTCTGGTGTTTCTCAATTGTGAAGAATTTCAAACTAAGGAATAATATTCTTCTGGTGAAACTGAACTTTTTGGTGTGTCAAGACCCTAGGTTTGGGAGGACTTATGTCTAAAAGGAACACTTTGTGTTTTTTTTTCTCTTGTGCTGTTAGGGAAACATCTTGAGAAGTGAGGAAGGAGTAAATGAAAATGCTTTGTAGGATTTTGAGAACTCAGTGCCCTCATGGCAAAAGCATTGTCATTTTTGCTTGTCACTGAAAGAGAGAGTCGGATAGAGAGACAGAGACAGAGAGACATACAAGGAATGGCATAGAGACAGTTAGATGGTGCAGCCACTTCTACTGGTCAGGACTGTAAGTAGGGGCATAACTGAGAGAGATAAGCATTTGGGTACTTTTCTCTTTGGGAGGGTCAATAAAGGAAAGTATTCTGCATTTCCCTTCCCAATTATCCAGCCTTATTGCTCTCCAAAATTGTTGCCCAATATTGTTTATTCTCAAATGTTCCTGTTCTTTAAAGTGTGTTTTGTATCTTTAATTTGGTATTATTGATGGTTCAGATAAAATCATAGCTTACTTGGTTTAAGAGCATCTCTATTTGTGAACAGATATTTTGTTATATTGTTCATCCTTTAAGAAGGGAATCAATGATAGATATCACAGCGATGTCTTGACATGTGCATGAATTGGATTTAAGTCAAGCGAAGTTGCACAAAGTCATCAGCCTCACTTTCTTCCAGAGTCATCAAAGTCCAATGTCAAGACAAAAGTCAAGATGACTAGCAATGGCCCAATGTGCAGTGGATGATGTTGGCATCTTCAATGCCTGACCAAGTTCTAAGTACTCCATAGTGCCTGCTTCATGGCAACTGGAAATAATTGTTCTCCTCTACCCATTCTGCCAGGGTAAGTCTTCATATGCTTGGGGTGGATTTCCTCCTAACTCACCAATGGGTTTGAGACCTATCAGTTATCCTCAAGTTACCGTTAGCCCATCTGCTGAGACAGTTTTATTGGAGTGTGGCCACTGCACATGTTTCAGCTTCTCGGAGCCATGGGTGAGAGCTAGGTGAGAGGTGGACACCAAAACCTGAAAAGGGCTTAAGGCTTTCACACCAGAGGTGCCAGTCCTCCATGAACACTCCTCACACCCCGGAGGTTCAAAAAGATGAAAGCATTGTGGTTACCAAAGTATGAAAGTGATATAAGGTCAGAGGTTTGTGCCCTTTTATGAAAGAATCTTATTAATATTGATCTCATTTTTTACAAACTTTCTAAGTTAGGACAAACCTGAATTTGGTTCTCTTCCTATTAAAGGTTAAAGGAAATTGTTGGTTGTCTGATGAGGTGGGCAGAGAAACTGGTGCTGTTAAATCATCTGTTCTCTTCATTATGTTATGTCCCCATCTAAACATGCACATAGAAATCTAAGGGCATGGAGTTGAGAACAGGGACCAAAGAGGTCTTGCCTCATAAATGGACACATGGAGTAGAGAGGTAGGATGGCCTTGTGTACATTACAAGGGGTGGGGACTTTCTCTTCACCTTAAAGAAACCTCTACATCCTCACTTAGACCAGCTATAGAAGGCTCCAACCTACTTGTTGACTTTGGACTTTATGTGGTATTGGCCCTGTTCACCTCTAGTAGAGTGGCCTGAACCTCTGTCTTCTTTGTCCTCTTCCTGCTTTCACAGCTCATTCTGAGTGCTTGCAAATTTTTGGTGCTTCCAAAATGGTATGATCCAGGGAAAGGTCAGTTCACTGATTTACACTCTGCAAATTTGTGACCTGGTTTAGTCTTTTGGGTCATGTGTGTCTGGGTTACTTTAGATTGCTGAGGCACTCCATCACTGTTGGCATACTGGAAATTTCTGCAGGTTCTGGGCAACTGAACTACTGGTTCCTGCTTGGTTTTGGTCTTTTACCCCAATTTATTCCGTTGTAGGCTGATGTGCAGTACTAAAGGTTAGAAAGGAGTTCCTAGTTTACTCTTGGGCTCAGAGTCACACAGTCATGTACTTGTTCTTTGTTTCTTATGCAGGTAGGTCCTCTGTTCCCTTGTGTCTGGGACCACAACCAGGACTATCCTCTCCGCCCTGGAAATCTGATGCAGAACTGGGTAATGGGTGACAGAGCTGCTTGACGGCAGTCATTCCTGTACCCAGTACGAGTATAGGGGTCCTTGAAATCTCTTTCTGCCCAGGTGTTCAGTGCCTTTATCATCTTTGGATGATGGGCTACTCCCTGCCACTGTTTCTACAGACACAGCCAAATGCCATTTCCACTTGCTGCTGCTCTACTATGCTGCACTTTTGACCAGCTCCCACCCCAGTGTCTGCAGACCTCTCTATTTCTGTCTTCTTAAGCTGCCCTGAGCTGGAGAAATGACTCACTGTGACTCTTTGCTTTCCTTATGAGAATTTGATTTGACACATTTTCCACATTGTTGTGGATTAGAACGTGTTGGGAGAAGAAGACAAAAAATTCTGGTTCTCACTCTACCATCTTAAAGCCATCTTCTGTTCTATTTTTAAAGAATCTTTTAGGTGCAGTTTTCCATCTTCTCCTCTAGCACTCTTATTTCAGTTCTAATTTCAATTTTATTTCTTGCCTTTGAGACTGCCGTTCTTGTAATCCCTATGACAAAGCCAATTTTCCACCCCAGAAATTCTAATTGTATTGTTATGAAGTTAATATCTTTGTTTATATTTACCTCTTGAGTTTCTTTTAACCTATTCTATTTCTTCATTGTCTTTGGGGTATTTATCTGATTGCTTATATTTTCCTTTTGTATTATCACAGAGCTTGCAAGCCTTAGGTCCATTTACCAGGTCTTGTACTGGTTTCCTTGGTATATATCCTTTCCCAATCTCCTCTTGTCTCTGACCATCTTTTTACGTAGTTCCAGAGTCTATGCAAGAATTTACCTCAATTTTTTCCTTAAATTTTAAAAATTAAATCTTATTTTTTTAATGAACAAAATTTTTTTTCTACCTTCTACCTCACCATTAGGAGTTAGGGGAGGGGTGGAGAAAATTCCTGAAAGAAATGTGCATTATCAAGTAAAACAAATTCCCAAATTGACCATGCACAAAAATATTTATTATTGCATAATTCTGTTATTCTTGAACCCATCATCTCTGCTTACCTCTATTTTGCTTCATTTTTCTTCTTTATTGTTTCATTTGGGATCTTTTAAAGATATTTGCTGCCATGTTTCTACACAACATTTCTTATTGATATCCTTTACAGATATGTGAAATGAATTCTGTTGCCAACTGGTTAATGTGGGACAAAGGCCAGGAACACTGAGGCTTGATCACCTGACTGCTCTTCTGGGATGGGTGGAGAAAGGGTAGTGTTTTGGGAGAAATGCAGAGAATAAAGAAGAGAGCTTACAGGACTTTTGTTGGTCTGCTTCCTTCCCCTATGGAGTGGGTTGGGAGTGCAAGATCATTAACAGGCTCCTAGCAGATAGCTTAGGGAAAGGATTGAGGACTGTAAGTGTGAGCCATACAGCTTCTCTAGGGTGGACTATTCCAGGCTGGGCACATGTGTGAATAGGGAAGCTGAAGCCCATTTTCTTCTATGAGGTTTTGGTGAAGATTTTTAACTATCTTAAGTGCTTCATCTTTTCTCTTTTGATGTTAGTTGCTCCTCAATTTCATCTCTTAGTTTAGAGATGAATTATTTCTTATGATTGCCCTGTATTGATTTATAATATATTTTTTGCAGTATTTGGAGGTGACAGTATAACATTGACAAAAGGCAATATAAGACCCTTGATTATATGTGATAAGTTCTATTTCCAGTTTTGTTATGATAGCACCTAATAAAACTATGTATGTCAATCCATTTAATGTACAATTATGATTTTTCTGTGTTAGTGCCAGCACAATTTGCATGGAAACACTTCTATCAAGTAGGCAATTGATATTTCTCATTTGGTTCCCTTTTGACCTTACCTTGATATACAGTGTAAGATGTTGGTCTATGTCTAGTTTCTGCCAAATTGTTTTCTAGTTTTCACAGCAGTTTTTGTCAAATAGTGAGTTCTTAACCCAGAATTTGGAGTCTTTGGGTTTGTCAAACACTGGGTTACTATGGTCATTTACTACTGTGGCTTGTGTACCTAATCTATTCCACTAATCCATCACTCTGTTTCTTAGCCAGTACCAGATTATTTGGATGATTACCACTTTGTAATACAGTTTGCATTTTTTCATTAATTCCCTTAATATTCTTGACCTTCTGTTCTCCTAGATGAATTTTGTTATGATTTATTTTTAGCTCTATAAAATGATTTTTTGGTAATTTGTTTGGTATGACACTGAATAAGTAAATTGATTTGGGTAGAATTGTCATTATTATTATTATACTGACTCAATCTACCCATGAGCAATTGATATTTTTCCAATTGCTTAAATCTGACTTGTGTGAAAAATGTTTTGTAACTGTGTTCATGTAGTTCTTGGGTTTGTCTTGGTTTATAGACTCCCAAGTATTTATATTACTTACAGTTATTTTAAATGGAATTTCTCTTTTACTTTCTGTTGGACTTTGTTGGTAATACATAGAAATGCTGAGGGTTTATGTGGGTTTATTTTATATCCTGCTAATTTGATGAAGCTGTTAATTATTTCACGTAGTTTTTTAGTTGATTTGCTGGGATTCTCTAAATATACCATCATATCATCTGCAAAGAGTGATAGTTTTGTTTCCTCATTGCCTATTCTAATCCCTTCAATTTCTTTTTCTTCTCATTGCTATAGTTCAAATTTATAACATAATACTGAATAATAGTGGTGATAATGAATGTCTTTGCTTTACTCTGATCTTATTTGGAAGGTTTCTAGCTTATCCCCATTATAGACAATGCTTACTGATGGTTTTAGATACATGCATCTTATCATTTTAAGGAAAGCCTCATTTATTCCTGTGCTCTTTTGTGTTTTAAGAGAAATGGGTGCTGTATTTTGTCAAAAGCTTTTTTCTGCATCTGTTGAGATAATCATATGATTTATGTTGGTTTTGTTATGGATATACTCAATTATGCTGATAGTTTTCCTAATATTGAACCAGTGCTGCATTTCTGGTATAAATCCCACAGGTCAAAGTGTAGGGTCCTTGTGATTATTGCTATAATTCCCTTGCTAGTATTTGATTTAAAATTTTTGTGTCAATATTCATTAGGGAAATTGGTCAATAGTTTTCTTTCTCTGTTTTAGCTCTTCCTGCTTTAAGTATCAGCACCATACTTGTGCTGTAAAAGGAATTTGGTAGGACTCCTTCTTCACCTATTTTCCCAAATAGTTTTATATAGTATTGGAATTAATTTTTCTTTAAATGTTTGGTAGAATTCACTTGTAAACTCATCTGACCCTGAGGATTTTTTCTTAGGTAGTTTATTGATTGCATGTTCAATTTCTTTGTCTGAAATGGGTTGTTAAGTATTATATTTCCTCTTCTGTTAATCTGGAGAATTTGTATTTTCATAAATATTCATGGATTTCTTTTAGATTGTCAAATTTATTGGCTTATAACTGGGTAAAGTAATTCCTAATAATTGCTTTAATTTTGTCTTCATTAGTGGTGAATTCACCCTTTTCTTTTTTAATATTGGTAATCTGGTTTTCTTCTTTATTTTTAAAATCAAATTAACCAATGGTTTATCTGTCTTATTGGGTTTTTTCTTCCTCTTGTCCAATTCTAATTTTTAAGGAGTTCTTTTCTTTAGTTAGTTTTTTTTACTGTCTTTTCCATTTTGCCAATACTACTTTTTAGGAAGTTGTTTTCTTCAATAACTTTTTGAACATCTGTTTATATTTTTTGTGTTTACTTTATCAAGCTGCTGGTGCTTCCCCTCCCCTCATTCTCTTGTATCACTCTCATTTACCAATTTTTCTTCTACCTCTCTTATTTTTTTTCAACTCCTTGGAGACCAATTCACATTTTTCTTTAAGGATTTTCATGTAGGCATTTTGATATTGTTGTCTTCTGAATTTGTGTCATGATCTTCCCTGTCATCATAACAACTTTCTATGATCTGGTTCTTTTATCATTTTGGGGTCCCTACTTGCTTATGCTGGGTCATAGAGAGGGGTGCGGTGGGGGTTGAGCTAACTGCATGCAACAGAGTCATGGGCCCTGATCTGCCCTGGGGCTCAGGACCTCCCACTGGCTTACTGAGGCAGGATCTGCTGCTGGCTTGCTGGGAAAATTCCTGCCCTGGACTGCATTAACCTTTTACCCTAGTGAGACAGATCTTTCCTGCCAACCTTCCAAGTTTTCTTATACTATAAAATGTTTCACCCTGTCCCTTTGTTTAGCCTGCCAGTCTAGAATTTGTTTTGAGGCACTATTTTATAGTTGTTTGGAGATGCTTACTCTGTCATCTTGGCTCCTGAAAGTGCAACTTGTATATATTTGAGGCAGGATTTGGACATTACTTTCTAACTCCAACTCTGAAATTCTTGAATATTCTAATTTAGATTCCATAGGAATCAATTTAATTCACAAAAATAGCGTACTATATGTTCATCATTAGGATAATGTCAGAAAATCATAACTGAGTTCCAACCCATGGGTCACAGCTAACAACTGATTTAAAAAAAAAGATTAAATATCACTTTGTGATTCAAGGGAATGAAAAAAATTTGGAGTGACAGAATTGCCTTGTTAAAAACATGTAGAATGTTTTATCTCCTAGTGTCTAATGTGTGTACATGCATGCGCGCATTAATGTGTTCATGCGTTTTTCTTGTAGATCTATCCTTCTACCCATTCTTTGGAGAAGAGGACATAGGATGTACTTTATTATAGTCTTACCTTAAAGAAGGTCATTGTTGATCCATCTCGCACTGCCCCATATTCTATCTTTGTTTGCTTTGCCAAATCATCTGCTGTATCTATGGGGGACTCCATTCTCTCTACTGTTAAGAAGGCAGCCAGATTTGCAGTGTAGGATGAAATGATGATTAAGGTGAAAAACCACCAAATTCCTCCTACTATTCTTGTAGAAAGAGCTTTAGGCATTAGCTCTGAGCCTGTTATCATCAAAGTAAGAATATTAAATGAGGTCAAAAGAAAAACAAAAATTTACATTGTATCCTATCCTTGGGAGATCATGCTTTCACTGTGGAGAATTTTCAATTATCATTTGTGTTTTTTCTATAAACCTGTATTGATGGTATTAAACAATCATTTATATTGAAATTCTCTGTCTGAAATCCAAAGATTTCTAATTGTTTTCTAAAGATACAGTTTCAGTTGAAATCCTATTCCTTTATAATTTCATTAAAATGAATTTTATTATAGAAAATGTTTTTTAAAGTCTAGATATAGAGCAATTCCTTTTAGGTTTTTGCATGGAAATACAGTATTAAAACATTAAATATCAATTTTTTCAAGATGGAAAGCATCTGAGGGATTTTGTGGAGATTTTGCAGACTTTATTGTTTTATTATATTTTACAGACTTTAAGCCATTGCTCAGACTGAGTCCTTACAGTCTTAATGGAATAATTGTCAGAGGCCAAAAGCATGAAATTTATCAAAATTTTACTCTTCATAGGTAGACTGGAATTGATCAGGTTTAATTTAAAGTCACCCTGAATCTGTTCTTAGAGTCATTGTACTGTCATTCACTATGTCCATTGATGACAGGCATGAGAAGTGATTGACAAATGAAAAAAATATCAATAAATATTTTGTCTACTGGATGTGAGCAAATATGTTTGACTGAATTTTCCACTGAATTAACTGGATGTCGTAAAGATATATGTAGCTGCAATTTAAAAGAGTAAAGGACGAAATAGTCTAATATTTTAGGCAAAGAGGTTTCTACTTAAGTTTCACCCAGAAATAAGCACTCATAATCACCATGAAGATCAATGGATGTTCAAGGACCTTGATAAATTGATCAGAGCTCAGGGTTAAAAGACCTCTCAGACTTAAATAGGAAATACATTTTCTTCATGTTAGCAAGTATCTGTGTGTTTTATTTCACTTTGGATGGGACAGATAAATTTTATAATAGCGATTACTATGTAATTGTTCTTATTCTAGATCCAGGTAGGTATTTTAATCCAAATATAGAAAAGATTATGAGACATTTCCTAGAATAAGAATTTTTCACTTCAATCTTTAATCTTTTGGTTTTTTCAGGATTTGTTTTTCAGGGAAAACTGAGTGGTTAGATCTTTATTTGCCTACAATGGACAAATATTTATTTCAGATAATAGCTATATAACTGGTCCGTATAATTTAGTAAACATACTGTTATGTTGGGAGATGGGTTTTTTTAACACTATATATTCATACCCATGTCTATGATTGAATTGAAAAATTTCAATTTAGTTTGGAACATAAGATAAGGTAAATAAATGGAGCGAATGAGTAGCTACTGAAACATAAAGAACTGGTTATGAGTAAGATTATGTGTTAAAGTAATATTTTTATGGTTATAGCTGAAAGTCTTCTGGAAATGGAAAAAATTTAATTAACTTTAATTGAATTAATGCCACATTTTAACAAGATACTGAGTTTTGAAATCAGGTTATTTAATTCTCATTATTTCTCATCACAGGAATTTTCGAATTTTTGTCTTTAACTGATCTGATGTAAGCGGCACCATGACTTAGTCAAGAGAGAGCCAGTCACAGCCAGGAAGACCTGAGTTTAAGTCCCACCATAAACATATACTGGCTGTGTGACTGAGAAAAAGTTACTTAACTTCTCAGTGTTCTAGTCAAGTTCTTAAGACTATAAATTGCAGAGGAGGTGCCAACTTTCATTAGTAGGAGCAATTTCCTTGCCTAGGATTTACCTGTACCAATTTCCCTATCCCTCGCAGTGATTTGCTTAAATAAGTTAGACATTAACCATGAGCTCAGAACTTTGGATGAAAGAGTGTGCTTTGAACTATTATTAAGTGGAATATTATTTGTAAAAATCAAGGTTAAAAACAATCATTGCAGAAGTGTCCAATTTGCTTTCTACGGGCAGACATGACAGCCAATCCTGATCCAGACTTTGCTCATACAACATAGAAAAGAGAAAGTCTGATCACTAATTAATAATCAATCCCCCAAATGGCTTCCAGTTGAGCACAGCAATAAATATCTGTTGATAAAGAAGACTCCAACAGTAGAAGCAGATGATTGCCACCATTCCTCTTCTATTCACTCTCCACAATAGTTATGACAGGTGCACTCAACATATCACATATCCCAAGACTCATACTTGAAAATAAGTACTTTTAAAAATACTTTTAATCTTCTTAAAAAATAAGCAGAGTCTGGCTGGGGCTCACTGTCATGTACCCAAGGTAGTGGTAACTAGGAGGCACCACATCCCATGGTTTGCTGTGAATGATGATAAACTCCAAACAGATTGAACATTAAATAGAACATACTATAGGTATGCAATACCTAAGGTAGTCATCGTTATGTGCACATAGCTACCTGCTGTTGTAAAATCTGTTTCCCTTTGGCATTTGTTAAAATCTCACCTCAGACTTTTTGAAAGTAATTACGCTGTAGATAAATTTCCTAAAAACAAGTACAATGCACTAAAAATATCATAGTTGGAATTTCCAGAAAGTCAGGCTTGGTGTCTGGAATTATGAAACACCCAAATAAACAATACCTAACTGCATGCAGAACAATTTGTATTCTTTATTCAAATACTTGGGTTTTCAGCATTAGTGTATTGCATATTGTATGTATTTCTACATAGGAACACTGAGTCTAATGTATCCGCCAGTATGTGCCTCAGAGAGATTATTATACCAAGGTGCCTCTTGTGAAGGTCAACTCCTCTGCTTGTACCTTTGAATTCATCATCTTTCATATTCTTTAACAGATCACCCATACTGTTTCCGCTGATGATCTTCAATTTCTCTCTACTGTTTTCCTTCTCTGATGTCTACAAACACACCAAGTTTCCCCCATCTATAAAATATTCTGACTGGATCCTATCATCCCTTTTGGCTATAGCTTTCCTACCCTTTGCAGCTAAGTTCCTTGGGAATATAAGTCTATGTATACTTGCTTCCTCCATTTCCTCTCCTCTCACTCATGAATTCCCTGCAATCTGACTCCTAACCTTATCATTCAATTGAAACTGCTTTCTCAGAAGTTATCAATGATAACTGCTAAAAATTAGTGAATCTTTCTTGACCTGGATCAATTAATTGGACATGTATCAATTTTTCTTCCTGAATGTTCTCTCTCATCTGGGTTTTTCTGACTCCACTTTCTTGGTTGTCCTCTGTCTGATTACTCCTTTTCCTTCCTGGATCATCATTTGTTGTGACCATTAAGTGTGGCTGTCCCCTAAAGTTCTGTCTTGGGACTTCTTTGCTTTCTATATTCTTACTTATTAATCTCAGTAACATATATGTCTCTAGCATGAGTCTCTCCCCTGAACTATAGTCCTGTATTACCAATTGTCATTTCAAACTGGATGTCCCCTCAAACTCATTATGTTCAACATAGAACTCATTATCTTTCTTCAAAATGTTCCCCTCTTCCCAACTTCCCTACATTTCTCTCAGTCACCTAAGATTACAACCTACATGTCACCTTCAACTCTTTACTCTCTTGTCATGTATCCAATCTATTTTGCCTTTTATTACATCTCTCAAATGTACCCACTTCTCTCCTCTGATACTGCCACCACCCTGGTACAGGCTCTCGGGGGCAGCTAGGTGGTACAGTGGATAGAGCACCAGTGCAGGAGTGAGGAGGACCTGAGTTCAAATCTCACCTTAGACACTTGACACTCACTAGCTGTGTGACCTTGGGCAAGTCACTTAACCCCTGGGTCATCTCCAGTCATCCTGATGAATATCTGGTCACTGGATTCAGATGGCTCTGAGGAGAAGTGAGGCTGGTGACCTGCACAGCCTTCCCTCACTCAAAACAAAGTCAAGTGCAAATCATGTCATCATTTCTCTGATGACATGGTCTTCTTCGGCAATGAAGGATGAACAAACACACACAGGCTCTCATCACTTCACACCTCTGGGCTGATCTCCCTACTTAAGTCTCTTCTTACTCTAGTCCATTCTCCACTCAACTGCCAAACTAATCTTCCTAAAGCATGAGTCTGACCATGTCACCTCCTACTCAATAAACTCCAATGGTTCTCTGTCATCTCTAGGATCAAATAGAAAATACTCTGTCATTCAAAGCCAATTATAGTCTGTGCCTCTTAGCACCATTCCAGTCTTCTTACGTTTTATTACCTCTTCCCCACACATACTCTGTAATCCAGTGACATTGACCTCCTTGCTGTTCCTTGAACAAGTAAGTCCATCTCCCAAATCTGGGTATTTTCACTGACTGTCTCTCATGTCTGCAATGATCTCCTTCCTCATCTCTGCCTCTGGTCTTCCCTGGCTTCCTCCAAGTCTCAGATAAAATCCAAGTATTTCTCCATCCCCCTAATTCTAGTGCCTTCCCTCCATTGATTATTTCCAATTTCTCTCCTGTATCTACATATCTTGTGTGAACATAGTTGTTTGTATGTTGTCACAGTCATTACACTTTGAGCTCCTTGAGAACAGGGACTGTATATTATCTTTCTTTGTATCTCCAACATTTAGCACAGTAGGCACTTAATAAGTACTAGTGTTCCCCTTTCTTCACTGAGACACCCTTAATCAGCTCTTGCTTGATCTATTCCCATAGCTTTCTGTTAGGTCCCTGCCTCAATTTTCTCTCCATTCCAGTTCAACCTCTACATATTTGTCAGATTGATTTCCCTAAAGCATAGTTCTTTCCATGTTACTTCTCTACTCAATGAACTTCACTGAGTCCCTTTTATTTCTGGGATAAAAACAATTAAAATCCTTAGGAATTTTATGCCTTTTTCATAACTTGGTGCCCTCCTAATTTTTTTTAGTGCTTCTAAAATTTACTACACCCCTCCCCACTACATTCCAGCCATATTGGCCTAGTAACTATTGCTTGCCCATCAAATTCCATCTTCTGTCTCTGTGTATTTTCTGTCTCTTTGTATTTTATTTGTGTTTTTGGTATGAATTTACTTATAATAAATGTTCTAGGTAGAGGTGATGGAGTTTACCAACATAGAAGCTACTGAGCAGACTATGGGATGTGTGCAAAAATAATGGGTAACCGTGATACCTTGCTGCATGAGAGCTCCAACTCCAAACCAGAAACTATTTAGTAAAGTAAAATTGTTTTCCACCACATCTGAATCAGGATTGCATGGGTAGGGGTTATACCATTCATAGGGTGTAAACCTGTGGTAATTAACAGAAATAGTCTGTAAATATCAAAGTTTATACCAACAAATCTGCTAAACGATGCAGAAAATCCAAAGATTAGTGGTAAAAATAAATTCAGAATTTCAAAGTCAACATTTCCAAACTATAGTTTTGCTTGGTTCTGCAAATATTTTCGTGATTGCCCATTTTAAGACAAAGATTCCAGAGTCTCTGAACTTGGATTCTTCAGACCCATGCCTACTAATCAGTTTCCACCTTCTCATCCATTTCTCTAACTGCACAACTTGAATTATAGAGAAGGATTTTTCATAGGAGAATTGTGCATACAAGGATGCTATAGGAGCCGCTTTAAAGGAACATAGGTAATTTAGCGTTTCTTTTTCATTTTACTAGCCAGAAAGATTGCTGGTGGAAGAAGAAGAAGACTGGATGTTTGGGGGTTGTTGCCTTTGGAGAGCACAAGGGAAAATCATAAATCTGATTGTGAGGTCTAAAAGAGAGAGGAAATTTAGGCTTAGAAATCACTGGGATTAAATAAGTTTGTATGACATTAATTCTAGGCACCCTAAGTATACTCTCAAAGGAAACATACATTTTTGGATATTTTTTGAGCTTCCCATGCTTGACATTTTTATTTATTTTAATATGGTTGTACTTGTGGCAATTAAGCATTATAATAAATGTTTATACTAAACTGATTATCAAGTCTAGTTGGGAAGAAAATTTGCAGATAGTTAAGTGATAGAATAACAGACTATTAGATCTGAAATTAGGAAAACCTGACCTCAGATCCTACTTCAGACAATTACTTGCTGCGTGACCCAAAGCAAATCATTGAACTTTTCAGCTTCAGATTCATCTGTAAAGTGGGTATAATAATAGCACTTACCTCATAAAGTTTTGGGAGGACCAAATGAGATAACATACATAAAATGCTCTGTAAAACTTAAAGCATTCCTTCTACTAGATAACTGTGTGAACTTGATCAAATAATATAATTTCTCTGGGCCCTAGTTTCTTCATAAAGTGAGAGAATTGGTTATTCATCTATAAGAACAATCAAGAGTTTAAATGTACGTTCCTCTACTCCTTATCAAATGTCTTCTTACCCATTATTTCCAAAATATTGGAAATATTATTTCTTTCCTAATTTTTTTCAGTGATATCTATATCTTACGTAGATATAGATAGATATAGATGTATCACAGAAAATAAGTGGCAATTTCTCTGAAAGCAACATTAACATGCTGAAATGATGTACCTCCTATTAGAAGACTTTTTTTCCATATGGAAAATCCTGTCTTTCCAGGTTAGGGTTGTATTGTGTATTGGAATAATATTGAACATCTATAAATAAAATGAAAACATACTGAAAGGTCTCTGGTGTCCATTAGCAGTTATTAGTAGCATAAAACAAAACCAAAAAAAACAAAAAATTTTTTTGATATCTCCAAGGGATTAAGGTGAATAATAAAAGTGTAGAGCTGCTAGTCTCAAGAATTGGGCAGGTTGTTTGTTTTAATTAGAGACTATATTTAAATTCCTGGTCTATTTTATACTGTATCCTTTTATTGTATGTAAAAGAGCTAGAATAAGAGTTTTCTAGTTTGTCCTAGAATAGCAGTTATAACTTGCCTCAGTTCCCAGTAATTGCATGACAAAATATGTTCCTTCAGATCTTTAATAGATGACCAGACATTTTGATACTGTTTCAGCAAGGGACTTCTGTAACCAAAAAAATACTCACTTTATCTTTCCCCTTCTTCCTCCCTTGTCTCCAGCCCTCTCCACCTCCTTCCTGTCAATCACCTAGACATGGAAAGACTAAGGCATGAGAACTACACTAATGCCTTGAAGTGTCAGAAGAAAGGAGGACATTCTCCAGATATACAAGTAGGCCACTTTGTGCACTGATTGTAGATAATGGTCAAAACTGCACCAGATAGGCAAGCACTAGCACGGATGGGTTATGTTGGAATGAATATTCAGATCAATGAAATAACAAATCTATTTGTATATTTTCAGGAAGGTTTACAAAATATTACATTATGTCATGGACTGGACTATAGACTTGCTTATGGTCAGTGATGGAGGTAATCTTCAAACTACCAAAGAAAATAGTATTGAAGTCTGAGTTGTGCTATAAATATTAAGAAATAGTATTATGACATTAATATTTTTAGTCTCACTTGACTCAAAGACATAATCATAATCAATCTTCCTCTAATGCAAAGCAAACAACTTCAAGTAGGAATCTTGGTTCCTATAAACTAAGAAAGTCTCAGTCTCACTGCTGGTGACAGAACTGAGCATGGAAACGTCTTTCTTTCAAATAAGAGAATTATCTCTTTGCTTTAACTAGATTGAAAAGGAAATAGTTAAAGAAGAAATTATTGGTTTCAGTGAGTTATTCAATAGGCATTTGTTAATGGTTTATTATATACCAGTGAGATATTTTCTCCAAGGGTACACCAACATTACTATTATCATTGTTCTATTTGATAAATAAAATAAAAAAACCCCACTAAACTTGAACTATATATTTTTGTCTTTGTTATGGAACTCCTTTTTTTGGTTTTGTATATGTATATATATATGTATGTATGTGTGTATGTATATATATATATATAGATATAGATATAGATAGATATAGATATAGATATATATGGAAATTTATTGAATAAGAAATTTTGACTGTTTGGATCTCTCTCGTTTCAGCAATACTCTCCCTAAAAACTTTAGCTAAACTGCAGAGTACAGAGTTGTTTTTTTCCCCCACAAATGCCAGGCTGCTGTACAGGTTTGATGCTGTGACAATGAATATTGGGTTTTTTTTCCCAATTTAATTCAACTTTATTCAACAGTGTTGCTATTTGAAAAGTACAATGCTACATATTTTTTCCATTAAAAGCTATAAAGAACTTAAAATAATTCCATATTTACTTTATATACATCACCATAATTTATTTTGTTCCATTGTGTGGCTAATCTTCAAGTCTTTTAAGAATTTTCCTGGCATTGATCCTTATCAAGATCTATCCCCATATTTATCAAACACAAGTATATATCACAGTATTGTCAAAGAAAAATATTTATTTTGTATTAGAAGTTTGCTATTTTTCCACCAGCAAATCTGTTTTTAAAACTTCACACAAAGTGTTTGGCACATTTCAGTGCTGAAAAGGAGGAAAACAACCAAAAAAGAACATTTTCAATTCATTATGTAAAGATATCCAATTTTTATGTAACACGAAGATAAAGTAGTGATATTTTAATATAGAATCAAATATATATATACGAAGAATGAACTCTATTATAAGCCTAAAAACCCTTTAAAGTCCAATGTGTAAAGCGGAGACCTTAAACATAGAGCAAAATCTGGGAAAAAAGTAAACAAAAATAAGTCTTTTCTTGATGATGGCATAAAGATTCCATGCGTCTAGGCTTGGTAAATAAAACTTTATTATCATCTAAAATCTTCCTTTTTTACTTTTTTTGTAAGGAAATTTAAATCTAATACTTTTTATTTTTGCTAAAAATTTAACAGATTTCCATTTATGCCACTATTTTCTACTCTGTTAGACAATTCTTAACCAACTCTTCCCAGTTTTGTTATACAAATTTTTCAAAAAAGACTAAAATATGTTGATATTCACTCAATTAAGAAAATTTAGGACTAAGCTGGAATTACAATAAAATAAAGAGCTAAACTGTATAAGTAAAGAGAAAATGAAAAATCTTTCCATATTTGGATATCTGATGAGACTCTGGTGCCACTTTAAAATCCTAAATTGTGTTTAGCTCCAGGACACATGATTAGTGAACAGCCAACACATAAGCATGTTTAAGTTAAGTCCATCCTTGTTCGACTTACCTTGCAATCACAAAGAGGACACAGCTGACCCCAAGGCAGGCTAAGAGAACATACATCCAAATATCAGGAGACAGAGGATTGAGGAAGGAGAAGACACCAGGATTTGTGCCATTGGGTTTCCTGTATAAAATGCTAATGCCCAGTGTCATGAAAGGTTTGGAAAAGTCAATGACCTTCTCTCTCACATAGGTAATTGTGAGAGGAGCAACAGCCAGATCAGCTTTCTGGAAAAATAAATCATAAAAGGGGTTCATTTTCTCTGACATGGCATCTGAAATATGTATCATGTTTAAAGTACTCTTCCTGCACCCTGCCCCTAATTCCTACAAGTTCTTGAATGGGAAATTTATCATGAGGATTAATTTTAAAAGAAAAGAACCCCATCAATTTGAACTATACATACACATATACAAGAATGTGTTTAAATTCATATATAGACATAGAACAATTTACTAATGACCTGCTATCAGTATTTCTGACCAAATATACTTCTTTTCAATGGCTAGCACTGACTGCAAATGACAGATGGGGCCTTTAAAAGCTTATAAAATTCATGGAGATGAAATGACCATCAACATCCATGAGACTTCATTATGTAGCTATAAAAACCAGCACTGCCTCATCCTACTTGTGTATTCCTTTGGTTATTTGAAGGCATAGTTAAGTCTCCTTATTTCCCCTATCTCTTCTATCATATAAAAATATGATAAAATAACATAATAAAAAATATGAAAAATTTAAAAATAGCTCATGCTTACATAGAACTTTAAGGCTTACAGAAGTCCTGTATGTGTGTGTATGAATACAAAAGTGATATTTAGTTTATCTTACATGATCTATAAGTTCTTTGACCATCCCATTCCATTCTCCTTTGTCATTCTGGGCTCCATATTTACCATCAGGAACTAGTTTGACATCATAAGTGAAACCCAGAATACTGGACAACTCTTTAAGCAAATCCAGGCAGTACCCTTCAAATCTATTATTTCCATACAGAGGCTTGTCAGACTTTTTGAACATTACATAGGGTTCTTCCTGTATGAAAGTAAACAAATCACAAATAATACTTGGTCATATTTATATAACATTTTAATATTTATAAGGAAGACAATGCACTTATCCAAGTTCTATAAGCTTACTAGACATATAAAAATTCTCAAGTTTAAAAATTATCCACAATACAGGGAAAAATTAGCCAATTACAGTATATACTCATGCTCAATCAGCCTTCTCATTCAAAGTGATCTGGCTGTCTGGACACCTGGGCGCAGAGAAGATGGAGAAATGGATCACTTGCACGTATCAAACTGCAGCTTGCCTAGGCTAGTAGTAAATGGGAATCTCAGAGTAGGGAAGGCTAAGGATACGCTGGTAAATGTTCACAACCAGGTTTCAGAAACAAACACTGACAGTTTAATTTTAATACTGAAGTTTAATTTGCATTACTATGTCTAGACAATTAACAGAACAGCAAATCATGCCCAGTTGATAGTGGCTGCCAATTTCTGAGGTGTAAGTAAATGCTCACAAAGAAAATTTAATAATTGGGTCTCACAAGCTAGTTCAAGTTGACTCCAGCATGCCCCAGATTAAGGCGGAGCTGGAGGACCCTAGAGTAACTGAATGAGTCAGGATTAAAGTGGATAGGGCTATCCAAAGTTGTGTATCAGTAAGCACACCAGCATACACAGGGGGGCCTGCTGTCACAGGTTCTTTGATCTGCTTCTCTAAAAGGAAAGGCAACTTTTGAGGGGTTGACAATTTCTTTAATAAAGAACATGTATCATTCCTTTAATCAAGCACATATATAATTCTCCTAATTCAGGGGAGTCAACACCCTGAACTTCAGAGAAAATGCAGAGAAATCAAAGTTCAACAGACATGGCTTCCTCTGTCTGACCATCAACAGACAGGTTCAACTATCTGACTAGTTACCAGAGAGAGAAGCACCAATATTTGGGTTTTCAAAGTCAGGAGGCTGCTTAGTGGCTTCCCAGACTCTCATCTGGCACACAAACCTTCTTCCGAAAACTAAGCCCCAAAGTAAAACTGCACCTCAGAGTCTTTATGTACTTTTTAGAGCCAGAGGGCATCACATCCCTTGAGGGCCTTCCTACAAATCTTCCCAGGCTCAGCAATGGGTAGGAAAGATCTTCCTTAAGCACATTATTCAGAGGGATTATACTTCTTGGTATAAACAAAAACAGCAGAAGGTCCTACTTTGCTTGTCCTCTCAAGTTGAGACTGCCATGAACTCCCATTCCCTTCCCTAGCTTCTAATGTTTTCATCTGAAGACACGTATGTGTGTATATACATGGATGCATACACACATAAACACATTTACCTTTTGTTCCCCCAAGGAGAATGAGGAAAGGGACTTTTTAGTTTGTTTTGTCATTGTATATTCTTGTACTAGCCAATGCCTGAGCACACAGTAACTTATTAATAATTATAATAATAATAATAATAATATATAATATATAATAATAATAATAATAATATAATAATAATAATATATAATATATAATAATAATAATAATAATCAAATAATAACTTATTTGATTGTATTGGAAACTAGTAGATGACCAAAAGAGAGAAAATCTTCCCCTCACTCCCTTGCATTGGCACCTCAGGTTCTCTAGCTCCCCCCGTGCATCTGGATGAGATCACCTTTCCTGCTTTCTTTCTCCAAGTACAAACCTCCCTAGTTACAACTCTGTTGAAATCAGTTGATTATATTTTTTGAGACTCATGTATTTGATGCATAGACACAAGTCTGGATGTCCTCATAAAAAAAAATTCCATCTTATATCTGTACTTGTTCTGTGTATTCAGTCCTTCCTTACTTCCACCCCTTAGAATCCTTTGCACTGTTAGGGGCTCACCACAGATGCTATCCTCTTTTGAATGTCTTTCCTGATTTCCCAGTTGTTAGTGTTCTCCCTTTTAAAATATATAATGTGTGTATGTATGTGGGTATGTATATGTATACATATACACATATACTTTCCAATAGAATAAAAAATCCATGAAGTTAGGAGTTGGTTTGCTTTCGTCTTGGTTTCCTAGCACAGTACATAGTAGGCATGTAATATGTGCTTGATGCATTAGATTGAAATTATTGTGATGCCAGAGAATTACTACAACATGAATTTCTTCAGTAAAAGTATCCATAAAGAACTGAGTCTTGAAGGAAGCTAAATATTCAAAGTGGAGATGAGGAGAGAGAATATTCCGGGCATGGAGAGGAGCTTGTGTGAAGGCATTGAGAAGGGATAGTTTACACTTAATGATATTTAAAGGCTAACCATGTCAAGGTATGAGGTTATGTAATTAATGTATTGGTTAACTTGATGCTGACATTTTTTTCAAATAAGTTTTCCTGAAGTGAAAATTTCAGAAAAGGTTAAAATCTTCTCCTTCCTAACTCTCCTCCCCAAATAATTCTGGAATCCACAGGAATATGGTAAGAAAATATTTGTATCCAAAAACGTGTTTATAAAAAATACTTTCTAGCATCCTACAGATAGAAGGTGTTTCTTAAAAGTGAAGTAAATGAAAAAATTACTTGGGTTTTATTAGGCAGATGATAGCAGATGAGAACATGATTTTAATAAAGCAGACTTACCAGAATGGTAGTAACTATGAGAGTTCGATTAGCTAGTGAGTCAGTGATGTTAGTGGACTTCTCTTTATTGCTGTCAGTCATGTTAAGACCACTGTTAGAATTCCAGATTCCAATCTGCACAGAAAAGAGGAAATCAGTAGATACCGGCTATACATACTACTTTCAATCTCATGTTACACCTATGTGTAGTAGTCATTGGAAACAAAAAACAAAGTCCACAATGGGAACAATTAAAATAATAGGAATATGAAATAGAGAAAGGAGCCAAAGAATTTTAAATAAGATAATATATCAAAATTATGTCAGATGGTTTTATTGAAGTAACTTTAATACATCATTTTCAGAAACAATAGGCTACCTTTTTTAAATTTTGTTTTTCTTGGAATTTTTTTTTTTGGTCTGTGTTTTCTTTGACAACATGACTAATAAGGAAATATCTTTTGCATGACTACACATGTATAGCATATCAAAATGCTTCCTTTCACAATGAGGGGAAAGGGAAGAGAGAATTTGCAACTTGAAGTTTAAAAAAAACCAATGGTTTAAAATTTTTATATGTAATTGGAAAAATATTTTTAAAAAATAGTTACTGAATGAATGCATGTATGAATGAGTAAGAAAATGCTTTTTTAGAAAAGCTAGATAAAGGTAACAATAAAAAATGATATACTATGGCATTATACGTATAATTCTGAAAGCAAGCAATTGCGTATTAGATTATAGACATTAAGATAAAAGCAATTTTTTTCTAATTTTTTTTAAATCTTAAGAGAAAATCTTCGAGGTATTAGCTATTTGTTATACTTGACAAATACTTAAGTTAGTGATAAGACAAATCTTTGCCTTTTTCAATATCAAATAATAATAATTATGAAATATCACCAAAAGTGTACAAAAGAAGTGAAGGTAGAAAAATTATTTTAGACAATGTTTAGCTTTGAAAATTTAGCAAATGCAAAATTAATTTCTCTATTAAGTTTCTGTTTTTTATCCATCTTTCTTCTATATATCTTGATTTCTAAATATAAGTGAAAAAAATATCTTGTTCTATTGGATACCATTCCATTTTAAAATTATACTTCTGTTATTTTGTGATTCCTTAAAGTCTCATTTAGTTTTTCAGACCAACACCATGTGAAGTTTTTATTTAATAAATCTCTGTCACTTGTGAAGACTGAGAGAAAAAAATTCGTAAAACGGTACAAGTGAATAACTTGGACTTGCAATTTAATAAAAATTCTTGAGAAAATATTGTACCAAGCGAATTACCTTTTTTGTCCCTTCCTCCTTGAGACTGATAATGTCCAAATCAAAATCCTTCCTCAAGCCATCTGTTTTATTGAAGGTGATGCGTCCAGTCAAACCATCCAACTCTGCCTACAAGTAAACACAGTAAAGCATTTCTTCTAAACAATTTGTAATTATAAGACCATCAAAAACTCCTAAAAGGGTATAATTCTGATTTATCATACTGTTACAAATTATTTCATTGATAGTGGTCTAAGTAAAAAAAAAAAAGGCATTTCACCATTTTATTAATGTACATTTTCGTGTACTTGTGCATATCCACCCATTTTACCAGGGGAAGTCTTTACATGTTCAGAGTAGACACCCTCCCTAACTCACAGACAGGTTTCAGTCTTGTCAGTTACCCTCAAGCTGGGTTAGCCCAGTTTTATCTGGGTGTGGTTGCTGAACATGCGTCAGTTTCTTGGAGCCCTAGCTGAGATTGAGTGCCAGGTGGAGGTGGATGAGCAGCTGTGAAAAGGGCTCAGCAAGCCCTCATGTCAGAGTAGCTCTTCTTGAACACCCCATACACCCCTGGCATACTGGTGCTGGTAGACTCTCCTGATGTCACAAGTATACAACAACGAGATCAGCACAATGGCTCTGTAGATTTTTAGTTTGCTAGGCAGCCTAATACCTCTTCTCTCGCACATCTCCCTTCAGAGCCTCTCAAATGCTGAGCTAGTGTCAGTGAGTGTGTCATCCTCATCATCTATATGGACATCTCTTGAAAGCATATTGCCAAGGTAAGTGAACTTAGCCACAGCATTCAAAATTTCTCCATTTGCTGTAACTGATGGTTCCACATATGGATAGTGGCTGGTGATGAACCTCTGTTTTCTTAGTGTTAACTATTGGGCCAAAAGTAGCAGAAGCTGCAGAGAATAGATCCATACTCTGTTCCATCTCAGCCTCAGAGGCTGCATTGAGTGCACAAATATCTGTACACAAAAAGCCACACACCAACTCTCCCTCCATTTTAGTGCTTGCTCTCATAACACAACCCTGCTTCACTCCACTTGTGACTGGTAAAGAGAAAGAGTATCATCCATTATCCAGAATCTGCACAAGCATGGCATCATGAAACTGGCATACAATACTGATGGACTTTTCTGTTCTGCTCCTAGCAGAACACTATATCAGCCATTCCTTGGCCCTTTCTTTTTTTAAAAATTTATTTATTTTAGTTTCCGTTTCCTTTTTCATTTAGTTTTCATTTCCTTTCATTTTCATTTCCACATTCATTCCCACAAGATTTTGAGTTCCAAATTTTCTCCCTGTGTCTTCCCTCCCCCCACCCAAGACATGGTACATTCTGAATACCCTTTCCCCCAATCTGCCCTCCCTTCTATCAACCCCTCCCTTCCCTTCTCCCCATTTTCTCTGTTTTCTTGTAGGACAAGATAGATTTTTATACTCCATTACCTGTATTTCTTACTTCCCAGTTGCATGTAAAAACAATTCTCAACATTCATTCCCAAAACTTTGAGTTCCAACTTCTCTCACTTCCTCCCTCCCCACCCATCCCCACTTTGAAGATAAGCAATTCAGTATAGGCTATACATGTGTAGTTATGCAAAAGACTTGCACAAAAGTCATGCTGTGAAAGACTAACTATATTTCCCTCCATCCTGTCTTGTCCCCCATTTATTCTATTCTCTTTTTTGACCTTGTCTCTCCCCAAAAGTGTTTACTTCTAATTACCCCCTCCTTCCATTTGCCCTCCCTTCTATCATCCCCCCTCACCCCACTTATCCACTTCTCCCCTACTTTCCTGTAGTGTAAGATAGATTTTCATACCAAATTGAGTGTGCATGTTATTCCCTCCTTAAGCCAAGTGTGATGAGAGTAAGCTTCACTTTTTCCATCTCACCTCCCCCCTTTTCTCTCCATTGAAAAAGCTTTTTCTTGCCTCTTTTATGAGAGATAATTTTCCCCATTCCATTTCTCCCTTTTTCCTCCCAAAATATTCCTCTCTCATCCCTTAATTTTATTTTTTAGATATCATTCCTTCCTGTTCAACTCACCCTGTGCCCTCTGTCTATATGTATATAATCCCTCCAACTACCCAAATACTGAGAAAAGTCTCCAGAGTTATAAATATTATCTTTGCATGTAGGAATGTAAACAGTTCAACTTTAGTAAGCCCCTTATCATTTCTCTTTCCTGTTTACCTTTTCATGCTTCTCTTGATTCTTGTGTTTGAAAGTCAGATTTTCTATTCAGCTCTGGTCTTTTCATCAAAAATGCTTGAAAGTCCTCTATTTCATTGAATTACCATTTTTCCCCCTGAAGTATTATACTCAGTTTTGCTGAGTAGGTAATTCTTGGTTTTAAACCTAGTTCCTTTGACTTCCTGAATATCATATTCCAAGCCCTTTGATCCCTTAATGTAGAAGCTACTAGATCTTGTGTTATCCTGATTGTATTTCCACAATACTCAAATTGTTTCTTTCTAGCTGCTTGCAATATTTTCTTCTTGACCTGGGAATTCTGGAATCTTGCTACAATATTTCTAGGAGTTTTTCTCTTTGGATCTCAGGAGGTGATTGATGAATTCTTTCAATATTTATTTTAACCTCTGGTTCTAGAATATCAGGACAGTTTTCCTTGATAATTTCATGAAAGATGATATCTAGGCTCTTTTTTCATTGTGGCTTTCAGGCAGCCCCATAACTTTTAAATTGTCTCTCCTAGATCCATTTTCCAGGTCAATTGTTTTTCCAATGAGATATTTGGCATTGTCTTCTATTTTCTCATTCTTTTGGTTTTGTTTTGTAATTTCTTGATTTCTCATAAAGTCATTAACTTCCATCTGCTCCATTCTAATTTTTAAAGAACTATTTTCTGTAGTGCTTTTGAACCTTCTTTTCCATTTGGCTAATTCTGCTTTTTAAAGCATTCTTCTCCTCATTAGCTTTTTGGACCTCTTTTGCCATTTAAGTTAGTGTATTTTTAAAGGTGTTATTTTCTTCAGCATTTTGGGGGTCTTCTTTAGCAAGTTGTTAACTCGCTTTTCATGATTTTCTTGCATCACTCTCATTCCTCTTCCCAATTTTTCTTCTACCTCTCTTACTTGATTTTCAAAATCTTTTTTGAGCTCTTCCATGGCCTGAGACCATTGCAAATTTATTTTGGAGGTTTTGGATGAAGAAGCCTTGACTTCGATGTCTTCCTCTCATAATATGCTTTGTTATTCCTCATCCTAAAGGATGGAGGAAAATGCCTGTTCACCAAGAAAGTAACCTCCTACAGTCTTATTTTTTCCCTTTTCTGGGCATTTTCCCAGCCAGTTACTTGACTTTTGATTCCTTTGTCAAGGGGAGGGTATACTCTAGGGACCTGTAAGTTCTCAGTTCCTCCAAGGTGGAACAATCATGGCCACCATGATTGTGCCACCAGACACAGGCACAGTTTACTCCTCTCCTGGCCTGTGCTCTGGTCTGTGAGCAACCACAAACTTTTCTGCCCAGGATCTGCAAGTAGAGTTCCCTCTCCACAAGTGCCTCCAGCTCCACTATGCCCACGCTCTTTCTCACCCCAGGGCTGTCACTCAGGGCTGAGATCCAGATCAGTGGCTCAATTCCCCCAGAGTCTTTAGGCTGAGGGCTCCAAAAATGAATGCTGCTATTGCCTGGGCCTGGAGTTAGACCACATTCCCTTCTCACTCAGGTGAAAGAGCTTTCTGACTGACCTTTGAAGCTGTCTTTGGCATTTGTGAGGTGAGAGATCTTGGAACCACAGCTGTTGCCTGGGATTCTGCCTGCTCCAGTCCTATCCCTGTTGCACCACAGCCAAGGCTGGGCTGTGCTCCACTCTACACCTGTTGCAACAGACCTTTCCTGTTGGCCTTCCAGGCTGCCTTGGGCTGGAAATCTCTTTCACTCTGTCGTTTTGTGGCTTCTGCTGCTCTAGAATTTGTTTAGAGTCATTTTTTTACAGGTATTTTATGGACTTTTGGGTTAGAACTAAGAGTAGGTCCATCCTTCTACTCTGTCATCTTGGCTTCACACCTCCTTGGCCCTTTCTGAAGTCACACTGTCTGTCAAGTAGAAGACCATCTTCCAGGTAAAGGATTAGCCTATTAATATTAAGGCGGACTCTTAGTAGCAATGAGTAAGAGAGAGGCCATCTGTGACTGTCATAGGACAATCTATTTTCTTTACTTTTAAAGAGATAGTCAGTGGAGGCATCCTTGAACTCCTGAGGGATAACCTTCCTCTCACCATATAACCCAGAAGATTTGATTTAGCTTCTGTATGAGCAATGAACTCCCTGCCTTTTAAATTTTAGCTGGAACAGAATCAGAACAATCTAGTACTGGGTGGGAAATAGAGTGATAGATCAGTGGAACAGATTAGGTACAAATTACATTATAATAAATGGCCATAGTAATTTAGTGTATGATAAACCCAAAGATCCAAGCTTTTGAAATAATAACTTATTATTTGACAAAAATTGATGGAAAAACTGGAAAACAGTTTGGCAGAAACAAGGTATAGACCAACATTTTGCACTATATACCAAGATAAGATCAAAATGGGTACGTGATTTACACACAAAGAGTAATACCATAAGCAAATTAGGATAGCATGGAATAGTTTATCTGTCAGATTTATGGAGAAGGGAAGAATTTAGGACCAAAGAAGAAATTAAGAGCATTAAAAATATAAAATAGACCATTTAATTATATAAAATTAATTTTTTTGCACAAACAAAACCAGTGCAACCAAAATTATAAGGAAAGAAGAAAACTGGGGGAAATCTTCTCAACAGTTATCTCTGATAAAGGCCTCATTTCTCAAATATATAGAGAACTGAGTCAAGTTTATAAAAAATACAAGTCATTCCCCAACTGATAAATAGTCAAAGGATATGAACAGGCAATATTCAGACAAAGAAATCAAAACTATCTATAGTTATATGAAAAAGTGTTCTAAGTCACTATTAGTCATAGAAATGCAAATTAAAACAACTCTAGGGTACCACCTTAGAGTGGCTTAAATGACAAACAAGGAAGATGTTAGATGTTGGAAGGGATGTAGGAAAACTAGGACACTTATGCACTGTTAGTGGAGTTGTGAACTGATCCAACCATTCTGGAGAGCAATTTGGAACTTACCCAAAGGGCTATAAAACTACATACCCTTTGATCCAGCAATTCCATTGCTAGGTCTATATCCCAAAGACATCCAAAAAAAGGCAAAAAGAACCTATTTGTACAAAAATATTTATAGCAGCTGTTTTTGTGGTGGCTAAGAATTGGAAAACAAAGAGATGTCCATCAATTGAGGAGTGGCTAAACAAGCTGTAGTATGTGATTGTTATGGAATATTATTGTGCTGTAAGAAATGAATGACAAGCAGGATGATTTCACAAAAACCTGGAAAGACTTACATGAATAGATGCATAGTGAAGTGAACTGAACCAGAACATTGTACATAGTAATAACAATGTTGTTCAATGAATAATTGTGAATGGCTTAGATATTCTTAGCAATGCAATAATCCAAGACAAGTATAAATTCCTTTTCCTGCTGTTTTATCTATTTTATCCAATTTTATTATGAATTTAACACACACTTTTCATTTGGGCTATTACTTCTCCCCAGGCTTCTTGCCTCTTGATTGTTTTGCCCCTTCAATATCTCCTACCATAATACAAAGTGAGAGAAAAAAAAGCCCTCTTGCCCTGAGGGGTTCAGGGAAGACTCAACATCCCTGTAGCCTGTGGATGTCAAACTGACCCCAACTCTCCCCACTTCTCTGCAATCACTTTGGTAGAGGAGGTAACAAAGTAGCTACTACAGATGTATTTCTCATTAACACATCAACCATTAATGTTCAGTTAATCTTAATAAAAATATTTTTTTTAAATGCAAAGCAAAACCACAGAATTTACATTATACTGCACCCATATACCCCAATGTGAAGAGGGAGTATGTGCTTACATTTTCAGGGTATACACATAAGGAATAAATAAAGCAAACTGCATGTGACACATGTAGGTTGGCAACTAAGTTCTGCAACTATAGACGTCAATATCTTCTCTCTTCCAGGAGCTGTCCATAAAAGCTTCTTGATAAAGTAGCTCTCGTGTTGAACAGATGCTTTCTTAGCCAAGCTAAGCCGATCCAAGGTTTGCTTGAATAACAGCCCACTAAGAGCCATGTCTCAGACAGACGAATTGATCTTCTGCACGGCTCCTCTGATTTTCCACTTCTATGCTGTTTCTCAGTTCAGCTGAACTTACTCTTTGACAGGAACTGGAGCTTATATATCACTTCTATTTTCAGACTTTGCTGAAGACTTCAGTTTAAGTAACATTATGCCCTTTTAGGAAGAGATATTGATCTTTATCCTAAGTTGGCAATAGCCCTTCTAATGTTACTCTTTTGCAGGAATTTTCTTTTTCTTTCTTAGCAACAAATGACAACACAGAGGAAGTTTCTTTTGTCTTCTAATTTCATTAGCAAACATATTAGATAGTAGAGTGTTTTCTCTCTAGTCCTTCATATTCATCTTGGTAGCACAGATGATAGAAGATGCTCCATACCATAACAGTCCAAAGAGAGAATTATAGTCTCTTTTTTTATACAGTTATCAGTTCTGTTTCTTCACCTTTTTCTCTATAACCTATCTTGATTCAGAATCTGGGCCCTCCCTGCAAAAGACCTCACCTTAGCCCCTGACTAGTAACCAAACTCTCATCTTCCATCTTTAGTCAGGTAAATAACACTTGACCCACAGTCAGAGTGGTTCTCTTTTCCATACTTTCCCAGTTAGTAATCCAAAAGTTGCTTCAATATATCAGTTCTTCAGTAATGGAAGAATATTTTGATATTTCAGTGATGGAAGAATTGAAGAATTGGAGCAACTTTTGGATTACTAACTGGGAAAGTATGGAAATGAGAACCATTCTGACTATTCTAATTGGGATAAATGTTATTTACCTATGTTCTCTATTTATCCAGTGTCCTACAGTTTGTCATATTGTTACCATGCACTGTGTCACATGTAACTCAATAACTATTTCTCATAGATCCCTGAGGAAGATCTATGCTTTTAACAAGTGAACTTGTCAAGAAAAACTTAATTTAGTAACTGATTTTTTTCAGAAGCATACTAGTGCTTAAGACAAATGACATCCTTCTTATACACAGAAAAACTTCCTATGTATTTCTCTGCTGAAAAGTTCCAAAATATATGGATTTCTGGATTGTTCACCTTGCCCTAACACCTAGACTTCAATGACATCTGGATCACCAGAAATGTCCATCTCACAACAAAAATTAGGTTGGAATCAGAGTGACCTTGAAGATCTGGATGAAGGTTTAGAGAGCCTTGTGAAGACCAGATCGATTTATAAATTATCCAGAATTTTAGATCAGCCCTGTAGAAGGGAGAGTAAGATCATCTGCATAGGAGCTGCTCCAGAAACAAACTCTGAGGAGCAATTCTAAACCTGTCCATTTGAGAGTCTTCATGTACTCTTTAGGTTCCGTAAACAGAACTTACAGGGTATCTATGAATATCATTGCAGCTGTTATATTATTATTACTATATATTATATTATTACAGTATTGCATCCTACTATATACAATCAACACATGAAATAGGAGTCCCAGGGAATTTGTAAGTACAATGCAGGATGCAGTATAACTAATGTATTACCCACTACCCACTGACATCCTCTACTTGACTAGGTAGGTTTTAAAATAATGGCAATAGTTGTGATCTTTTTTGTACCTAAAATGAAACAAGGTAGTGGGAAGGAGGAACAGAGATAAAGTCCCACTGGAAAATTATTGGCTGCTTGTTTAAACATGTTTCAATAAATGACTACAACTGAACTGTACTCAGACTAACTCGTTGCTGTCATTTAAGGGTTTGCCTTTATAGGCAACATGTAGATTCATAGTGGAACAGAGCCAATGAATTTATGCAGCACAAAGTGAAGGAAAGACTAAAAGAATGATAAAGCCTCAAGAATTACCTCTTTGATCAAATTAATAAATCTGTGTCCAAAGCGCCATGGTTTATGTCGGTGACACTGCAGGGAGCTGATCGTCATCTGAGAAGCGTGGTGAGAGGCAATCGCAACTGCATACACAGCGTCATACATCAAGGCAGCTTCAGTCTGGAGGGAGAAAACACATGTGCTTTCATTCCCATATTTACCTATCTTTGCCCTCCTTATTGCCTCAGCCTTTTGATTTTTGAAGGCTCTTGTCACCTTATTCTTATAATACTTATTTTCACTAGTGTTTTTTGAAAGCAATGACTTTTAAATTTTTTTTTATCTCCAATCACAATGCATACTCTAGTACTCCAGCAAGTATTTACTTAATAAATGCTTCTTGACTGTTGTTACTCTGATACTACAACATAGTGGCGGTGGGGACTGTGAAAGGTTATTCCAGGAAAGTATAAGTTCTGGCAGGTTATATCCAACTGGAAAGGTATCACATACTGACCAAGTCTGCTGCTTAAGGACTAGCCGAGTAAAATTAAGTATGAAAATTTCATCACCAATAGGTCATGAGTTCTTTGGCTATGAAAACCCATGAAACAAAGAAAAATACAAGTATAATAAAAATAAAAGCATAACCTTCAACTTTGTGTGATCTTCTGTGTCCTTTGTGATGATGATATAGGGTCAGAAAACAGTACAAAAGTGCACATGGGCTAGATCATCTATTAAAACCATAGGTATTCTAAATGTGAAATCTCTGTATCAACATTGATGTTCTCATGATAAAGGATGTTATCATTAAATGGAAAGGAAGACTTGCAGTTTTTCTTTAGAGACAAATAAGTTACTGATTTGCTCTATAATTGGTTCAAAGGCAATAAGAAATATTATTCATGGGAAAACTGATGGCTTCATTTTATAGTTCTAATAAATAGCTTAAACAAGAAGGCTACTATATTATTGCAGCTCATGCACCAGCATCTATTGTAGAGGATAAAGATCCTCTAACAATGTATTTTGATACTTAGTTATTTCAGTGTCAAGATGGACAACCGGAGATTAATCAATCAACAATTTATAATGTACCAAGCTATAAACTAAACACTCTACTAGGTACTGGTGTCATAAAGGCAAATATGACATAGGCTATAACCACAGGAAGCTTAATTTCTGACTTTCCAAAAAAAAAAGTGAATATTGAGCTCCAGTTTAAAAAACAAGGGATCTGCATAATCTCAAAAGTATTTGTAGATCACTTAAAAGATATGTCGATCATGGGAAACCACCATTAAAAATGAATATTAAAAATTGCCCTTACATGTAATTGCAAAAAATACTATTCAAAATTTAAAAGGCGGGGCTCATGGGAATAAAGGAGGTACAGGATTATCTCTTTGGCATCTCTGTTCAAAGGGAATATCAAGAATACAGCTCCTGTCCATATGATGTACAACCAGGTCAAGCAGTATTACTACCAGAGTCCTGGATATATAAAACTACACACATACACACACACACACACACACACACACATTATCCATCCATTTCATCCTCTGTCCTCCCCTTTTCCTTTTATATTCAATCTTTCCTTGGACTTTTGAATGTAAAGACAATTTTTAACATTCTTTTTTTAAAAATAAAATTTTGAATCCCAATTTGCTCTCTCCCCTTTCCACTCCTTAAGATTTTATATAGATTACATATGTACAATCATGTAAAACATATTTCCATATTAGTCATGTTGTGAAAGAGGAAACAGAACAAAAGGAAAAAACCACAAACAGAATAAAGTGAAAATAGTGTGCTCCAATTTGCACTCAGACTCTCTCAGTTCTTTCTCTGGATATATAGATAATGAGCTCCTTTTATACATATATGTATATATGATATAGATATGTATGCATATATATGTGCATGTGTGCATGTGTGTGTAAGTGTAAAAGTAGTCATTTTTTTCTCTGTTTCTGATGTCTTTCCAATATTAGCCTAGTAACAGTATATATTTGGGCAAGAGTATGTGTAATTGAGTGACTTTTAAAGGCATAGTTCTAAATTACTTTCCTGTACTTTCCTCCTGTCTAGACCAATTCACAGCTGTTTTCCCTCTGTCCCTTCAAAAATTGTCATTTTAAAAATTATTTTTGTAAATTATAGATTTGAAGTGAAATTTCAGAGTTACTATAATTTGAATTTTTAAATGATTTGTGATTTTCATAATTTTTCTATCAATTTGCTAATAGATTGGATTTCTTCTCTTGAAAACTTCCTGGTCATATCCTTTGACTATTTCTCTATTGAGAAATGGGTCTCATTCTTATAAATTTGAATCAGCACCTTATATATTTTAGAAATGAGACCTTTATCAGAAAAACTTATGGCAGAGAGTTTTTTCCAGTTACTTGTTTTCCTTCTAAATTCATTGGATTTTCTTTTGTTTTGTTTTTTTGCAAAAACTTGAACATTTTATATAAATTGTTCATTTGATCTCCTATGATCATCCCTAATTCTTCATCATAAAGTTATACCCTGTCTGTAGATCTGAAAGGTAATTTTTTCGTTGCCCCTCTTAGTTGCTTATGATGTCACTTTCTAAGTATAAATCATGTACTCAACTCACATGGTTGGAGATGTTGGTATATGCCTAAAGTTTATTAGACTAATTTCCAGTTTCCCCAACAATTTCTGTTGCATTTTGTTGCATAGTGGAAATGTTTGGTTTTATTGAACATTAGAGGATACTGTGTCCTTTTTAAAATGTCTTGTATATAATCTGTTCTACTGACTGACACCTCTATTTTTTAATTAGTGCCAAACAGTTTTAATGATTATTACTTTGTAATATAGTTTGAGATCTGGCACTGCTAAACTTCTTTCTTTACCACTTGTTTGTTCGTTAATTCCCTTAAGGTTCTTGATCTTTTCATCATCCAGATAAATTACATTTTCATTTTTCTCTCTATCTAATAATACTTTGTTAGTTTGATTAATATGGCATCCAATAAGTAATATAATTTAGATAATATTGCAATTAATTAGATCTGTCTTTATGTCTACACAATGTTTTATAATTGCATTCACTTAGTTCCAAGGGTGTCATGGTATTATAAAATTATTTTGAATGGATTTTCTCTATCTCTTCTTGCTGAGTTTTGTTGGTAAAGTACAGAAATGCTGATGATTTACTAATCTCTCATAGTTGGTATGTACAAGAAAAAAGTTATGAAAAATTGGAGTAATACATATATATTATGAATATTATCATCTGAATGAATAAAGAAGGGTTTAAGTGTAGATTAATTTTATATTCTGTAATTTTGCTGGGTTTTGTTTCAGTTTATTAGTTATTATAACTAATTATTATTATAACTAGTTATTAGTTATTATAACTCCTTAAGAGTTATCCAAATAGACTGTAATATCATCTGCAAAAAAGCAGTACAGTAGTTTAGGTTCTTCTCTGCCTATGCTTGTTCCTTTGCTTCCTTTTTCTTGTTTTATTGATTTAGGTACCATTTCTAGCTCCAAGTTAAATAATGGTGACTATGGACATCCATGTTTGGAAAGATCTCTAACCTTTCTCCATTATGTAAAACATTTGTTCTCGGTCTTAAACAACTTTTGCTTACCTGTACTTTCTCATTTTTATTAACATAAATAAATATTGGATTTTATCCAAAGGCTTTTTTGGGGCATCTATTGATACCATCATATGAGATTTTAAAATTATCTTTAACTTTTTTTAATATGACCTATTTTGTTTGTTTAGACTATCAATCCAACTAAGTTATTATACTACGTAATTTTAAAAATATGCCGTGGCCTATTTGACAATATTTTATTTAAATTATTTTAGTCAAAGTTTGTTAAAGATATTAGTTTATAGTGTTCTTTCTCTCCTTTCTCATTTTTTTAGGTATCAAGACCATATATGTATCAATGAAAGACTTCAGAGGGGAGGATTCTAGCAAGATAACAGAGTAGGACAAAAAATACTGAGCTCTCTGAATTTCTCCCACAAACAAGATAAAATATTGCCTCAAAATGAACTTTTAGTTACAGAAATAATTAAAAGTTGAGTTAAAGCAGTTCATCCTTCTAAGACAACTTGGGGGGACCTCAGGAAGAACCTGACCTCTAGGGGGGAAGGTTTGCCCCAGTTGAAGTACAAACAAACACTTCCAGACAGACCCCACTGAATTAACAAGCCATAGGGACAGCTGGGTCTGGCTTCAGAAACTTTCACCTCAAGTCCAGTATGGGGGTTGGACAGCTGAGTAGGCGGAAGATTGAAAAGCCTTCTCCTGTTTCCAGACACCAGACCCAGGTGTGCTGATCAGACACAGTCCCAAGTTGAAGCTGTGGACAAGGAGAAGAAAGCTCCCACCCAATGAATGTGGTAGCAGAGGGGCAGAGACCCTGATGGCTGCAGGCACTTGCAGGAGAGCAGAGTCTGGTTTGGGCTCTAGGGCAGAGGGGAGAACTGAAGTTTGCAGCCAAGGTATAGACTTCAGGGAGCAAAAGCATTTGTGGTGATAACTTGGCTGGGGGCTCTAGCTGTGGCTCAGGGGTGAAGAAGAGTGCTTGAAGTTAGGCCCACAGACAGAACTCAGAAAACAACAGTACAGAAAAACCAGAAGTCTGATGTAACATCTCCCACACCTCAGGACTATAACCTGACAATAATAATAAGCTGCTAAAAAATGAGAAAGCAAAAGAGAAAGAACCTTCACTACAGATAGCTACCCTGGGGAATATATATCTGGGTTCATATCCAGAAGAAGATAATGAAATTTTAAAAGCCACTCCTACTTCTATGAAAAATGTCAAATGGTCATGAGCCCAAAAAAGAGTTCTTGGAAGAGCTTTAAAAGGACTTTAAAATCAAATTTAAAAGGTCAAGGAAAAATTAAGGAGAAAAATAAAGAAAATCATGAAAATAAAGTCAACCAATTGAAAAAAAGAGATCCAAAAATTTAAGCAAGAAAATAACCCCTTAAAAACTAGAATTGAGCAAGGGGAAGCTATTGATGTTATAAAATACCAAGAAATAATAAAATAAAATCAAAAGAATGAAAAAATAGAATACAATATGAAGCTCATTAGGAAAACAGTTTACCTGGACAAGAGATTGAGGGGAGAAAAATATAAGAATTGTTGGGCTGCCTAAAAGTTATTATTGTTAAAAAGAGTCTAGATATTATATTACAAGAAATCAGTAATGAAAATTGCCCTGAAGTTCCAGTATGAGAGGGTAAAATGAAAATAGAAAAAAAATCCATCCATCACCACCTGAAAGAGATCCTAAGATGAAAACTCACAGGAACGCCATAGCCAAGTTTTGAAGCTACCAGGTTAAGAAAAAATACTACAAGCAACAAGAAGGAAAAAAATTTAAATGTTGTGGAGCTACAGTTAGGATAACGTAAGATCTAGAAGTTTCTTATACAACAAAGTGGAATATAATCCTGAGTGGAAAAAAATGGATATTTGATGAATTGAAAGATTTTCAGGTATTTGTAACAAAATGATTAGAACTCAATGGAAAATTTGACATAAGATCTAGGAGAAACATAAGGTAAACATTAAGGACCAATTATAAGTGATTCAATAAGTCAAGCTATTTACTTGTATGGAAAAATGTCATCATTTTTCATGTTAACATTAAAAATGTTATTATTACTTGAGTAGTTTGAAAGAGCATAAATAGACAGAAGGGTTGGGATTGAGATAAGTATGATGGGATAATTTTTAAAAATAAAATTGGTCAGGGAGAAGTAAAATGGAGAAACTATCTCATACAAATGAGGTGTGAATGGAAGAACTATTACAGTGGAAGAAGGTGGGGGTGGAGGGCTGGTAGTGCTGGAACCTTATTCTCATCGCAATTGGGTTAAAGGGGGAATAACATATACATTTAGAAGAGTATGAAAGGTCTTCTAAATTTGGAGGGTGAAGGGATAGGATAAGGGAGGGACTTTTAGAAGGGGTGTAGATCAAGAAGTAGGGGGAGTAAGAGGGGAGAAGATAAGGAAGGGATTCTTAGAGGTATGGGTTGATTAAAGAATAGGAGGGTAAGGGGAGAGGATAAGAGAGGGCTTCTTTTAAAAGGTGCAAATTAGGGAGGTAGTGGTTAGAAGTAAATCAGATCTGTGAGAAGGGATAAGGTAAAAAGAGGTGAGGATAATAGAGAGGAAAAATAGGATAGAGGGATTATAACAGCTATTAATTATAACTTTGTGGATGGAATGAATGCACAAATAAATTATAAATGGATAGCAGAATGGACTAAAAGAATAGAATCTGACAATATGTTTTTTATAGGAAACACATTTTAAAATGAGAGATACACAAAGTTAATTTATAATATAATAATTTCTAATACACAGTGTGGAATTTATTATACTTCAGCTTAGGTAAAAGAAAACAAAAAAAGCAGGGGTAGCAACCATGATCTCAAAGTTAAAGCCAAAATAGATTTAATTAAAAGAGATAAACAGGGAAACCACATTATGATAAAAGAAAAATGAAGCAGTATCAATACTAAACCTATATTCACCAAATGTTATAGTATCTAAAATTTTAAAGGAAAAATTAAATGAAAGATATAGTAATACTATTAGAGTATAACCATCATATAACATTTAACTTCAATCTTTCCCTCTCAGAAATAGATAAATCTAACTAAAAATAAATGAGAAAGAAGTCAAGGAGATGAATAGAATTTTAAATAAGCTGGATGTGATACCTATCTTGAGAGAAATGAATGGGAATAGAAAGGAATACATCTTTTTCTCAGCTACATATGGTACCTTTACAAAAATTGACCATATACTGGATCATAAAAACTTTGTAGTTAAATGCAGAAAAGCAGAAATATTAAATGCATCCTTTTCAGATTACAATGCAATAAAATTATATTCAAAAAGGACCATGTATGCTTGTTTCCATCTGTAAAAATCAAACACAACTAATTGGAGACTAAACAATCTAATAGTAAAGAATGAGTGGATTAAAGAACAAATTATAGAAACAATCAATAATTTCATCAAAGAGAATGACAGTAATGAGACAGCATATCACAACCTATGGGATGCAACATTTCTCCTATTATTTAGATCAGTCGTTGTGTGAAGTTTTAAAAATCATATATATATATGTATATATATATGAAAATAATTTGTAAAGAGACTCTAATCTATACACGTGTCTATAGATACAAAGATTTATTAGTATCCCTACATGTGTCATGTTATTAGTTACAAAGTAAAAGAAGGGAAATTGTATTAATCTGAAGATTGCTCTTTTTAACTTTCTTTTAAATATGCCCTTGCTTTGATTCTTACTTCATCTTCACTTGAGCAACACACTCTCACTCTTATAACACTAACAGAAAGTTAAACAGAAATTTTAGCTGGATATAAATAATGATCTTTAAATACAACTTTAAAAGATACTATACTACTTTATTTTGTAACAAATGTGGGAAAATTCTTTCTCCTACATGCTTTAAGAAATAATACAGAATCTGTGAATCATCCCCTTTTTCAAAAAAGAAAACCTCTGAATAAATCTCTTTTTTGAAATATAGTCTTTGAAGAATTTTTAAAAGTTAACTGTGGTACTTACTGTCATCATGCCATTCAGTAGACCCAACTCTGGCTTGGGTAGAGCTTGCAATCTTTCCATTGACCACTTTTCAATAATGGATGAAACTTGAGGATTATCAATGTTAAGTAGCCGAAATCCAGTCATATTCACTCCACTGTATCTGTAGAGTTCCAGATCTAGTGCAAAGAAATCCTGCAGTATTTGACAGAACAGATAATGTAACACATGCACTGAGGAGACTCTAAATAACAATGATTTTTTTTATCTATTTGATTTTTTTTGTAAAGGTAAATTTCCAATCTTTATTCTCATTCCTTTGACAAACTCCAGAGAAATAAGCAGTTTTGATTTTTTTCTGATACTTTTACAATTATGACAAATCTGGGGAATCTATCTACATTCAATATGCCCTGCAGACTGCACAAAGTAAATTCCAAGACTTTATAACTTATAATTTTATATTATAAATATACTTTAACAAATAAATATATTATAAATTTAATATAAATATAACACAGTTTATAAAATGTTTTGTTTATAGGCTCCATTCTTGTATTCCTAAAATATTAGAATTTGGAGTGCTCATTTGTTGTGTCATGTTGTTTCAGCCCGGCGCTGTGCCACATAGCTGCCTCAATCCTTAATTGACCCCCCATGATGCCTCTTGCACTGTTATTGAGGAGTCATTTTCAGTTGTATCCCAATCATCATGACTCCATTTGGGGGGTTTTCTTGGCAAAGATAGTAGAGTGATTTGCCATTTCCTTCTCCAACTCATTTTACAGTTGAGGGAACTAAGCCAAACAAAGTTAAACAACTTGCCCAGGGTCACACAGCTAGTAAGTGTCTGAGGCTGGATTTGAACTCATGAAAATGAGTCTTCCTAGTTCCAAGCCAAGTGCTCTTTCCACTGTACCACCTAGCTGCCTTGGAGTGTCCATAGAGATCATCTCTTCCAGCTTCATTATTTCAGAGAGGAGCACACTGAAATCTAGAAATATAAAGTGATTTTCCCAAGGTCATTCAACTAGAGGTAGTAGTAGAGATAAAACTAGAACCCAAGTCTCCAGACTTAGAATGCAGTCCTCCTAGTACAACACGTTGCTTTGTTAAGAAAACTATAGGATTAACTGTGCATGTAAGTGATTGAAAAATTGATGAGTCCATAACTGATCATCAAAACACAAGAAAATGTGGATCTTGTATGTTTAAACACTACAATATGAAATTAATTTATGAAAAATAACCTCTGCCTGTACACCCAGGATGAAGATTTTTGCAAGGAATAAAAGCATAAGGTTATGTAAGAATATACACTATCACAATATCTTTACTTCCTTCTGAAGCAACTTGGAGAGAAAACTTAATCTACATATACTTCAGTTTATGAAATTTAAAGTAGAAACTAGGTTTTTTGTAAATTCAGTAATTTTATATTGTTACTTTTTTATGACAATTATAATAGCTTATATTTATATGTAATTTGTTACAGGGTTCTATATATATTTGTATATGTATATATATGTATATTTTTTTTTCTTAAGATCATAGGTTGCTAGATCTAGAAGCAAGTTTAGAGATTATCTAGCCCAACCACATTTTTCTGGTGAGGAAATTGATGGTCAGAGAAATCAAATGTCTTACCACTCAAAAAAAGCAGGACCAAGACTTGAACCTCAGTCTTCTAAATTCAAATCCAATCTCCACCCCCATCCCACCTGCTCACCATAGAGCTCTAAGCCTATAGTCAAAATGACTTATTCTCATGACTTCAGATATGGCTTTCAGACACCTCGGGCAAGTCACTTAACCCTGTTTGCCTCAGTTCCTCATCTGTAAAATGAGCTGGAGAAGGAAATGGCAAACCACTTGAGAATCTTTGCCAGGAAAAGCCCAAATGGAGTCACAAAGAGTCTAAGAGACTGTCATTTTATACTCTTCATTCATAGTTAGCTTATAATCTTTGTTCCAAATAATATATACTTCCATATTCACTAATCTTATTAATATTATTAATTTAGTAAAATTGAGCTCCTGATAATTTTTATAGCTATAAATAATGATTTTGACTATTGGGGTCCCATAAAAATATGTAATATTTTTATCATGTATTGTAATGTAATATATAAAATATATTATACATAGCATGTTTTATTATTATATAAATAATATTATAAATATTATATTAATTATATAGAATAACATAATACATTTTATTATTATATAAATATTATATGTAATATGTAAAAATATAACAAATATAATGCCTCCTGGATGGTATCTAAAGATCCCAAATAATCAAATACCCAGAGGTAAATTTCAGTTTTGACAGGCAATTTGGTTATTGTTATTTGGCATTGTTGCTGTGTCTTCTTCTCATCCTTTTTACATGATATTCAGATAAATGGTCCAGGGAAAAGTTGCTATCTCTATTATTATTTTTTATGTTTCAATATTCTTTAAACATCTGCACATATGGATAAAAGACTTCATACAATTTTTTAAAAAAGCTATTGGGACATAGTCTTACCTTCTGACGGTTCAAAGAAAGCGTTTTTAAAAAACAACTAAAGTGGCAAAGTGACATGTACCTCATCCTGTTCTTACATAGTTTTAATTTCTTCTACTACTATGTTTATAAAGGATAATGAATTTACGGTGTATAATTCTTTCTACTTCATTCTTTCTAGATATTTGGTAGCTGCTAAAGTTTTGTAAGCAGCAGTGATATATTGCAGGTTACATTGTGTAATCTTCATTAATCCCTAAATCCAGCCTCCTTCAGGTGAAACCTTCCTGTAATTTCTGGTGATAATGACTTGAGCACTGTTTAGTTTCCACAAACAATTATGCATCACTCAGTCATGCGTTTGATGTTTTTTGGATGTCATATTGTTGCTTGAGTTCATGCAGATGTTATCCATGGAAGGTCTTTTAACTGGATCCCAGCTCTTTTATAGTCTCTATCTAGAGGTATAATATTCTCAGTTGTATCTGATTTAACTTCTTGATGAAATGATATCTGCTTGTTCCAAAAGTATTTCTTTCAGTTTTTAATCTGTTTATCATAAGTTCTTAGAACACATGCCAATCTGCCTCCATTTTTTTTTGGGACACTGTGCTGGTGAATAGAGTGAATAGAGCACAGGATATTTGGTCAAGATAAGCTGCATTAATATCATGCCTCAGACACTTGCAATGAGCAATTCATTTAACCTTTATCATCACCATCTGGAAAATGACAATAATAGCACCCACTTTATAGGGTTGTTGTGAGGATTAAATCTGTTAACAAATGCAAAATGCTTTGCAGACTTTAAAGAGTATGTAAATGCTAGCTATTATTATTGCCATTATTTCTATTATATTGCCTTGGGGGTGATGAGTCCTGGATTGCACTAATATTGTGTAGGGTTTTGGTTAAGATACTTTCCAAATTTACTGTTGTCCAGTTTCATGTTCAGTATTGCTTTCACTCATTGATTCCCTTTGACTTCTGGATTCAAGCTCAAAGTCTTCAATCTCTACCTTGGAGCACATTGAGAACTTTATATCTGTCAGGTACCAATGATGTTTAAAAATTATTGGAGAAAGATGGAATAGTTTAATGTAGAGTGCTTGTGAAGCCATATAAATCACATCTAAATGTGATCAATAATATTTTGGTGCGATCTTTAACTTGGAAGCTATACTCAGTTCCATCTAGGAAATAAAATAATGACTTTGAGAAGAAGCAAAATTATAAGAGGTTAAACTGTGGTTTTATATAATTAATTCCATGTGAACTTGAAATACGGTGGCATCTTCAATCTATTTGATTCTGTTTTACTTATTTGCAGTAAGGGGTTAATTCATGAATGCAGAACTAAGTCAACAACTTTCTGATAATAAATTAACACAATATAAATATTATATTCTCAAGTTTATTATGAATTTGTATCATTTTATGATGATTTGGCTAGTTGATAATGGATATCAAATTTCTGATGTATGATTCTAGGCATTTGATTATGCCTTTGTAAGTATCTGATAGATCTTTAATTTTTTCAAATTAAAGTTTTCAGACATGTAACCTATTGCTTAATTATGTAATCTTCATCAATTAAATGTCTATTGGCAATAACCTGGGAAATATAATGACTATTCTCTATGTCTCCTTTCTCTGCCATAACTCCTCAAAGGTGTGTTAGAAATAGTAGGCTTTGCTATACCTTCTTGAGTCCTGGCTCTGAGACAGCTAATTCCTTTCATAGAAATTCCTTAAGAAGTGATGCAGTGTTTCACGCTTTTAAAAAAGTTATGAATCTCTGTATTTCTATAAACAAATCTTATTGACTTGACATTGTTTGACCTTTTTATTAGCATACTGTTGGTCAAGTTCATGTGAAATCACCCATTATGGATTTTTAGCTGTTGTATAACATGTTTCCCTAGACTTCATGCAGAAATAGGACATTTTCAGTTACATTTGATAAGTCCAGTGGTGTCTACTTGTGTTAGTCTTTACTTGTACTCTATGAAGTGAGTTCTGCTCTTTCCAAAATGATTTCTGTAAACTTTAAACCTGTTTGTTGTGTGTTCTGACACTGTGGAAAATGCTAATTATTTTGTAGCTCCTTTGAGGTGATGATTTTGTTTGGATACCTTCTGTAATTTATTGTAATTAATTTGACCTTGCCAAAAGCATATGTTAAGTCTGGCATTGCTTAAATGTTAATTGCTGTAAATGTTCCCAGTAAACTTCGACTTCAGGATTCTATTCAATCTCTTAACTCAATTTCCCCCCAATGGCTTTTTTCTTGTTGTGTCTTGCTAGAGAAGACCAAGTTATTTATATTGCTTTCAACCATTAGTTCAATTTGAACTCTGGATTCAAACTCCAAGCTTCCAGTGTCTGTTTTTTCATGGTGCATATTAACAATTCTACATTTACCAAGTCTAGATTACAGGTTGATGTCACTGGAGAAAGTTTTCATGAGATGAAATCCTTTTATGTGGAGTGATATAACTTGATGCTGTCTATGTATATTAAGAGATTAATAAGATGCTTTGGAATGACTCTCTCTTTAACTTGAAAGTTCTATTTAATGATAAAGGAGTTAATACCAGGAAGGACCATGTCAATATCATCATCATCATTATTATCTTGATCTAGTACTATGATTTCATCTTAATTGAGAACTACTACTGTTAGAACTGTCTCTTATGTAGATTCATGTTATTTCTGGCAGTGAGAAACTACATAACTTGGTCATGGTCACATTGTGTTGTGTTGTTTTCAAAGAGGACCATGACATCAGGGAAATGATGACATGACTTGCAGTTGACTTTGATTTAGTGATGGAAGGCTGTGCAAAGTCATCAGCCTCACTTTCTCCTGTAGAGCCATCTGGGTCCAGTGACCAGATATTCATCAGAATGACTGGAGATGGCCCACAATGCAATGGGAAACCCTGTCCCTTTTTGGCTAAGGTCTTTTCAGGCTCTCATTTTGAGTGAGGTAAAGCCCATTCAGTGAATGGGCCTCTTTAAGAAGTGAGTCAAAGGATGACCCTTTTAATTAAAAAAAATAATAAAACTGGGAGGGGAAGACTCTCAAGAATGCTGATCACAAGAGAAATAGTTACTATTGACATTCACTGTAAAGCAGGAGGGCCCAAAATATAGCCATTAAATGCTATTTGGGCAGGGACCTATTGTGGACCAATCTATGAGCTCCAGCTAGTATATGTCAGAAAAAAGACTTGAATCCAAGTGGTCTGGACTTTAATACCTGTCCTCTGCTCACTGTGCCTCATTTCATTCTTAAGTAGATAGAAAAATGAATACAGAGATAATCATGTTAATGTGCATATGATAGAAACTTTTAAAATATTTGAAAAACAAAAAACAGGTATGAATTTTCAAATTTGAGTTATAGTCATGTGTCTTATTTGTGTGTGGGGGGGAGTCTTTGCTTTATGAAGAGGGAGAATTGATTAAATGAGCTATCAGGAAAATAATGGCAACTTAATTTCTATTAAATTAAATGACTAAAACCATGCCCCATCCAAAATTTAGCTTATATATTATGGGAGGCACATATATACACATACATGTGTATGAGCACACACACACACGTATGTAATATGTATTTAATTATGTATGAACTATATTTTTCCTAATGAGGCAAAAATTTGAAGGATAAAGCATCATCTAGTCTGAGGAGGTTCTAATTAACCTATGGCTACTGCATTTTCAACTGACTACAATCTATAAAACAGCATCACATCAATGCAGACATATTGGTTCATGTTCCAGTATATGATGCTTATACTTTTATGTTAATTAATTATTAATGAACAATACAAATGAATAAAAATTGATGAATAAAAATTAATATAATTTTCATTTTAATCCCTTTCCAGGTTATACACAATGATATTGGTTTTAACAAATACTATTCAGCCACTACCAGATTTGGAAGACTTGAAGGAAATTAAAGCAAGTATTCTTTTTCAGTTCCCTGTCCTTAGACGATGCTAAGTTTATACAGAAGTTACTCTCTTTCTCTCGTATTATTAAATCTTCATTTTCCTGAGACATTCTTACCAGTGTTGTGAAAAAGTAGTGATAATATTCAGTCATCATACCCATGAAAAGAATCTGTAAAACACAAAACAATGTCAACAATTATTGAACATGCTTGGAACTTTGTGTCTCAGTTTTACTTTAATTTCAATCATGACAACTGGCAATCATGAAGGGGTCTTGAGAAGAAGGCTATTCCTCAGAGCAACCTCTTAGGAGAAATTTTCTCTGGTGAAATTTTCACTCGTGGAATCTATCCACTGAGGACTGTACCAGAGACCTGACTCATCCCTTGATCTCAACTCTTTTCATCCAAGGTTGGGGAAGTTGCAACTTTGATTATTTAATTTTAATATAATGTACTGTTGGTTATTAGAACAATTGTTTGGTAATAATTGGCAGCTGAAAACCCAGAAAGTCCCCCTAAGGGACAATCCCCTTAGAGAATTTTTTTCTCCAAAGGAGACTCAGCTCAGGCTAAGGAATGTTCAGAAGGCATGCACCAGTGGCATCCACTTGGAGAAGTCCTTAATAAGTCTGGAAACAAAGATACTTCCCATTCAAAGGGGTTGGGAAAGTCCAGTCCTTTTATTTTGTGAGGGAACTCTCTTTACAGAAATTCTAAGTACAAAATGGGATGCAGGGAGCCAAGGTAAGCCCCTTATTAGAGCTGTACTCCTTTAAGTAAATTTTCCTTAAGGGATGTTGGTGGGATTGGTAGGTGATTCTAGTCTGATGAAGGGACCAGAACTGATGAAGTGAGATAGATAGAGTTAGTTAAGCCAGCAGACACCTCTTAGGAAACTTGTCTACTTCCATTCCAGGAAGGTGAAAGGATAACAAAAGAAAGAGCTCCTTAATATTTACAAAATCCATCTAGGAAATAAATAGGTTGCAAATTTGATCGAACAAAGGCACTTTCATTTTTAAACTGTACACACTAATTTTTATTACATGAATTAGAAACGTTGTAATATGTGGTTCTGTATGATTTTTCTGGTGTGTACTTTGGCAGAGAGCTTAGAAGGGTGGAGTTTTAAAACAACTCTTCTAGCTAACAGAGACTTAACCCTCATAAATCTCTAGTGAGGAATAAGGAGGAAGACTTTGCCAGTAAATGATTTTTCTGGGTCTATCTTTTCATTTTATTTATGTTTGCAAGTCAAAGTAGATTTTTCCTGGGGCCTTATTAGCCAAAGGAAAAAGAGTAAAAACTTTTTCTTGAGAAGGAAGTCCTTCTCTACCTTCCAGCTTTGACTCGATTGAAAGGCAGACTCTTTGTCCTCTAGTCTACAGAGATTTGTGGCATCATAAACTATTTAGAGACTAAATTTGTTTCTGAAATGTAATTTCTGTACTCTAAATTTTCAAAATGTGGTTGGTATGTTTTTATAAATGCTAAAATGTTTTGGTGAATTTTGGGTTAACACTAAACTTAAGAATAAAACTGTGGGTATTACTTGAAAACAACACTTAGATCTTTTATCATTCTATTCCCTGAAAGTGAAAGATTTACTGTTTTAGTGCAAGGTAGAAGGTAATTTCACTGATAAGAGCAAAGGGAACCAAAGCTAGTTTGTAAATAGTATCAGTGAAATTCGAAAGTGAAAAAAAAAGCACAGGTTTTCAGTTTAAATTTATCTGGTGTTTAAGAACTGCCTATTAACTTTTTCCTGGTTCACAAAAATGAGAAAAGCTGGTGCATATAGTTAGATACTTGGAAGTTATACATATTAAAATTAAGTACAGATCAATTGAGAAAGAAAATTTTAAATTGTTGTTTGTTTTGAAATTAGAAATCTGGCAGTAAAACTATATTAGATTCCCCAGTTCAAGTATGAATCTTAAATTGAAGTAGATTTGGAATGACTTGCGAAGAGATGATGAGGCTCCTACCCATTTTATAACAGAATTTTTATAATAGAAACACAAAGCAAGATTTGGGGTTAGATCCAATCATGATCTCAGACAAAGTTAAAGCTAAAACTGATTTAATTAAGAGATAAATAGGGAAACTACACTGTGATAAAAGGCACCATAGATAACGAAGTAATATTAATGCCAAACTTTATGCACCAAATGCTATAGCATCCAATTTTTTAAAAGAAAAGTTAAATGTTATTACAGGTGGAAATAGATAGCAAAACAGTGGGAGACTTTAGCCTTCCTATCTCAGAACCAGATAAATCTAACCAAAAAATAAATAAGAAGTCAAGGAGATGAATCAAATCTTAGAAAAGCTAGATATGATGGCTATCTGGAAAGAATTGAATGGAATAGAAAGGAATGAAAATACTCAGCAGGACATGGTACCTAAAATCTTGATAGTTAAATGCAGAAAAATAAATGCATCTTATTTTCAGATGATAATGCAGTAAAAATTAATAAAAGACAATGGAAACAGATTAAAATTTAATTTGAGACTAAAAAAACCTAATTTTAAAGAATTAGTGAGTTAAAGAACAAAGTCATAAAAACAATAAATGGTTTTATTAAAGAGAATGGTAAAAATGAGACAACACACCAAAACCTATGGGATGCAGCAAAAGTAGTAATCAGAGGAAAATTTATATTTCTAAATGTTTGTATTGATAAAATAAGAAAGAGGGGACCAATGAATTGGTTATTTAGTTAAAAAAACTAGAAAAAGAACAAATTGGAAACACTAAAAATTAAAGGTGAAATTTATTAAACTGAATATAAGAAAATCATTTAATTAATCAATAAAACCAAGAATTGTCTTTATAAAAAATAGATAAAACATTGGTTAATATGAATGTTTTTAAAAAGAGAAGCAAACCAAATCCCCATTACTAAAAATGAAATGGGTGAATATACTCATGATGAAGATGAAATCAAAGCAATTAATAGGAGTTATTTTGCCCAATTATATGCCAATAAATTTAACAATTTAAGTGAAATGCCAGAAAACTTGCAAAAATATAAACTGCTTACATTAACAAAAGAGGAAATAAAATACCTAAATATACCCGTATTAGGAAAAGAAATTGGACAGGTCATAAAGGAACTTGTTAAGAAAAAAAACCCAGCAAGATCAGGTGGATTTGCAAGTGAATTCTACCAAACATTTAAAGATTGGCTAATTCCAATATTAAATAAATTATTTGGAATAATAGGCAAAGGAGTCTTAACAAACTCCTTTTATGAAACAAATGTGCAAAAACAGAAAGAAATAATTATAGACTAATTTCACTAATGAATTTGTATGTAAAAATCTTAAATAAAATGCTAGGTAGGAGACTACAATAATATATCACAAAGATTACACATTCTGAGCAATTGGGATTTATATCATGAATGCAGAGATTGTTTAACATTAGGAAAACTATTAACGTAACTGATTATGTCATTAACAAATATAGATATAGACCAACATCTTACACTGTATTCCAAGACAAGGTCAAAATGTGCACATGATTTAGACATAAAGGGTAAAACCATAGACAAATTAGAGGTGTGCAGAATAATTTATCTGTCAGATCTATGGATAAGTGAAGAATTTATGACCAAACAAGAGATAGAGAGCACTATAAGATGTAAAATGGATAATTTTGATGATATAAAATTAAAAAGGTTTTACAAAAACAAAACCAATGCAACCAAAATTAGAAGGAAATCAGAAAGCTAGGAAAAATTTTTACAGCAAGTGTCTCTCATACATGTTTCATTTCAAGTGATCCAACCATTCTGGAGAGCAATCTAAAGGCCTATAAAATTGTGTATACCCTTTGATCCAGCAATATCACTGCTAAGTCTATGTTCCAAAGACATCAAAAAAAGGAAAAGGGAAAGGAACTATTTGTACAAAAATATTTGTAGTAGCTCTTTTTGTGGTGCTAAGAACTGGAAATTGAAGGATTGCCCATCAATTGAGTAAAGGCTAAACAGGCTGTGGTATATGATTATGGTGGAATATTATTATGCAGTAAGAAATGATAAGCAGGATGATTTCAGAAAAACCTTTTGTACAGGACATCTTTGCAAAACCCTTCTAATTCTAGGGCCTTCCCCCTGTTATTTATTTCCTATTTGTCCTGTATATAGCCTATTTGTATATGTTTGTTGTTTCCCCCATTACACTGAGAGCTCTTTGAGGGCAGAGACAATCTTTTGCTTTTTTTTGTATGCTATTACTTAGTGCCAGTGCACATAGTAGGCACTTAATAAAGGATTATTGACTGACTAGTACTTTTAATCTATTATTGAATAAATGTATATATGGTATGATCTTCAAAAGCAATGATAAAAAGTCTTAAAGCATAGCTAACATATTAGATAAATTTAGAAAGGATAAATGTGAAGTCAATAAATCATCCTCACCAGCACAGGATAGGGGCAGGACAGTTACACTCTAACTACTGTACTTCTATACTAACAGTACTTCAACTACTATTGAAAAAAATCTGAAGGATTTTAGTGGATTGTAAATTCAGTATGGATCAACAGTGTAATGTGACAGCAAAACAAAACAAAACAAGTGAAAACGCGGGAAATTCCATTTTAGATGGTCCAGACATGATCCTAATCCCATTACATTTGTAACAATAGACACATATTCAGACCTCAAAGAGCTAAAAAACCCAATGCATAACTTGATAGATGGTTATCACAATTTATTAGAATGCCCCAATCTAGCTAGTTTCCTGGGCTCTTTTATGAACTGTATGAAATTCGAATCCCACATCCTTTTTGTCCTATAGGATCATTAGAGTTTGAATAGCTGAAACGTAGGAAGACAGGCATGAATTAATGCCTTATAAAAATAAGTAAGAGAACAATATACTTGACTAAAATATAGCAGAACTCAAACTGATTGCAATGACAAATTTTAGTCATGAAGGACAGATATACTTCCTCTTTCTATAAAGGAAGGGGCCTGGGGATTGGGAATGTTGTACGCACTGTCAAACCTGGTTACTCTTTTCAAGAAGATTTGCTTAGTTCTTTTGCATGATTTTGAGGAAAGATTCACTGGGGAAAAGGCTATATATAGTCAAATTACTGTGGTGCACTTTTAGAAGTACTTTGACCCACTTTAAAAAATAAATACATATCTAAAGAAAAATTAATAAAATAATTCCTTATCAGTAGAATTCAGAAATTTGTAATTTCTTTGTCACTCAACCCTCTTTTTACAAATATAGCCCTCCATAAAAAGACTTAAGATTTGGGGATAAGAATTCTTACTTTAATAAAAAAAATTTGTTGGGAAAACTAGAGAGCAGTATGGCAGAAACTGGTCATAGAACAATTTCTTACATGATTTACCAAGATATAAAGAGCGATGTTTAGAACATGGAACATATTACTTATCAGACTTATGGGTAGGTGCAAACTGTATAAATAAACAGGAGACAGAAAGGAAAGTTAGGTGTAAGATGAATAATTTCAATTATGTAAAATTAAAAAGATTTTATATAAATAAAACAAATGTAGCCAAGATCAGAAGGAAAGTAGAAAAGGGGGGGGGGTGGGATTTTATAGACAGTTTCTCAGATACAAGTCTTATATCTCAAATATGTAAAGAACTTTGTCAAATCTATAAGACTGTTTTGATTTCTTCATTGGAATTCTCCAATTGATAAATGGTCAAAGGAAATATGTGCAGGCAGTTTTCCAATGAAGAAATCAAAGCAATTTATAATCATATGAAAAAGAGCTCTAAAATCATTATTGATTAGAGAAATACAAATTAAAATAACCTTCAGATATCATTTTACACCTACCAGATTGGTTAAAATGATTGACAGGGAAAGTGACAATTTGGAGAACAATTTGGAATAATACTGGAAAGAGTCATTAAACTATATATACCCTTTGGCCCAGCAATACCACTATTAGGTCTATTTCCAAAGATGACTAGGGAAAAAGGAAAAGAACCTATATGTTCTAAAGTGTTTATAGCAGCCCTCTTTGTGGTAACAAAGAACTGGAAATTGCAGAGATGCCTATCAATTGGGGAAAGGCTAAACAAGTGGTGGTATATGATTGTGAGGAATACTGCTATGCTAAAAGAAAAGATAAGCTCAATGATCTCCAAAAAACATGGAAAGACCTGCATGAAATAATAAAGAGTGAAATAAGCAGACCCAAGAGAACACTGTATACAGTGACAACAATATTGTTTTAAGAACAACTTTGAGTGAAAATTTTATTTTGACTATTTCAAATACTCAAATTATCTATAAAGGATATATGAAGAAAGACACTTAACAGTATCCAGAGAAAGAAGTGATAAATAGAAGTATGTATAGAACAATTTTATGCGTGTGTGTATGTATTTGTGTCTAATAGTAGCTATCTCTGGATTGGCAGAGGGGTGGAAAGAAAAAAGGTGATTTACATGATACTTTTGTATATTTGAAAGGAATAGTAAGTTATGTCTAGCAGATTTGCAGTTTTATGTGCAATCATCTTTTTTATGGTTCTATGTTATGGAAATGCTTATTTTATTTCACAAGTTAAAAATAAAATAATTTTTTAAAAACCATAGCCCCAAATATTCCCTACTACATGCACAATGTGACTTATCAATAGACATATAATTCAGTAGAAGTCTACTGAACTTCCTTAGTTTCATTCCTCTTCACAATGTCTCTAATAACTGATATCTTCGATCAAATCTGTGTATAATTGGTAATCAATTAAAACTAGATAGCCTCTTTGAGAATGAGAAATGAATATTTCCCTCAAATCTGTACTTCCTTCATGCCCACCTTACCTGCTTAAGTATTTCAGCTGCCATTTCAAATGAACAATCAAATATCACATAGAACTCCTTTCCTTTCTTCATTTCCTTCAGCAAAGACTTGGCATCTTTATTCCCAGAGGGTAGTTGGCGGATTTTTATTTTAATGTTGTATTTGGAAGGAGCCTTGATCAGCTCTTGCAGGCGAATTAGACCTAGATAATGACATATAATCAGGCAACCAAAATTTTTGTTGAATGTTTACTACAATTTCATCAGTTGTGTCATTCTCAATATATGTCAGGCTGCCACTATTCAGATCTTATACTTTATGCTGCTGATCTTGTCAACTCTTTCTCTGGTGCTTTATGCAGAAATTTATTAACATCTTAATATGCTTACCTTGGAAGTATTATACTATTATCCTCATTTTATAGATGGAAATTGAGATTCATGGCAGTGATTGGAGTTGTTACACAGCCAGTAAGTATTGCAAACAATGAATAATGATTACATCTGATAAAGAAATGTAAACAGACTATATTTATTACTAATTGTTCTTTCTATAAGGTTCTTAGATACATTTACATTTCTATCCATGGCATCTACCTCCTGAAAAATATGCTTCTGTAGGATTCTCATTTCTTTTAGTACATACAGAAAAAAGCTAATACAGGAGATTGAAGGCATTTTTAAAAAAAAATTCCTTTTATTTTAGAAGAACTAATTATACCAAAACAAATTTAACATCCCCTACTTAGTTATATTCAAATATAAAAGCATAGATGTCAAAAAAGAAAACAGAAAAGAATAGGAAAGAGGCATAGTAAGTCAGAGGAAAGGAAGAAAGGACAACGGATATTCTTTACTTAGTCCATTTGTAAATTGTAACTAATTAATAATTATAGAATCGATAGCTGGGAGGTTTAGTGACTTGAGCAAGACCACTTATGTAATAAATAATAAAGATGGGATTTAAACTCAAGTCATCTGACTTGGAATCTAGTGCTCCTTCCACCACAAGATGCTGCCCTTTCTGACAACAAACTATCATCCACAAGACAGCTGAGAAAATGTAACGAATACTTATTTTGGTTAGATGCCATCTACTCATGTGGCCCCAAAGATAGAACTCAGGCAGGTCACAATTTCAGATGATTTTTAGGAAAAAAAATTATCTCTAGATTATACCAGTCTTCAAACTGAACATTTTGTATTTCTTAGAACAACTGAATTTCAAACATTGCATATAAGAAACACATTTTGTCTTTCATTTGAGAAATAGTGGAGTAAACTTTGAAAGCTCAGTCCTCATTCTTGTCACAATGAAACCAGGATATGTTGTGTCTTGGAGCAATTGGTATCCAGGATACATTTCGTGCATATTCTCAACTTCCACTTGTATAACATTTAATAATTTAAAAATACTCTCTTACCTCTCCATCCTCGCCATCTACTCTGCTTAAGTCTGCCTATACTTATCTATTCTTCTCTATTTTCTGTATTCCTCATAGAGTCAGAATTTCTGTGGTCCCCATTCTGGATTCTTCTCTCTAAGCAGTTTCTTTCACTTACCACAAACATTCTACTTTGTCATTGTGTGCCAGTCCCAGAAAATGTTAATTTCTGGAGTTGACCAGGAGGACATTGCCCCATGGCAGGATGCCCTCCCTATATTCTTGAATATGCAAACCATCACCGACTTATACCTTCCCCTTCATCACCTTCCTTCAATATGTTCCTAAATATCTCTTTCCTGGGTGTATCTCCTTTCACTTTCCCAGGCTCCAGTTGCCTTTAGGAGCTCCCGCACTTCCCAAGGTATGACAAGTGGTCTCTTAAAGCACTAAAACCCCCAAATACAAGATCCCCCGCTCCCTTCACAGAACATCTCTCTTCACCCAAAGAAGCACTCATTAGAGTTATCCTCTCCCATCAGCAAAACAAGGACTCTCTCTTCTCCTCCTTTACCCTGCCCTCTCACCCACTCCTCTTCAGGCTTTTCTGTCCTTGAGATACCACAGGAATCACCTCATTGCTAGCTCTTGACTTGATTGAGGCACATTACATATTCCCTTCTGTGTACCTTGTCCCCTTCCCTTTTCCATATACCTTCACATTTTATAAGTCAAAGAAGTCAGGAGGTAGAGACAAGGAGGAGAGCATTCTGGGTATATGGGTTAGTGAAAAGGCAAAGTCAGAAGATGGTGTGTAGTATGCAAGGAACGGCAAAATCTTGTCGCTGGATTGTAGAGAACTTGGAGGGGAGTAACTAACAGGCTACTGCAGTTGTCCAAGGGCAACGGCTTTATAAGAGCAGTGGAAAGTACAAATGGAAAAAAAAGGAGGGTATATAAAAGATATTGCAAATGTAGAAACTATAGGACTTAGCAAATAGGATAAGTGGGGAGAACAAGTAAGAATTGACAATGAAATCAAGATCATGAGCTTGGGTGAGGGGAGGATGGTGGCACTTTTGAAGTAACAGGGAAATTCAGAAGAGGAAGGAATTTGGGAAGAACATAATGAATTCTGATTTAGACATGGTAAATTTTAAGTTGTCTTGGGGACATCCAGTTTGAGATGTCTAACAGGCAGTGGGAGATGTGAGATTGGAGCTCAACAGAGAGATTATGTAAAAAGTTGTGAGAATCATGTGCAGAGAGATAATAATTGAATCAATGGGAGGCAATGACATCACCAACCCATATATCATAGAGGAAGAAAAGAGTCCAGGACAAAGTCTTGGGTAATCCCTATAATTATGGAGTATGACCTGGATGAAGATACAGTAAAAGAAAATGAGGAGAGGTTGTGGTAGGAGGAGAGTAAAGGAAGAGTAAACTTAGAGTCAGGTCACAAAAACTTAGAGTCAAGAGAGTGTCAAAGAGAAAAGAGTTATTGACAGTGTAAAAAGTTGAAAAAGAGGCCAAGAAGGATGAAGATTAAGAAAAAGTCACTAGATTTCTTGATTAAGAGACCATTCATAACTTTGGAGAGAACAGTTTCAATTGGATGATGAGGTCAGAAGTCAGGCCATAGAGAATGTAAAAGATAGCAAGAAGGGAGGAAGTGGAAATATCAATTTTAAAAGGCTTTCTCAAGTAGTTTAGCACAAAAGGGAGGAGGATTAGAGGGAGATATCTAGCTAGTATAGTTAGATTGGATAAGGATTTTGAAAATATTTTTAAGGAAGCTCTTGGCAAATGGCTTCATTTATTTCGGGTAAAGTCTGAGTCAATTTCCCAACTAGAAGCCTGTGGAGAGACTTGAGAAGTGATGAAAATATCTGAAAAAAAATGCTGTGATGAGGGCAATAGTGAATAAATTAGGGAGATATAAAAGCATTGTTTTGCTTCAATGAGGGCTCAGTTTATATTAGGTAATATAAATTTGTTGCAGACCTTGTCAGCATTTTTATGATTTTTTTCCAGTTCTATTCAGCAGCAATAAAGTATGAGCAAATGCAGTGGATATTAGGAGTAATCCAAGGTTGGGGCTTAGCAAGGGTTAACATGTAATAGAATAAGAGGGTAAAGGACTCAAATTCAGAGTACAGTGTAGAGTTCAACTAGTTCATCAAGGAGTTGAGATAAGGATAGAAAGAGAATGCAGCAAATGTGGACGTGATGCCCTGGGAAGGAATTGAGGGGGTAGAAGGATTTGAAGAGATTGTGAGGATGAAGAGCTGGGCTAGGGATTGTAAAATAGCATGAAAGGTAGAATGATGAAAGATTATTTTCTAATAATGGAATTTCTCAGTTCATTAATATTAAAATGGAACATTAGTGTATTACAGTAAGATCAAGGATGTCACCCTTATGTGTGACTGAGGTGAAGTGGAAGGATAAGTGATAGGAAATAAGTTAGTTGAGGAACTGGGAAGGTAGAGTTTTTGAGGGAATATTGATATATATGTTGAATTTTTCTAGTATGAAGGCAGGAGCTCAAATGAAGAGAAATTATGAGACCCTTAAAGAAGGAAGGAGAGTGTCCCAAAGCTCAGTAGATAAGACCTACTATAATCTTGAATGGGCAATAAATATAGATTAAACAAACCTCAAGGGAGGAAGGACTACAGAGAGATGGTGTTAAAGGGAGGGACTGGAGCAATGAGCAAGGACCATTCTGACTCACTTGAGAAAACTAGTGAGTTAGAGGAAATGAGTGAAATTATGACCTGAGCAGAAAAGGATGGCCAGAGAAGCTGGCTCATCAGCCAGGTTTGTCAACCATGAAGCAGGCATTCCAAATAATAAAGTAGAAGGATTGGGTAGAACTGGAGTGGGACATTGCTGGTGAAGAATTGAAATGGATGCAATTAAGGGAGCAGGTTAAAGGGATGAAGAGGATGAAGGGAGAAAGTCATTGAAATTGGCAATGAGATTGGTTTATAGAAAGACAACCAGGTGTTCAGAATTACTAGGATAGGCAAAATATGATAGGACAGGAGTATGCTAACCATTGAGGAATGAGTCCTATCAAAATATTAATGACTAAAGAGAAATTCATTGAGGAAGAGAGGTGATGAAACTAGACTGTTCAAGGCCCTTCTTTGATGTCCAACCCTATGATCCATGATAATATTGTGTCCTTCTAGTCTCAGGAAAAAGAGAAAGTAGAATATGAGGAAGTCCAGGAGCTGAGAGACAGGAGCTGACAATTTGGGCTGGGTCTGATCCAGAAATGGCCTCTAGAGCACTGTAGAAGGCCCTGGGGCAAAGAAAGAAGTCAGATTTAGAAGTACTGATGGGGTTAGGATCTCTGGGAAGTCTCGGAGGCAGAGAATTTGGCTGAAAGTGTTAAATGGTCTAAACAAATTCACACTACTACATAAAAGAGTAGATTTAGTTTTCAATTTTAATGTTTAACTTTAAGATAAATTATTTAAGTAGTTCTTTCTTGAAGATCTCTCTTCTAAATTTAACCTAATCATTTAGGGAATGGAATCTTCAGTCATTGTTATGATAATAAGAAACAAACAACTCATTTCTATAAACCTTGAAATAAAAGTAAAATAACAGGTGTCACCCAGAGGATGTTTGTTAACATCTCCCTGAATTTCAATGAAAAAGCAAACATTCTGAGGAGAAATGGCTAAAAACGACTAGGAAATATAGGAAATAATTTAGAAAATGTACCATCAGGCATATGATTATTTTACTGAAACTTCAGAATTTTAATACCAGGGACTTTGATATTATGAAATTGCCAGATAACATCCTGGCTAAGTGCCATACCTGTGTTGTCTTCATATACCACAGTCACAATTTTCCAGTTATAGTAGAGTATCAAGTCCAGGACAGCTCTACTGAAGGCAGCATAATCCGGATAGAGATTGATATAAAACATATCATTTTTATCCATGGTAGGATGTTTCCAGTGGGTCTGTATGTGAGGAACTTCAAGGGCATTGCAAATAGACTGTACAGCACTGACTGAAGAGATGTGGGATGGGCCGAACAGTGCGGCCACCCCAAGTGCAAGCTGGTCACATGCTGAGTGGGAAAGTAGAAGAGAAGAGAAATAAAGGAAAAGATGAGAAGGAAAAAGGAAGGAAGAGAAAAAGAATGAGGGATAAAGACAGAAAATTGTGGCTTATTTTTCTATCAAATTTCCTTATACATATAATTGCTTGGAATTTTTTCCTACTATGCTCTATAAAAAAGAAGTATGGCTAGCTTAGAATATGGAATGCTAGAGTATTTTTTTTTATTAATTTATTTGTTTTCAGTGTTCTACAATCACTTCCTTATGCCTTAGATTTTTCCTCTCCTTACCCCCATTCCCTTTTACCTCCCCACTCCCTCCCTGAGACAACATACAGTTTTATATAGGTTCTACACTTAGAGTATTTTTAAATATGTAATTGATCATTATAAAATCAAAGGATTTCAAATATATGTTAGCTGACATACTTCATTAACTTAAGATGGAGATCCCCTGCTTAGTACACTTTTGTCACTTCTGACAAGCCATTTGTTAGATGGGTGTCATATGAATTAGTTCTTGTCATATGTGGAGGAATAATAAAAGCCTTCATTTAAACACAAAGAAGAAAGGCACTCTAGATAAGGTAGCAAACTCCTTTTCCCCACAAAGGAGTTAACACTGGCAGATTTTGAACTAGAAAAGATATAAAGCATTCATAAAAGGCACTCAAGTTTTTTATAGTAATTACTAAGCAAAATGAATGTTTCATAAATTCATATTTTAGTATCATTGACTTAATAGAATTATAGTTTTGTGAAATTCCAACATTTATACTTATTAAAATACATGCAATCTAAGGAAATTTAAAATCAGAAAGTACTTAGAACCACTTGTAAAATGATAACAAAATAAAAATTAAATGACAAAAAAAGGAATTGAAGTATGACAAGGGTGGATATTGTCACCTTATTTATTTAACATATGCAAATTACATCACACAAGATGGCAGACTGGATGAATCAAAAGCCAGAATTAAGGTTGCTGGGAGAAATACCAACAATCTCAGACATGCAAATGATCCCACTCTGATGGCAGAAGGTGAAGAAGAATTAAGAAGCCTCTTGATGAGGGTGAAAGAGGAGAGTGGAAAAGCTGGCAAAAAGCTTAACATCAAAAAAACCCAAGAACTGTTCCCCTCACTTCCTGGCAAACAGAGAGAGAAGAAATGGATACAGTATCAGATTTTATATTCTTGGACTCAAAGATCACTGCAGAAAGTGACTGCTGCCATGATATTAAAAGATGAAAGCTATGGTAAATATAGACAGCGTACTAACAAACAAGAGACATTACCTTGCCAACAAAGGTCCATGTAGTCAAAGCTATCTTTTTTCCAGTAGCACTGTATGCCTACAAAAGATGTATTATAAGGAAGGCAGAGTGCCATAGAATTGATGCTTTCTAATTGTGATGTTGGAGAAGACTTTTGAGAGTCCCTGGGACAGCAAGGAGATCAAAACAGTCTATACTTAAGAAATTAATTCAGATTGGAATTAATTCAAACTGAAAGGTTAAATACAGAAGCTGAAGCCTAAATACTTTGGCCACATAATAGGGAGGACTCATTGTAAAAGACCCTGATATTGGGAAAGATTGAAGGCAAAAGGAAAAAGGGAAAGCAGAGGATGGGATAGGTAGACAGTGTCATTGGAACATGAGCTTGGACAGACTTCAAGAGATAATGGAGGATAGAAGGGCTTGGGGTGGTATGATCCAGGGGATCACAAAGAGTTGGACCCAACTGAATGTCTGCAAAACAACAACAAAACACTGTTGGTGGAGTTCTGAACTGGTCCAACCACTTCGGAGAGCAATTTGGAACTATGCCCAAAGAACTATAAAACTGTGCCTATCTTTTGACCCAGTAATACGAATACTGGGTCTATATCCCAAAGAGATTTTAAAAAGGGAAAAGGGCATATGTGTACAAAAATATTTGTGTGATGGCAAAGAATTGGAAACTGAGGGGGTGCCCATCAATTGGGGAATGTCTGAACAAGATATGGTATATGAATGTAATGGAATACTATTTTGCTACAAGAAATAATGAGCAGGATGCTTTCAGAAAAACCTGAAGAGACTTACATGACCTAATGCAAAGTGATGTGAGCTGAACCAGGAAAACACCATACACAATAACAGCAGTATTGTATAATGATCAACTCTGAATGACTTAGCTATTCTCAGAAATACAATGATCCAAGAAAATTCTGAAGGACTTATGATGAGAAATACTTTCTATCTCCACAGAAAGAACTGATGGAGTCTGAAAGCAGATTGAAGCATACATTTTTTTTACTTTATTTGTCATTTGATTTCTTTTGCAACATGACTGATATGGAAATATGTTTTGCATGACTGCACATGTAGAACTCATATCAAATTGCTTGCCTTCGCAATGAGGGAGAAGGGAAGGAAGGGAAAGAATATGGAACTCAAACTTAGAAAAAATGAATGTTAAAAATTGTTTTACATGTAATTGGGAAAATTTTTCAAGTAAGAAAGTGATGAAGAAAAAGTTAATAATAAAGGTTAAACTAATAATGCATGTGTGTATAATATTTGCCCATTTCCAAAGTGTAAATGTTCGCTCTGAAAAATTTCACAATTGGCTGACTCTCAGAGCTGATAGGAATCCCCCTAGTGAAGACCTATCCTTTTTAAGACTTGAGGAAATATGTTCCCTATGAAAAGAAGACTTTATAGTTTTTAAACACACACACACACACACACACACACACACACACACACGAGCCCATTGGTATGGGTCTTTCCTCTGGGTGGAGATGAAGATCTTGCCCTATGCTAAGTGTGGGGAGAAGTCTACATGGAAATTTCCTCTTGAGTGAGAGATCTAGAACATTCTCTTGGTTGAACTGAGTTGCCTCACTCCCAATGGGATTGTTCCTTCACTCTGTATTATTTGGTATAAGTTGGGCATATTGTCTCCTATGTATACCTTCGCTGATTTCTGTTTGGCCATGATTTGGATAAATGAGTTTCTTTGCCATTGCATGTGTGTTCAATGTGGAACGCGTATTTAGTAGGAAACAGGTGAAACCTTGAATATAGAGCTTGGGTTCTTCATTCCCTTCAAGGATACACAAAGATCAGAAACTATATTAAACATGATCATACCCCATAGCCTAATAATATTTAAGGGAGATGACAGATATAATTCTAGACCAGTGGTCCCTCTCTCAGAGGAAAGCAGAATGACCTCCAGCTCCAACTTCCTACTTTCCTTCTGGAAGGAATTAGTTTCCTTTGGAGAAAGCTGGGGGAGAAGAGGCTAGAGATGTCTATTTTGCCTCCTTTCAAGCCGTACAACACCATCCTCATGCTAAAGGGAGAGAAGGTGGGAGAAAAGAGACAGACCTTACCCTGCATCAGTCCTCACTATACAAGTAGCAATTGTTACATTTATTTTATATGTAAATGTATGTATGTGTGTGTATATGTAATATACACACATACATATATATGTACACATATATTTGAAATATATATTGACCTTATACTACCAAATATGCATTATCAAATATATTGGAAAGGCAGTTGTTAAGAATGTAACAGCTCCTTGCAGAGTGCAACCATATTATTGCCTTGGAGTGTCATAGTTTAGCTAACTAACGTCCTATGTACATATTCATATTTTTAAGCGCACTTGACAAGTCCAAAGGAATTAAGTAAATTAGATAAATCAGATACTTAAAATCTGCCTGGCTGGGGGCGGGGGGGGAGTGGCAGTGTTTAACACACTGAATTCAAAAATTTTCCTGATATTTAGGGAGAGAGAAAAAATTGAGGAGGCATCATTTGACCTGATATTTTCACAGCTTTAAAAAGTTATATCATGTGAACCATGTCGAGATTTGAGCATATGAGGATAATCATAACCTTTCACAAAGTTTTATTTGACTGCACTATAGAATTTTATCTTTATCCTCTGTGTGTACTTGTGAATAGTATTTATTCATTTCCAAATGATCACCCTGAAAATTTCACAATTGGCTGGCTGTCAATTAGAAATGACAGGAGTCCTTTTTCAAGAAATAGTTCAACACCTCAGGTCTGATATTTTTTATTTGCAATTGAGCTAATTAATTAGAAAGCTGTGGCAAGCAGAAATAGGAAGCATCAATTAGTTTAATAAATTCATCTATAATATGAAAAACTGAATTTTCTTGCAAAATATTCATATAGCACTATACTTTAAAATAGTGTATATACCAAGCAGACATACTACTAAATGAGGAACTTTAACGCACAAAAATATTTACCTCTTCTTGAGGCTTCAAAGCTATCAAAAAGATTAATTCTCTGGATATCATAAGTTAATGTGTTATTAAGTATAAGTGTTCGGTTTCTGTTAATATTGGTTACTGCAAACTTGAAAGCTAATTCTTCAACGTTAACTGGTTCATTTTCTGCAGTTTCAAAAATTCCTCCTGTAGAAGCAAAAGATAAATGAGAGACATTATTCACATTCTTTTGTTTGGGGGAGTTGTGAGACAGACATGAGAAAATAAAACTGAAAATCATAAGCAGTCAACTCACCAAAGGGTTAAAATTTGTTTTCTACGTCTTTTGGCAAGCAAGAATAAATAGTTCAATTTCTAAAATGCAGAAAGATATAGTATTTTGACAATGGAAAATGACAAGTTGCTTTTTTCCCCCACAAATAACATGCTTTATAGCTATTAAGTGACGATACAAGTTGAGGGGTGATGTCTCGTTTTTTTCATAGTGGCAATGAATAAAATATGACAAATAAAAACTAAGATTCAGAAAATCTCAATCACTACTTTAACTGTAAATGATGTCTTAAGATTTTTTTCCCCTCCTTTATTTTGAAATAGTCTATCAACAATTTGTGTTGAAGATTTTTCTTTTTTTTTATTTGATTCAAATAGAAATAATTTTTTCCTCTAACCCTTATGAGGGAGGGGGACTGAAAGGCCTAATAACCTTTTCCTGCTCTATAGTGAGAACCATATAAGGGCCTTGCCATCTGTTGTAGTAAGGTTATCAAGTAGTCAACACTGAAGAAATGTGCTCAGTTATTGCAATGTAGTAGACAAAAGCTGGATGCATTGTAAACTTGCTACCATAATTAAATAGAGCTGCTGGACAGTACAGCAGATAGAATAGCAGGCCTGGAGTCGGAGACCTGAGTTCAAATCTTGCTCCAGGCACTTACTAACTGTGTGGTCCTAGGCAAGTCACTTAACTCTGTTTGCCTTCAGTTCCTCTTCTGTAAAATGATCTGGAGAAGGAAATGGCAAATCACTCCAGAGAAAAGCAAATCACTGCCAAGAAAACCCCAAATGTGGTCACAAAAAGTCAAATATGAATGAAATGACTCAAGAAAAACAACAAAATAAATGGTGAACATTATTTAGTTTAATCTCAAACTGGAATATAGTATAAATACATCTGTGGAATACTCCAATGGGGGAAAATGACTGATAATATATCAAAAGTGATTTTTATACTGGGATTGGAGTGTATGTATAGTTACATTTATCTGTAGTTATTAGTTTTCCCAATTTTATAAGTGTGCCCTTTGTTTAATCCCCATTATTCTGTTTCTTAACTCAGAGAATTCAATTGTAAAAATTAAGTACCCACTTTATAAAGCAAAATTCAGCTCCATAAAAGTCTTATTCTCATGCATTATTGTAATATGAACATGAGTCGATCTCAAAAGCTATCAGAGCAGAGCACAAGGTTCTGTTAAAATGGAAAGATGTCAAGTATCATCCCTGTGACAAGCTGTGTTAGGCAGTTTGGAGAGACTAAGGACCAGTTGGCTGCCCATTAAGCGATGAAGTCTTTGGCCATGGTGATCCACGGAACAAAGACAAATACAAAATAACCTCCACTCCTGTATAGCCACCCCTCTGCTTCTACAGTGACAGTAGAAAAAAAAAAAAAAGATTGGGGGAAGCAGGTAGACTAAGAATCCTCCAAAAACAAAACAAAAAATTGTTTTGTTTTTACCTTATTTTTGCCATTATATTAATTGTTCTTGTGATTCTGTACACTTCACTCTACTCTGCATCATTTTATATAAATTTTCCTAGGTCTCCCTGAAACATCCCTTTTTTTCTACAGTACAGTAGTATTCCATCACATTTATATACAATAACTTCTCCAATTTATAGGCACCCATTCACAATTCACATTCTTGGCCACCTCAAAAAGAGCTATAAATATTTTTGTACAGTTTTGGTTAGAGTATGTTTTTTAGGATTGAGCATTCCTTTACTCTACCTCCCTCTAATTCCTTCTCCCCCTTTCCCCTTACTTCCTTGTTGAGTGAAATGTATTTCTATACTCACATATGTGTGGTCTTCTCTCCTTAGACAGGTTCATACGAGAGTGAGGTTCAAGCGTTAGCTGCTCCCTGCCCCCACCCAATCCTCCTTATTTGTATACTTGTATACACTTGCCCACCCTGATAATGTGAGGTAACTTTTCCTAACTTTCCTTCCCCCCCTCCACTTACTCCCCATTGTATTCCCTTTTTTCCCAGTGTACTCCCCTTTCTTTCCATTCTTCTCTTAGGATCATCAAAAGATAGCAGAACCACTCCCAGGACTTGTCTAATTAGACTCCTCAAATGACCCTTACTGATGATAGAATTTAGAGCAGATACATGTATCACCTCACTATATTTGAATTTAAGTAGTTTATCCTCATTTCCCTATGCTTGATATCCCAGATTTCTCCCTATTCTTATTTACGTATCTTTACTGCTTTATGTTTGTTTTAACTGCTATGTTTGAGCTTCAGACTTTCTACACAAACATGGTCTTTGCCCTCTGGTTCTTGGAGATCTAGGCAATTTTCTTTTTACTATTTTTTGAAATAGAATGTCTGAGTTTTTCTGTGAGCAATGAACCCCTCTGTCTTGTAAATCTCTGCTGGAATGGAATCAGTGCTTTGTCACATAAAAAAAGATTAATAGCATTCAAAACCTTTCCTTCAGTTGAATGTTTGGCTAGAGAAGGATTAACTTCAACATGAGATATATAGTCAATGACTTCAGGAATGGATGATGACAGTCTGTTGAGAACACTATGGAAGTGCTAAGTCCATCTCTCCAGGATCATATCCTTATCACGGATCAGTGTGGCTCCATCAGCACTGAGTAGTTGAGATGTACCATAGGTCTTTGACCCATACGTAACCTTCAGAGCATCACAGAAGTGCTTTGGGTTGTTCCTATCAGTTTAAGATAAAGTTTTAACTGCATTCTTACTGAGTCAAAAGTACTGCAACTCTCTAAACTTTTCTTGCACTTTACTTTTTATGGAATTGAATATAGCCTACTTAGAGTTGGAAGAACTATCCTGTTGGTAAACCCTTTGGAGTTCTCATTTTTCATTTAGTAGTTTCTGAATTTCTTCATCATTTTCATCAAACCAATTCTGATATTTGCATGTGTTCTGGCCCGAAACTCTGAATGCTGCTGATTCCTTTTCTACTGCACTGTTGCCAGTCATGGGTTGGCTCAGTTTTCCCTTCCAGTCAGCAATAAACTGTTCAGAATGGGAAAATCCTCTAATCTGTTGACATTGTCTTCTGGGAATCATTTTGCATTGGGACCATTGTTTCTCTTGAATGTGAATGTTTAACTTGGAGAGGATGTCTATGAGCAGTCCAGCACTCCACACCACACCACCTTTGTCACATACTGTCTCTTTTCCTCACAATGACATAGTCTGTTAAACCCAAACACAATAACATAGTCTATTAAACATCAGTGTTTGCTGTGAAGGCATATCCATGAAGTTTTATTGTTTAGGTAAATATTTGGAAGACAGTGTAGGTGATGGGGTCATGAAATGCCCAAGTCTTCAATAGCTGCTGTTGCTGTTTCTAATCCATTCCTTCCAAGGACTCCCTACCATGTCTGATAGTCTATGCCTACTCTAGCATTAAGGTCACCCAGAATTACAAACTTGTCCTCTTTCAGCACATCGATGATAAGGGTTTTTCTTATACCTCATCAGGGTTCATCATGGTGGGAGCATATGCAGTGATGATGGTAGTGTGGTACTTTCCTGCAAATGGTAATCTTATTGTTATGAGTGTAGTGTTTACTCCTTGTGGGAGAAAAGCTTCTTGAATAGATTAGACTTAACTGTGGAAGCTATGCCAGCTCCACCGCTCTCCACATCATGGAGCCCACTCTAGAAAAGTGTGTGCCCAGCTCTGACCTTGGCAAATCAGCATTCATTTATCAGTCTTGTTTCACTCAGTCCTGCTTTTTGAATATGATACTTTAGTTCTCTTACAACAAGAGCTTTTTGTCTTTCAGGTCTACTCGATTTTATGTTGTCTATAAGCATGAATACATGTACCAATGGCGAGTGGAATCATCTTTGCAAAGTTTTGTGCATTATTTTAAGTTTTGACCATAGGTTAGAATCTCTGTCTGCCACAGTAAGCAGACCATAGTTAGGCTGAGTGAAGCTGACAATTTTTAGGGTATGTTTTCTAGCCCTTTCCTTATGCCAAGAGGTGAACAGTACAGTCCTTTCCAATGGAGCAGCTGAATCCCATTGCTTCTTCAGTTCAGTGAGAAAACAACCTTATTGATTGTGTGCAGGGTTGTGACTACAGCTCTGCACCTGGTACTGCATCACTTGCTTGTTATCACAGGACTTTGAGGTAGGAGTAAAATAATGAAACAGTAAAATATAAAATGGTAAAATTGTCTTTTGATTCATGCATAAATTGGATATATGAGGCAGAGGTACATGAAGTCATGTCTTACTCTCTCTTCCAGAACCATCGAAGTCCAGTGGCAAGAAAATAGTCAAGCGGACTGACAATGGTCTGGGATGCATGGCATCTTTGATATCCAACCAAACTTTAAGTGTTCCACAGTATCTGCTTCAGCCACCTTCATGACCATTGTTCTCCTCACATTCCACTGGGGGAAGTGTGTACAACCTTGGAGTTGACACCCTCCATAACTCACCAATGGGTTTGAGGCCTGTCAGTTACCCTCAACCTCATTATGCCTGACCATTGCACATACTGAAGTTGTGGCTTCTAGGAGCCACCAGTGATAGTTGAGTGGCAGGTGGACACTAAAAGTGGAAAGCAGCCCTGAAAAAAGGGCTCAGCAGCCCTTAAAACAGCAGTACCAATCTTCCCTGAATTCCCTGTACTCCCCCATGTACAGTTAGTGTGACATACTAGAATAACATTGAGACACAAATTTATATTGTGAAACAGAGTACATATACAATCTATCAAGTTCCACCAAAAAAATGCAGACTGGCACCTATAAATACAGGTCACATCCACACCTACAAGTGGTTAAAGAGCATGATTCCTTTTGTGAAAGTATTATCAGTTATGTACTTCTCTGAAGCTGTGGAAAAATCCTTTTTTAGCCACCTATACAAACAAGCTGAAATTAAATATTTCAAAATTGCATCTCATTTGCACATATATTGAAATAAGATGCGCAATATGTACCTATAGATAGAGATAAAAACATTTGGAGAAGAAAACACTGTAGATCTTTTTCATCTTTCTAATAGCTAGAGATGAGAGAGAATAGAAGCTGACATAAGATAATCAATGTTTAAGCTCAATCATAAAGTTATAACTGTAGTCTACATTAACCAAAGTTCTTTCCAACCTAATTACTCCAAGCCTCATTGCTAGAACCAGATGTAATTTGGTAAAATTTACCAAAAAAGGTAAATTAAAATGTAATTTGGAAATATTTAATCAAATGTATGAAAATACAATAGAACATAGATAATAGCAATGTATGGTTATCTAAGTCAATATGCATCCTCAGGAATCTTTAGGTGTGGCTTAGAGGCTCCTGTTTCAGTTTGAGTTTGACATCATTGTTCTACAGGATGCTCTCCTTTTCTCAGTGACTTTAGTGAATGACTCATAATCTCTTCCCACATAAATTTCTGCCTCCTAATAGGAGATTTCAACATACATATTAATACTTTCTCAAACAACCTGCCCTCCCAGTCCCAAAACTAACTCATATTCCATATCCTACTCCACACTACCTCAGCTATACACAAGGGTAACAACCTTGATTTTACTATCATTCACTAGTGTTTCACTTAAATGTTCTTAAACTCAGGAATTCCATTATTAGATAATAATCTTTCATCAGTCTTTCACTCTGCCTTACAATCACTAACCTAGTTCTTCGTTACAGTGGCCTCCAGTCCTTCTATACCTCAATTTTTTCCCAAGGCATCATCCCTACATTGTCTATACCCTCCTTCCTTCCTATCTTGACCCCTTGGTGAACTAGTTCAACTTTGCAATTCACTCTACATTTGAATCCCTTGTCTTATCCCATTACCAATCATGCTTTGTCAAGCCTCTACCTTGGATTATTCTCAATATCCACTGCCTTTGTTCTTATTCTAATGTTGTCGAATAGAGCTGGAGAAAAACCACAAAACTGGGTGGACAAGGTCTACGATAAATTTAAATTACCTATTTTACACGGAGCCTTTACTTCAGAGAGACAATAGGTATACCTCCTTAATCTACTCACTACCACCCTAACTACAGCATCTTTTCCAGACATTTTAATTCCTTCTTCCATGGGACTCTGTGCCTTTCCTCACAACTGAGAATTTGACTGATGCTTCACTCAAAAAAATAAAGGCAATATTTTTTAAAAATCAAGGCTATTTGCCATGAGTCCTTCAAATATACTTTTTAAACTCAACTTGGCATAACCATCCTAGTTAGATATCTTCCTATATATCTCCTCCCTTTTGTGGCTAAACTCCTTAAGAAAGTCATTTTAAATGGATTTCTTCATTTCCTCCCATTTCTGCACTCTCTATAGCCTGGCTTCTGTCCTCATCATCCAAATGAAACTGCTCTTTCCAAAGTTACTAAGGGTCACTTAAGCCAACAAATTTAAAGACTTTTTTCTCAGTCTTTTTTTAAAACCCATTTTCAACCTTCTACACTGTTGATCCCCCTTTTGTGACTACTCTCCCTTGGTTCTCCTATCAGAACCTCTTCTTCTCATTCTCCTTTGCTGTATTTTCATCCAGGTCATACCCCATAAGTGTGGGGGCTCCCCAAGCCTTTGTCCTGGACTCTCTTCCCTTCTTTCTCTATGATATCCAGCTTGATGATCTCCTTAACTCCCATAGATTTAAATTTCTTCCCATTCCAGTCTATCCTCCACTTGGCTAGCACACTGATCTTTTACCTAGGATGGGGAACCTGCAGCCTCAAGACCACATGTGGTCTTCTAGGTCCTCAAGTGCAGCCCTTTGACTAAATCCAAACTTCACAGAACAAATCCCCTTAATAAAAGGATTTGTTCTATAAAACTTGGACTCGGTCAAAAGGTCTCACCCAAGGACCTAGAAGGCCACAGCTTCCTCACTCCTGTAAAAATATATGACCATATCACTGCATAAACTGCAGCGGCTCCCTATTACCTCCAGAATACAAATAGAAACTGCCTAGTCTGCCTGTTAATGGCCTTTACAGTCTTTTCTACATTTCTCTTCTACTCTGTAATCAAGCAACACTAACCTTCTTGCAGTTCCTTGCACACATCAATCCATCTCTTGAATCTATATCCCTTCACTGGCTGTCTCCTGTGCCTATAATTTTCTCCCTTCTCTTCTCCAAATCCGAGGTCCCCTTGGGTCTTTTAAATATTGGGTTAAATCTTACTTTGTGCAAAAGACTTTTTCAGATTCCTCTTAATGCTATTTCTTCCTCTCTGTGACTGCTTCCAATTTACCCTTTACAGTTTTCCAACAGAACATGAGCTCTATTAGGGCAGGTACTGTTCTTACCTTTCTTTGTACCCACAGTACTCAGTACAGTGCCTAGCAATTAAGTAATAAATGCTTCCTGACCTGTTAACTTTTCCCTCTCCTAAGGCAGCAATAGGTTCTTCCAGAAGACCCTTAAAGGGCCTCCTGCTCTGTGTTCTGCAATCAATCACTCAATCATTTGACCAGTGTTTATCAAGCACTTACCATGTTGGAGGCAGTTCTAAATGCTAGGGATAAGAAGAAAAAACAAAAACAGTCCCTACTTCCTTTCCCACAAAGAGATAACAAGAGAAATACAGAGTATGTAGAAGGTCACCTTAGAAAGATGGTACTAGTAACTGGAGTGGGGATGAGAGCACCAGGAAAGGCTTCCCAGAAGAAATGGAGTTTGAGCTTCATCTTACATGAAGCAAGGAACTCTAAGATTTGGAGACTAGGAGTTTGGGCATGGGGAATAAAAAGTCGTTGCAAAGACATGGCAACAGGAGCTGCAATACTGTGTTGGAAGAATGGATAAAAGTCAATATAGCTAGATCATAGAATGCATGGAATTGAATAGAAAGCAAGAAGATTGGAAACACAGGGATGTTTTAGGTTGAGAAGAGTGTTAAATATCAAATTAAAAAAGCTATATTTGATTGTGGAGCTAACAGGGAGACACTGGAACACATTGAGATAGTGCATGTTTGTGTGTGTGTGTGTGTGTGTGTGTGTGTGTGTGTTGGTCTGACCTACACTTTAGGAAGAATATTTTGACAGCTGAATATAAAAAAGATTGATTGAATTAGGGAGAGATTTGAGCTGGGAAGATCAATTATAAGAATACAACAACAGTTTAGGTGAGAATGATGAGGTCCTGATCCAGGGAGTTAGTTATATAAGTGGAAGGAAGACAATAGTTGAGAAACATGTTACAGAGAAAGAAATCACAAGATCTGACAAGTGATTAGATATTTGTGATGAGGAAGAGGGAGAATTTAAAGGGGGCACTGAAGTTGTAAGCCCCCAACAGTAATTGGGACATTCAGAAGAATGGAACTTGTGTGTGTCTGTGTGTGTGCATGCACATGTGCATGTATGTGTGTGTATATGTATGTATGTGTGTGTAACTGTAAATAATGGGTTCTGATGTGGAAATCTTCTGAGATGATAATACCTAGCATTTTTATAGAATTTCAACAGTTATAGTGCTCTCCAAATGTTATGTCATTTGATCTTTACACTACCCCCCACCCAAGGCAGATACTATTACTTTCCCTGTTTTGTCAATGAGGAAACTGAGGCTGAAAGAGTTCTAAGTGACTTGCCCAGGTCATGCAACTAGTCTGAGGAAGCATATGAAGTCAGTACTTCCTGAATCTAAGTCCAGCATTCTATTTGCTGTCAGCTAGCTCGAGGCATCAAATTTGAATTGTTAATCAGGCAGTTGGTGATGTAGCTCTGGAAAGAGACGAGGATGGAATAAAAAGCCTGAGAACCATCTGTATAGAGATAATAACTACTAAGATTTCCAAGTAAGAGACTATAGAGAAAAGGAAAGGGGATAAGGGACAGAGTCTTGGAAGACACCCAGAGTTGTTGGGGCTATCATGGATGAATACTGAGCAAAAGAGATTAAGAAAGGCTGTACAGACACATAGGAAGAGAAAAGAAACAGAAAAGAGTCATAAAACCACAGAGAGGAAAAAGTATGAGTTTCAAATGCTATCAGTAAGAATAATGAAAATAAAGAAGAGGCAATTAAATGTGGTAACTGAGATTACTGAAGATAACAATTTCAGTTGAATCACAAGGTTAGGAACTATATTACAAGCAAAAATGCTTGCTGTGTGACAGGCAACTATGCTAAATTTTGAGGATATACATACAAGCAAAAGAAAGATAATCTCTACCTGGAGGGAGCAGATTCCTTTTTCTCTTCTAGGTTATAATACACAATGAACACAGATAACCATTATGCAAATCCACGTATGATAAATAACAAGGAGAATTTCAGGCAAAGTATTATGAGAAACTGGAGGTCAATTTCACCTGATGGGTTGGTGGTCAGGCAAAGTGTGATGTAGGAAATAGTATTTGATTTGGTTCTGGAAATAATAAAGTACATCAACAGATTAGAAGGAAAATGGGAAGGAATATATTTGAGGGGCAGTAGGTTAGCAGAAGGAAAAAAAGTGTGGAGATGTAATTAAGGAGAAAAAGACTAGAGGACAGAAATTAGTCCAATTTGGCTGGAATATGGACTATATAAAGGAGAATTTTGTGACATAGAGTTGGGCAGTTTGGTTGTATCCAGGTTAGAAGAGATCTTGAATTTCAGGGTCAGGAGTTATGTTCTATTTAGTAGGCAAATGAGGACTTTCTAATCTAGAGGATTTTTAGTAGAGTTTTGACATAGTCTTGATATTTCCATCAGGGCAGCTAGGTGGTGCAGTGAATAGAGCACCAGTGCAGGAGTCAGGAGGACCTGAGTTCAAATCTCACCTCAGACATTTGACACTCACTAGCTGTGTGACCTTGGGCAAGTCACTTAACCCCAATTGCCTCTCATCCTGGGTCATCTCCAGTCATCCTGATGAATATCTGGTCACTGGATTCAGATGGCTCTGGAGGAGAAGTGAGACTGGTGACCTGCACAGCCCTCCCTCACTCAAAACAAAGTGCAAGTCATGTCATTATTTCTCTGATGGCATGGTCTTCTTCAGCAATGAAGGATGAACACACGATATTTCCGTTACCCACAGTTGTACCACTTCCACATCCATGAACTCTGAAATTCTTTTATCTTATCACAATCTATTGTTGTTCCACCTCCCTCTGAACCAGAAACCCTATTCTTCACCCACACACAATGCCTCCTTAATTAACTCATTATCCCACTCACCACAGAAGCTCTTCCAAATCTTTTCATCCCTCCTAAAATCTTCCATTGCCCAAGGAAACTATTGATAGGAACAGAATCTTCATATACACCAAAATATTTATGGCAGCACTTTTCTGGGTTTGCAAAGTAGAAACAAATTAGCTTGAGAAATGGCTGAACAAAAAGTAGTGCATAAATGTAATGCAATATTACTGTGCTGTAAAAAATAATGAATGGAATGGATTTAGAGATGTATAGAAAGTCTGTATAAACTGATGCAGAATGAAATAAGCAGAACCAAGAAGCTACATATTATAACCACAACAATATAAATTGAAAGAGTCATACACACACAAAAATCCAAAGTGAATGACTCAGAAAAATAATGTGAGAGGATAGCCCCAATCTCCCCTTTCATGAAGTTGGGAGGTCCAAAGGTGTTGCACATTGCATGTGTTTTTAGACTATTAAAATGTATTGGGCAGATTCTGGGAAGATGGTGGAGTAGGTTAGAAAATTCCAAGCTTTATCTTCCCCACAAATGAGATAATAATAGTTCACTCAGAGTGAACGTAGAATGGTAAAAATAAATAAGAGTAGGGGTAGAACAGTGATCCTCCTGGGACAATCAGAGAAGACCTGAAGAAAAATTCCAGAATGAGGTCTGGTCCCTGTGAAGAGTAAATACATCTAGGCTAGTCCACTTAAGCTACAAGTGGCAAGCTGCAGGATTAGCTGGGTTGGGAGGCTGCCTAGGTCCCAGTCACAGGAACTTTTACCCCCAGAACAGTGAGTAGAGTTGGGCATCTGATCCAGGGAACATCAAGGGAACCCCTACTGACAAGGAATGCCAGACCCACCTGTGCTATGGAGATACAGTGAGCAGCGAGAAGGAACCAGCACATGTCTAGTGAGTGCAAACACAGTGAGACAGGGACACCACAGGCACTTACAGGAGACTGGAGGTTTTGGTTTTGGCTCCAGGACAGAGAGGAGAACTGAAGGAGGATCTGAAGCCAAAGGTACTATTCCCCCATACCTCAGGGCTAGAGATGATTCAAAAATTAAGCTGCTACAAATAAAAAAAAATGAACAGGCAATGGAGAAAGAATCCAACCACAAAGAATTACTATGGGGATAGAGAAGACTAGAGTTCATCTTCAGAGGAGGATACTGAAGCAAAGAAACTCTCTTCTACTCCAAAGAATAATGTCAAAAGATCAACTACCTAAAAAAGAATTCATAAAAGAACTTTTAAAAGATTTTAAAGATCAAATGGGAGAGATTGAGAAAAAACTAGAAACAAAAAAAAAACCAATCCAAGAAAAACAAGAAGATTATGAAAAGAAAGTCAACCAATTAGAAAAGGAGATCCAGAATTTTAAAGAACAAAATGACTCCTTGAAAATCAGAATTGGGCAAGGGGAAGCTAGGGAAATTACAGGAGATCAAGAAATAATAAAACAAAATATAAAGAATGAAAAATGGAAGAGAATGTGAAGAAAAGCATTAAAAAAACTCACCTGATGTGGAGAATGTCAAGAAGAGAACGCATAAGAATATTCAGACTACTCAAAGACTATGATCAAAAAAAGAATCTTGATGCAATAATATAAGAAATAATTAAAGAAAATTCCCTGAGGCATTAGAACAAGAGGGGAAAGCAGAAATAGAAAAATTCACTAATCACCACCTGAAAGAGATCCTATAAGGAAAACCCACAGGAATATTATAGTCAAATTCCAAATTCCCCCAGCTCAAGGATAAAATATTACAAACAACAAGAAAAAAACAATTCAAATATGGTGGTGTCACAATTAGAATCACACAAGACCTAGCAGCAGTAACACTAAAAGACTGCAGGTCTTGGAACAATATATATTGAAGAGCAAAAGAACTTCAGTTCCAGATGAGAATATCATACCCAGCAAAGCTAAGCTTAATCCTGAATGAAAAAAAAATGGATTTAATGAATTGTAAGACTTTCAGGATTTTGTTAAAAAAAAAAAACCCACAGCAACCTAAATTTAATAGAAGATTTGACATACAGAGTCAAGAGGAAAATAAGGTACATATCAAAGACTAACTACAAGGAACACAATAAGGAAAGATTGTTTACCTTTTATATATGTAAAATGTATGGCTAAGCTTGTTATTAGTATTTGGGTAGTTCAGAAGAAAGATTGAAGTAGACCTGAGAATGATATGATTTTGAAAAGTAAAACCATTTAGGGACAACTAAAAAGAGTAATTATCTTATACAAATGAAGTCTGAGAGGAAGAACCAACACAGAGAAATTAGATGGAAGAGGAGAGCTTTTAGTTCTGGAAACCTACTTTCATTGGGAATTGGTTCAAGAAGAAACAATACATATACATCGAGAAGAGTATAAAAGTCTTCTAAATTCAGAAAGAAATAAAACACTAAGGGGACAGGAAGAAGGGAGAGGATAAGGGAATGATCTTCAGAGGGAGGATGAGGGAATAGGTTAAAAGGGAGTGTTTAAATTAATTGGAATGGGAGGATAAATGAGGGATCCTGGAAGGGGGAAGTGTTAGGTCAAGTAATAGAAGGGCAAGGTAGTGAGAAGAAATAAAGTAGAGGAGTCAGGAGGGATAGGAAATAAGAGATATACACAAATATAAAATAAAGATCAGGCATAGAATTTGTTAGGGAAAAAGGAGCAGTGCTGGTAATAATGATCTTGGACAAAGTTAAAGCTAAAATAGATTTAAACAAAAGAGAAAAATAGGGAAGCCTACACTGCATCAGCCATATTTATCAACATTGTTTTGGATTATTTAAAACAACTGGACAGTACGAGGTGGGAATATTGTTGTGGTATAGGAAATGATGAGTTGGTGGGCTTGGAAAAATATAGAAATGATGGAATCCTAATGAAGCTGCCCCCAGCCCCAATATTCTAATTTCCTTGTGGGTCCCACTGAACAGTGGGTATGTCCAGATTTAACCACAACAATCTGACTTTAACCACACCACAGGCTCCCAAACTCACAGCCACTTCCCCTACCTAGCCACTGTCACCCTCCAGCCTAATGCAATATCCTAACTTCCTCATATATGTCTCACTAGAACACAGATGTGTCCGTGAAGTCACATTTCTCACAGAAACAGCAGGCATGTCCATGTGATGGGATCCCAGCCATTGTCTCTACTTAGCCACTACCCCATACCCGTTTCTCATGTTTCCCACAGAATCAGCAGTTGGGTCCATGCACTCAACCACAACCACAACCATCTAGTCTCAGACAGGACCACAGTAGTCAGTCAATCAGAAAGCAGATCCACCAGGATGCTCAAGCAGGATGCAGACCCTAAAATAATAGAAAGGACTTTCTCTAAGTGGCACCTGTGGCCGTAATAGCAAAAGCTGTCCTTTAAGTGAACTTAAGACATAGATAGAGAGGCTTATTATGATATCATTATCATACATACATACCCCCCAAATGGGTTTTTCTGTATGCATTGTGGGTATCACATGCATAGTTCCAATGAGGCTGGGACCCCTCCCTCATTACCTAATCTTTTAACAAACCCCTCCTGCCTTTTTCATGTTCATAATTTCTGTTATATAATTGCATCCTTACCCTATAAAAATCCATCTTGCTTTCACTAAAATTACTGGTTCCTCTTGGAACCTAGCCCATTTCTGAGGGATATCAATCCTCAATAAGTGCCTATATTTGGAGTAGAGATGGTCTGACTCTGAATTCTTTGAGACAGTCCCACCATAACACGCAAATGAAACTGCAACAGAAAGACTCAGGCTTACGAAGCAAGAGGTTGTCCACCCTCAGAGAAATAGTATAAATAAGTATTGTATGGTCTTACATAGGTGCATATATGTGTTAAGTATATGTACGTACAGGTATATGTGTGTTTATATATGTATATCTTTGTGTGTATATGTCTGTATATGTAGGCATGCATATGTATGTGGTATGTGTATAGATCCACATATTCACACCTGCATATATACATATATATGTGTGTGTATGTATGTATGTATGTGTGTATATATATATATATACACACACACATTTAATTGTAGCCTTAGGGATGGAAGGGAGAAAAAAGAACAAAGTGAAAAGTGCGCAGCAGAGAACAAAAGAAAACTTACAAGGAAGCAGAGATGCACAGCTCTCACAGCTCTCACCGCAGCACGCAGTTTTATTACACAGGCTTTCTTGAAATGGAAGTTATTGCTGTGCTTTTGGAATCCTCTCTCACACTCTGCTGTGCACATGGCAATGCTGTTTTTCTTTTCTTCTTTTGTATTATTTTAGTTGTAGTATTTAAGCTTGTTTCTTTTTTCTGTTCTTTTGTACTTAAATTTAAAATTTAAAAATTACAAGTAAAAACGTATTGATTGAATGTGCTGATTTTGGGGCTCTTTTTTATCTTTTTTGTGTCTTTTAAAATATTCTGTTATATCAAATTGCTCTCTGAAAGAGAAGAGGGGGGATATTCAGTAAACTCTGGTGATATAACACATCAACAAAAACTTGTTTTTTAAGTTAAATGCTTATTGACTAACAACACAACAATACATGAGATTTTTTTTGTGAAGCAGTGCATTTTGTAGTACAGTTATTTTTTCTTTTTTTTTGGTCTCTTCTCCCTTTATTATAAGCTATTTGAGGGCAAGAATTGTGTCTTTTTCATTTTGGTGCCCAGAGTGCCTAGTACAGTATCTTGAATATAATAGATGCTTAACAATTGTTTGCTGAATTGATGTTTGTATAACTGAATTTTCTCCTCTTGTATCATAATACATTTCTCTGAGTCAAAAAACAAAATCTACTTCAGTAGTCCAGTCTATGTTCTAAGAGAAATATAGTTGGGGTGCTTATAATTTTAATTTTCCTGACAATTTTGAAACTGATACAATTCAATTCTTATTCATCTGTGGACTTCTAAATCTGGAAATATCTAATTCAAATCTTCTTTATTGAATCTTAAAGCTACAAGTGAAAACAGTCTGTTCTAACTTGTTCTCGGTTTTTTGGCAAGTGTTAAAATAAGTGCAAAGAGCTGTCTAAAGGTGAACTAAGCTGATTCTCCAACAGCATATGGGAGAAGTCTTTTTAAAGCACATATTAGTATATTCAGAAGACCACATTTTCACAGCAGTGTTATAAAAATACTTGATGAATTACTTTTGCTGTGTTGTGGAATCAGATGATGCAAAACCATACACTAATTCCTGTGCAAAATGGGGCTAGAATTAAAGAAGTTTCAGGAGGCTTTCCTAAGATTTGCCTCCTATTCTTGATTAAAGAGGGTATAATATTATGTTCATATATTTTTCTTTTTGTTTTCTTAAAGTCCATTTAGAGTGGAAATTCAACACATTCATTACATTTTCACATTGTTATATTTTTATCGGCTTAAACTAACTTCATTTCACAGACACTAAAACTGTCATTTCTTTCCATTCAAGTCAGAAAGCACAGTATATACAGTGCTAGACTGGGTTTGAATCACACCTCAGTCATTATCTGTGTGGTCCAGTATAAATCACTTAATCTTTCTAGCCTTAGTTTCTTCATGTATAAAATGGACACAATAGCCAATTTCACAGATTCATTATGAGGATCAAATGAGGCAGTACATGCTTTCAAAATGTTAGAACAATATATACGTTAGGTGTTAATTCCAGTAGCAAAGGTGTAGTATAGCAGAAGATACTTTGAATCCCATCACCCCTTTCTCCTCCTCACCTTCAGAATCCTTGGCAAGCCAGGGAGAAAAGGGCCTGGGAGGAATAACCAATAGTGACTAGCATTGGTGGTTTCATTCTCAAAGAGGACCAAAATGACATCACTATGCTAGGGTCAAGTTTCAGTGTGTCCAACTGTGACTGATCAGACCAACTAGCTCAGAATGCTCTACCACAGTTTGGGTACAAATAGTATGTGTGAACATTTGGAGTGGATTCTCTAAATCCACTTAAATTCTCTAAAAGCATTCTGTGTTTCCTTTGAACTGTTTCAATTTTGCTTTGCTCATAAAGCACAGCACCTTCTCTGATGTGGGCACACCATACTGAGCTGTCCTGTGCCAGTGTCTCCTATGTCACACGATCAATTCCAAAGTTCTTAAGAGAGACCTTGTCATTTTATCACTTTCTCTGACCACCATGTGAATGTTTCTCCTGTGTGAGTTCTCCATAAAATAGTCAGAAAGAATGTTTTTGATGTTGGGAACCCTGTCTGTTGATCTGTGTTAATTCCTCAGTCAGAAGCCTGTTTGTCTTTATGAAGGAATTGAGATGATGGCGCTGGTAATGTGTATAAATGTTGTTATGGCTCTGTTAAGCGTTGTTTTCCCAGAAACAGAAGCTACAGGCAGGAGCCCCTGGAGCCTGCTGTCAGGTAGAAGCAGGAAGAGTTTGGAGTGGAACAGTCCACGTGAGCTGAGACAAGGAGCAGACACAGAGAGCTTCTGCCCACCTGTGAACCCAGGGAAGAATTGGGAGTGGTCAGCCCACAGAGGAGGAACTGTGGGTTTGAAAGTCAGCCTCAAGTCAAGATGAGAGAGGGCTTCACTTGGACACTGTTATTGACCAAAGAGATTGTTCTTATGGTGACCTAGGGGTGGATGGTGTGGTATTTTCTGCTACCCCTTAAGGATGCATCATGCTAGGGAAGACCCTCACCTGGGACCCCCTGATTTGAGAATATAACAACATATACTATGTGCCATATGACATACTGAATGTTATGAGATACATACATATATTAGATGGTATGTTTCGCTTAAGGATGTTGTTATGAATGTTATGCTCTACTTTATTGAATAATAAACTTTAGTTTATTGCTGAATAAAGAGAGTTCATTATACCATGTGATCAGATCCTTAAAATCATTCACAGCAGCAGTCCTCAGGTGTGCTGCCGTGATCATTGTTACACATGTGAGCACCTGAGAGAAATGAACAAAATGGCAAATGTTGTTTTTAAGTACCAAGCACTAAGGGAAAATGTTTCTGTACTTTATTTATTTAACCACTGGTATGGCTTGCCCAGAGTCACACAGCTAGTAAGTGTTTGAAACTGGATTTGAACTCAGGTGCTGGGGAATTTTCTCTACTGTGAGGAATAGGATGTCTTGAAAGAGGTGCCTTGTGAAATTGAAAACAGATACCCAGTTTTGTTTTGTTTTATTAATTATTGGTGGAGAATTGTGTCTAATCAGAGTATCAGTATTTGTGGATCAAATTTGTACTTGATTGTATAGGCATCAGTGACAGAATTCTTAAGGGTTTTAACTTCCCTGTAGGCTGCAGCCTGACCTCCATGCCCACCTTCTGTGATCTTTTGCTAATGATGGCCGTGTTGGAGGTTGGGGATGAGTCAACCTTGCCATAGAATTCTTGCCCACCATATGACTTTCTAGAGGATGTTAACCAACTCTTTATTTTTCCCTGGCCATGGGTTTTGGAAACCCCCTTCTCTGAATCAAGCCAAATGTGGTCACCCCTGATCTTTGTGTTAAACTACTTACAGCCCTTTAGTCTGCATCTCTGGACCTTATATAACCAACTATAAAATAGTTTCTTTGCCTATCAAAGGGGTCTTTGGCTACTGAGAAGCCATTGACCTCAGTTATTGGCAATTGCTAGCCTTGCCAATAAATTAATCATGCTTGGAATTTGTGCCTCAGTTTCTCTTTATCACAGCAACCTGTCAGTGGGGATCCAGTGACCGTGGGTCAAAGATAGGAAGTCAAACTGAAAATAAAAACATGTTAAGGCATGCTAAGGAAAGTGCTGATAGCAACTATAACTTCCTAGGGTACAGATTTCCACAACATTCTGTGGCAACTTAGGATAAATAAAAAATACCATTCACAGGAGAGGGGAATCATTTAAGGGAGAAACAGGGATAGGGGGAGCAGTTTATAGCATAATATTTCCCATGCAACTTTCAGAGGTTATTATTGAAATGAAAAGACATTTAAGGGCAGAAGACACGGGGAAGAGACCGAATACTTTTACACTCATAAAATGGGTCCCTTTAGACAAAATTGAGGTAACCATTTAGACCAGACTGTAGCAGGCATCTTGTCAAAGATTTTTAATTGCTCAAATATTTTATTGTTGTTGTTTATTTCATAAAACAAAGTCACAGTTTTATTTATTAGTTCAATAACTTTTGATTTCAGTTTTATTAATCTTTGCTTTGATTATTAGGATTTCTATTTTAGGTTTTAGTTTGCAATTTTTCACTTGTTTCTCCAGATCATTTTAGTTGTGTGCCCAATTTGTTGATTTGTCCTTTCTCTCTTTTATGAAGGTAATCATTTAGAGATATACATTTTCTCGTAAGTAATACTTTGACTTCATCAGACAGATTTTGTTATGGTGTCTCATTATTTTTATCATTTTTAATGAAATTATTGATTGTATCTATAATCTGTCATTTGACTCTCATTCTTTTTTCTTTTTTAATTTAGTTTTATTTGTTTTTAGCTTTCAACACTCATTTCTATAATATTTTGAGTTCTAAATTTTCTTACAGGCAGTTTTTATGACAGTAGATCAAAATATCTGCTTTAACTGTGTCCTTACACAGTTTAATATACTATGTTTCTTTTTCAATAGAAGTTTAGGACTTTCTATTATGGACCACCAGATATTTGGGAAGAGGATCTCAATATTATTAGTCCATCAAAATGCTACAAAATTATTGAAGTCCCTATTATGAAGACAAAAATCTTCATAATTTCAGGTCCAGCACTCTACTCACTGCACCAGATCAGTGTGTGTAAGGCAAAGGGAAAGAAAGTACCAAAAAAAAGGTGCTAAAAATGGCGTATGCTTCAAAGAGGTTAAAATGAATGGAGACTGGAAAACAAAAGGCCCTTGGATTTATTGATGGAAGGTTTATATGGGAAGATTGGAGCCCTCATGGAAGGATTCTAAGGAAATGTGTGTTTCCCTTGGTAAACTGGATGGGGGAGGGATGGCAGGCAAGAACAGGGTTAGGAATTCTTCTTTTCCACACTCAACTCAATTTTGTCTCAAGGGTTTTTAGAACTAGATACACACACACTTGTATATATTGTATACATACACTATACATAATTTTGTGATTTAGTTGTTTTCAACCATATCTGACTCTTCATGACCCCATTTGAGGTTTTCTTGATAAAGGTCCTAGAGTGATTTGCCATATCTTTATCCAGCACATTTAACAGATGAGGAAACTGCAAATAGGGTGACTTGTCCAGGGTCACACAGCTGTAGGTGTCTGAGGCCAGATTTAAACTCAGGAAGATAAGTCGGTCAGATTCCAGGTCTGGCACTCTATCCACTGTGCAACTTTATGTTTCTAAAATAGTCCTTTATGACATCTCTTTTATTGTTTTCTTTCCAGTTCTTATATTGTTAATACTTCACATGTGCATGCATTATATATTCTATTATTATGTTTTATGTATATATAAAATTGTGAAGGGAAGAAACTATGTTTTATATTTCTCTGTATTCTGTGTAGCAACTAGCATATAGTTAACACTTAAGAAATATTTGTAGAATGAATATATTTCCATTGAAGTAACTGTGCATAGGCCACAGGTTATCCATAGAGAAGAGACATTTTCTAATGCATTTTATCATGGAAACAAGGAAGAACTGAGAGTTCTTAGGCATGACAAGAATTTTAAAAGTAGATTATGTTAGCTTTTGTACTGCTGGAGTAACCATTCACCAAAGAGAGAACTTGTAGCCACCAGATATTTGTACTATCTATTCTAGAAAAGAAATCTAAATTTTATAAGTTCACTTTATAACTTCTTCCCTCTCAACCCTGAACCTGATAAACAAAGTATATTTTTAAAGCATTTTTGCATTTTTAATTTGGACAATAAATTCAGACAGACAAATTAGCTGAATTTCTGAGCATTCCATAGTTGAAGAAAATTAAAATCCTCTCTGCTCAAACCTGAAGCAAAACTATTTTTATATAATGCTGCCAACTTAATTGGTATGTGGGATTGGCCAAGAGGGAATTAGTGGCACTAAGAGGTAAAATAATTAGCAAATATGGCTGTACCAGGACATTTCTAATTGTGTGTGTGTGTGTGTGTGTGTGTGTGTGTACTTTACTACTGTTTCAATATGCGTGACTGGTATGTGAGAGAACAGGACTAGTATATACTTTTGGGATCAGGGTCAAGGAGGAATTTTGTCAATGCCTCCCACTGCATACAGGATTTAATGGGACATGTGAGCATCCATCAGAGACATCATATACTAAACAGCCAGATTAGAGTCATTACAAGAACAGCAGAGGTTGGGAAGTGGGTCCATTGCCAATCTGGATATCACTATGGTGATGGCACATTGTACTGGGCATTAGACCATACTATTTCCCAGTTAAGGCAAAGCCCAACTGAGCTGCAAGCAACAGAGCACTCCGTCAACTGCCCCAGAGCATGTCTAGAGAACCCACCTCAAAACAAGTAACCACCCTCAAATGGCAAAATGGCTCTATCCCATCTCAGAGCGAGAAGTTTGCTAACCAAAAGCTGCTACATCACATATCTGACTGCGCAGGTCATATGTCTTCCGGAAACTATCTCAGGGACAAATCTATGACATCTTGGGAAAACAGACTCTCCGATCCAGTGATTTCTTGCATTCAGTCTGTAGATATACGATAGCGTAATAAGGGACTGCTTTTGGACAATTGTTCTGGCTGACTCTCTCCAGTCTTTGCATATTCCTTCACCAGTGCAGAGTCAGTGGTGCCTTGAGGTCTTTTACCCCTCTGAGGGATCTGTACATCCTGAAAAAATAGCACAGGCCCTCCTCCATTGGCAGGCTTCTTTTCCTGTGGGATGGTCTAGACAGTTTCCTGCCTGAGAGACTCTAGGGATCAAGGCATTGTATTGTTGGAAAATTCTTTGCTTTCTAACAGCACAAGGGAGATGAAATGGTCACTACCTAACTATGCTGAATTTGTATTTGTTTGAAAGAAAGATGAATTTGTTGTAATTCTGAGTTTCTTAACAAGGGTGAGGGAGAATCCTTATTTAGCCCCTGTGGGAAAGGCAAACATTTGATATAATTTGCATGGTGCACTTCTCAAGGAGGAGGAAGATGTTTTAGTGGGTGAATAGATGGTGGTATTGGGAGAGTCTTTGTATCAATTTAGACTACAGGACAAGTAGCATAGTAACGGCTTTTGACTCGTAGTCACTTTACTACAGATACAGAGTTGCTGCCTGTACTAAAAGTATCATCTGTGTTTGTGGTGATGTTCTTGGAGCTGTTCCTGATTGATGTAACCCTTTCTATCAGAAGAAGAATCTTTGCCTCTGCTGGAGGTATTGTCCCTGCTGGGCACCTCATGTTTGTTCCTGGTGTTGCTTGTTCATCATCACCCTCTGGTGTGAACTGCAAAGATCTGGTATCACCATGTGGACCAGATTGTAGAGTAAGAAGACTTGGTTCTTCTGTAGGAAGTAGGAAAAGACTGTCTTTTGTTCTTTTTCTCAGTTTTCACAATTTGGCCCCCCATCCATTTTTTTAACTTGTGCCTCCTTCACAATGAGTGGAGCTGTACTTTTTTTGTTGTTTTAACTTTTCCTTTTAATTCCTTCTATGTGAAGAGAATTGTCCAGAGAATGCCCTGTAAGTATTTATATGAGGTTTCAAACTCATGGTCCATGGACCACAAATGGACTGCAAAACTCCTAAATGCACCTCTAACCAGAGTAAAATGTAACCTGGAAATGTTTAACAAAATACATAAATATACAATTATTGTTCAGTCATTTTGGTTGTGTCCAACTCATTATGACTCCATTTGAGACTTTCTTGGCAAAGATACTGGAGCCATTTGCTTCTCCAGATCATTTGACAGATGAGGAAACTGAGGAAGACAGAGTTAAGTGACTTGCTTAAGGTTACACAACCAGGAAGTGTCTGAGGCCAGATTTGACTCAGGTCTTCCTGACTCCAAGTCTGGTACTCTATCCACTGTGCCACCTAGATGCCTCAAAATAGAATAAAAGATAGATACTGTTAATTTGTGATTTTCTAAGGCAATACTTGTCTCACAGGGCTCTGCTTCTATTTGCATTTGACATTTGAGATGAGTCCATTTGATACTAGAAGATCTGTAGGACCTTGCCACTGATTTTTAATAGGACCAATACCTAATAGCAGCCACCCCTTCCATAAAAGCCTCCTCTGTGACCCACAAAAACTCCCAATGCATGAATTAGCTTGCTATTTTTGCCTAAAATGCCACAAAGCCAGGACAAAATTGGTCTGGGGAAAGGGCACAGGGTGGCAAGGCCCAAGCTGTGTGTCACTGGATGTCGCTTCCTTGTAGTCTTTTGGTTGTATTGATATGGTAGCCAATGGACAGAGTTCTGAACCTGGACTGAAGAAAACCTGAGTTTAAATTCAGTCTTAGGGGGCAGAGCCAAGATAATAGAGTAGAAAGATGCATATACTCTAGCACTTCCCCCATAGGCCACAAAATACCTGTAAAAAATGACTCTCAATGAATTCTAGAGCAGCAGAGGCACAGAACAACAGAATGAAAGAGGTTTCCAGTCAATGGTAACCTGGAAGGCTCACAAGAAAGGTCTATCTCACAGGATGCTGAGTGAAGCCCAGCCCTGGCCATGTGGCACTGGGAGGGTCAGGACCTGAACAGACTTCCTGGGCAGAATTCCCAGCAGGGAGGGTCCCAGATCCCTCAACCCACAAGTGACAAAGAAAGCTCCAAAGGTCATTGTGAGAGGGCTTTCCCAGCTGGGCAAGAAGGGAATGGGGTTCCCCCAGCACTAGCCCCAGGGGGTGGCAGCAGCAAGAGGCAGGCAGCTATGTTGGCTGAGGAAGCAGCCTAGGTCCATTGTCCAGGCAGCTCAGCTTAAAGCCTCTGGGGGAACTGAGCAGATGATCTGAACCTCAGCCTTCAGAGGCAGCCCTGCCCCTACCCAAAACCCTGGGGACATTGAGAAGCTGATTTGAATATTAGCTTTGAGCAGGGTTGTGGGGAGAAGAGGAGCACTAGGACCCTCCTCTTGACAAAGGATTCAAAAGTCAAATAACTGGCTGGGAAAATGCCAAAAAAAGGGGGAAAAATGAGACCTTAGAAGGCTACTTTCTTGGTGAACAGGTGTCTCTTTCCATCCTTTCAGATGAGGAAGAACAAGGTATACTGTCATAGGAAGTCAAGGCCTCTGCCTCCAGTACCCCAAAATGAATATGAAATGGGTTCAGGCCATAGAAGAGCTTGAAAAGCAAGTCAACAGCCTGCTAAAAGAGAACCAAAAAAAATGCTGAGGAAAATAACGCCTTCAAAAAGAGGCTAACTCAATTGGAAAAAGAGGTCCAAAAAGCCAAGGAGAAGGAGGCTTTAAAAAGTAGAATTAGCCAAATGGAAAACAAGGTTCAAAAGCTTGCTGAACAAAATGGTTCTTTAAAAGAGAGAACTGAGTTCAGGGAAGCTAATGACTATGAGATAAACCAAGAAGTCAGAAAACAAAACCAAAAGTTTGAAAAAATAGAAGATAATGTAAAACATCTCACTAGAAAAGCAACTGACCTGGAAAATAGATCCAGGAGAGTCAATTTAAAAATTATGGGACTACCTGAAAGCCATATAAAAAAAAAGAACCTAGACATTATCTTACATGAAATTATTAAGGAAAACTGCCCTGATATTCTAGAACCAGAGGGCAAAATCAATGTTGAAAGAATCCACTGATCACCTCCTGAGATACTAAAAGGAAAACTTCTAGGAGAATTGTAGCCAAATTCCAGAGTTCGCATATCAAGGAGAAAATACTGCAAGCAGTTAGAAAGAAAGAATTCAAGTATTGTGGAAATACAATCAGGATAACAGAGGATCTGGCAGCTTCTACATTAAGGGACTGAAGGGCCTGGAATAGGATATTCCAGAAGTCAAAGGAACTGGGATTAAAACCAAGAATCACCTACCCAGTAAAACTGATTATTCAAGGGAATAAATAGTCATTCAATGATATAGAGGACTTTCAAGCATTCATGATGAAAAGACATGAACTGAATAGAAAATTTAACTTTCAAACACAAGAATCAAGAGAAGCATGAAAAAGTAAACAGGAAAGAGAAATCATAAAAGACTTTCTAAAGCTGAACTGTTTACATTTCTACATGGACAGATAATATTTGTAACTCTTGAGACTTTTCTTAGTATTTGGGTAGGTGGAGGGATCATACACACACACACACACACACACACACAGAGACAAAGAGTATAGGTTGAGTTGAATCAGAAGAGACGATATCCATAAAAAAATATAGATAATAAAATAAAAATTAAGGGGTGAGGAAGGAAAATACTGGGAGGAGAAAGGGAGAAATAGAATGGGGCAGGCTATAACTTATAAAAGAGATAAGAAAAATCCTATTCAATGGAGGAGAAAAGGTAGGAGGTGAGAGGGGAAAAGTGAAACTTACTCTCTTCACATGTGGCTTAAGGAGGGAATAACATGCTCACTAAATTTGATATGAACATCTGTCTTACCCTACAGGAAAGCAGAGGAGGAGGAATAGGGGTGAGGGGGATGATAGAAAGGAGGGCAAATGGGAGAAGGGAGTAGCTAGAGGTAAACACTTTTGGGAAAGGACAAGGTCAAATGAGAGAATAAAAAAAGCGGGGGGACAGGGTAGGATAGAGGACAATATAGTTAGTCTTACACAATATGGTGGTTATGGAAGTCTTTTGCAAAACGACACATATATAGCCGGTATTGAATTGCTTGCATTCTCAGTGGGGATGGGTAGGGAGAGAAGTTGGAACTCAAAGATTTAAGAACAGATGTTGAGAATTATTATTGCATATAACTGGGAAATAAAAAACACAGGTAATAGGGTATAGAAATTTGTCTTGCCCCACAAGAAAAGAGAGAAGATGGGGATAAGGGAAGGGTGGGGTGTGATAGAAGGGAGGGTACATTGAAGGAAGGGATAATCAGAACATAAGGTATTATGGGGAGGGGGGAGAGGAGAGATGGGCAGAAAAAGTGGAACTCAAAACTTTGTGGAAATGAATGTTGGAATCCAAAAATAAGTAAGTAAATAAATAAATTGATAAAAAAAAATCAGTCTTAGATATTTACCCTGTAACCCTAGATACTTAACTTGTTTGTCTCAGTTTCCTCTTCTAAAAAATATCCCAAGCTTGGGACAAAATGAGAAAATATTTGTAAAGTGCTTTGTAAACCTTAAAATGATATACAAATCCTAGCTATTTTTATTCCTAGTAACCTAATAGGGAATAAAACAACCAACTGGCCTATATGGGAATGGGTCCTTTCAGATTCAGTTGTGTAAGGCCAAGCAAAGTAGAATCTTTTGCTGTTTTTGTTTTACTAAAAGTGCCTCTAATTGAATAATGTGAATAAAGAAGATCTTCCCCACACATTGATGGGCCTGCCCATTGAGGGAAACTTGGTTAAGGGAGTTGTTTTATAGGAGGGTCCCAAGGACCCTTTGTTTTTTCTGTTGAGGCACAGGGTCCGAGGGTCATGCTGTCTGGCTCTGAAAAGTGTATAAATACTCTGAGGGTGAGGTTTTATTATGGGGCTTAATTTTTTGGAAGAAGGTTGGTGTGCCAGATGAGAGACTTTGGGAGCATCCTGTCCCCCCTTAGAAAACCCAGATGTCGGTGCTTCCTTCTCTGGTAACTATGGTCAGACAGTTGGACCTGTCTGTTGAATTGTGATGTATGTATTGATTATGGTCAGACAGAGGAAGCCATGTCTGTTGATCTTTGATTTCTCTGTATTTTTTGTGAAGTTCAGGGTTCTGACTTTTTCCCCTGAACTAACTGAATGATACATGTACTTGATTAAAATGATTATTAACCCTTCAAAAGTTGTCTTTCCTTTTAAAGAAGCAGATCAAAGAACCTGTCATGGCAGGCCTCCCATGTATGTTGGGGTGCTTACTGTGACAGGTGGGTGTTCCAAAATAATATGAGCAGATATATTTCAGTCTGAAGCTAAAGAGCTACATCTTCTTGAGCTACATGTTACTATATTCTTGTTGAATATCCTTTCTATGTTAAGTCTGGTAAACCATTTTTGTGAACCCTTCAATGATCTCTGAGTGCCTCATCTTATCCCAGCATCAAACTTGAAGTAATGGGATGCCAGCCCAAGTTAGGTCTACCCTCAATACCTGGCAGAAAGTCCTAAACCAGGAGCCTCAGTTAGAAAAATTAAATCATAAACTAAAAAGAGCTTTGGGAGAAAAAAATTACAAAGACAATAAATCGCTCTAAACACATCACATAAAACCTCACACAAGTAGCAAACATGCTGAAAAATTAGATGTTACAGATATAACTCAGTGACTCTAGTCCACAAAAAGAAATAGTAGAACAAAATCAAAAAAGGAAAGAAGATGGAAATTATCCATCAAAAAAATCTTACCTAAAAAAGCAGAAGGAAGAAAAATATTTTCAGCGTATCCAAGCTATAATATGGCCAGACTCCTACTTACTTTCCCTGGATTGGTTTGCTCACACTAACCTACATTCCCATGGGCAGGTCTGGGAATTACAGAAAACAAGCACCATTACATGGTTACAACTCAGGGCTCTGTCTCAAGAGCCCAGGTGTAACTACTTTGTGAGAGGGGTACAATGGTGCTATTTACCTCTTTAGGTCCTGAGCCCCCACAAGGACGCCTCCCATATACCACAAATCAGTGACTCTTTAATATAAAAGATTTGTTAAATGATAAAACAACAATAAGCATAACATTTATTCACCAGAGAGCAGTCGTACAACCAAGAATAATCAAAATAATAAAACAGCAGTAGGAATAAGCAGACCTCACAGTTGCTTTATAGGAGACAAAAACAAGAATAATCAAAATATCACAATTCAATAGTAAATCTGTACCATAATCTCCCATAAATCAATAAATCTTTATTAAGTGCCTACTGTGTGCCAGGTGCTGTGCTAAGGGCTAGAAATAGAAAAAGAGGCAAAAGGCATTCTCTACCACAAGGAATGTATTATCTAATAAGGGAGACAAGCTACAAATATATACAAAGCAAACTATATGTCAGTTAAATAGAAAATAATTAAGAAACTGAAGGCACTAGAGTTAATGGGATTGGAAAAGGCTTCCTGGAAAATAAGATTTTAGTTTGCACCTAAAGGAAGCAAAGGAAGTCAGTAGGCAGAGTTTAGGAAGGAGAGCATTCCAAACATTTACTGGGACAGCTAGTAAAAATGTCCAGACCCAAACAATAGAGTTTTTTGTTCGCAGAATAGGCAGGAGGCCAATATCACTGAATCGAAGAGTACATGGTAGGGAGTAAGGTATAAGAATACTGGAAAGCTATGAGCAAATACGGAATTATAAAAACCAGACAGAGAGGCACATGAATGGGGAAATATATGTGCTTGGGGCAACTCACAACTCTGTACTTAAGGGCTTGATGTTTTGGGTCCATACAGGAACAATCAACATCACATAGAACTCTGTTCACCCCTCTCTTGCTGAGCAAAGCTGCTTCTCTTCTGTCAAAACTAAAAACTCTCAAGAATGCCATAGCTGAAATCCAGAGCTCCCAGGTTGATGATGCCAGAATGCTACCGGAACTAAGGAGTTTAAATACCAAGGAACTCTAGTCAGGATCATATAAATCTTCAAAGCATCTACACTAAAGAAGAGAAAAACTTGAAATAAGATATTCCAAATGACAGAAGAATATTTTACCCTGTAAGTTTGAATATAATCCTACAATGCACAAACATACACAGAGTTTGGACCAGAAATGTATTACTCTCAATAATGAAACTGATGATGGTAGGTAACTATTAAAGAAAGAGGGTACAGTTTGGAAGCAAATTAAATGGTCACATCTAAAATAAACTTCAACTCTAAAGAGTAGGTCATAAAGAGACCCTCAAATGGAAATAAATGCTTGTTGACTGAAGAAAGCCAGTGAAAGAACTGATGTCTAAAGATGTAGAAAATGTGAAAAAAGAATGGATAGTGGAACAGAAGACAGTGGAGACTTCACTGTTTAGTGATGATCACATTCATCTTCCTTTGCACCTCCTTTCTTTGGTGAGAGGCAAATAAGGAGGACAACATAGGAAGAGAGATGGAGGAAAATTCACAATTTATAATCATATTTATGAATACAGATGGGATGAACTAACTGACAAAATGGAAATTATTCACAGATATCAATAAGTTGTTTATAAGAAACACCCTTGAGACATAAAGATTTACAAAGTGTTCAAGTGAAAAGCTTCAGTAAAATTTATTATGCATCAGGCATGTGGCAGGAATAGCAATCAGCACCTCAGAAACATCAAAAATAAAGACATGACCAAAAGAGATAAAGGGTGAAAACATATTGGATATAATATATCCTTTTAAAAGCATAGTAGGCAATCATGATTTCAGACAGGGCTACAGTAAAAAGATGTCAAAATACTATTAGGAGATACCCTGTTTTCCAGAGCAAAGGCTCAGTAAGAACTCAGCCACAGAAAAATCCCAGAATTGTTTCAAATCTTTATTGTAATTCTTTGACTAGCACAAGGTGTTCTCTGAGCTCAGACAAGCACTGGCTGTATCCATGTTCTGGCCACAAAACCCTGCTATGAATCAAACTTGTCTCATTGTTACTGTTGCTCCTCATGGTCAGGGCTACACTGTGTAGCCATTGGTATAAGCAATTGAGATATGCCCTGATTACCCTAGGTTCCCCCCGGGGGGTTGGGGGGGCACATGTGTCTGCTTCCCTCCCTGTTTGCAAGCCATTTTCCTCATTAACATTAAACTTCTGTTTGATTCCTCACTCTCCTGTCTGTAGGTTGTTTTGTTCAGCTCCAACCATTGACAGGTTAGAAGCTGGTTTGGTCTAGTTGCCAAAGACATGATTAAAACAGATAAACAGGAGATTACATTATAGCTCAAAGCACCATATATAATGAACTATTATCAGTATTTAACATGTGCAAAGCAGCATTGCATGTAAGTACTTAAAGGAAAGGTTAGATAAATTGCAGAGACAGATGGAAAAGTATAATAGTGAGGGACTTCAGTGTAATCCTTTTCAGACCTAGGCAAAACTAACAAAATGATATGCAAGAAGGAAGATAATGGTCCAAATAGAACTTTAGAAAAATTAGATGTGATAGAGCACTGGAAATGGGAACAGAAAGAATCTTAAATATTTCTCGGCTGTGTATGGCATCTTTACCTCCCAAAAAAGACCATGTATGGTAGCATGAAAACAGCAAAAATTGCAAAAAGAACTATAAAACTCATTGCTTACTTACTTACTCATCGCTTACTGACTATAATATGATAAAAACAAAATTAGAAAAGGATTAAAATTAATTATAGCATTGATGAATAAAAAAATAGAAAATTTCAGCAAGTAAAATGAAAATAGTGAAATAACCAAAAACAACTTATGGGATGAAGCAATCCTTAGGGGGAAATTAATATCTTTAAATTATTTAATCAAAGACAGAAATGACAAATCAATAATTTAGCCATAATTTTTTAAAAACTATAAAAGCAATAAATCTAAATTTCCTACAAAATGCTAAAGTAGAAATTCTGAAAATCAAAGAAGAAATTAAAATAACTGAAAGAAAAAAAGCAATTAAATTGAAAAAAAATAAAATGAAGGAACTATTATTTTATAAAAAGCTAATGAAATAGTTACCCAGTCTGATTTTGAAGAGAGATGAAGTAACTAGGTTTTTTTTTTTATATCAAGAGTTAAAAGGAAAAAGGGACAATTTAAGATAAAGGAAATTATCAAAAATTATTTTCCCCAATTATGTCAATAAAATTGAAACTTAGATGAAATGAATAAATATTTACAAAAAAAATGTGAAATACCCAGATTAACAGACAAGAATAAATTTAAATGACCTAATATCAGAAAAAGACATTGAAGAAGTCATAAAGAATCCACCTCCACTGGGCAGAGCCCAGATGAAAGAGAAAAGGCTCACTAGAACTCTCCTCAAAACCCCTCCAAACAATTTTAAATGCCTCAAGACAAGTTCTGGAGCAGCAGAACCCACAAAAAGATAGAGTGAAACAATTTTCCAATCCAAAACAACTTAAAAGGGTAGCAGGAAAGATCTTTTGCTTCTGGGTGAGGGTGGAGCACAGTCTAGTACAGGCTGCCTCCTAGCAAACCAGCAGTAGGCTTTGGGGGCTAACAAATCAGTGGCAGTGTTGGTAGTTTCTGGACCTCTCAGCCCACAGAAGGTAAGCTGGTCAGACAACTGGTCAGAAGGAGATTACAAGTATCACTTTGCTGCACTAGGAGCAGGATTATGTTGGGTTGCCCATACTTTGTTCTGGGTTGCAGTATTGGGATTCAGCACTAGCACAGCAGAGCTTGCAACTGCAAAGGAGCTGGGACTCAGTAAAGACTGAGTTTGGTCACTCGCAGACCAGAACACAGATCAGGATTTTCCTAGATCAGGGATGGGGAACCTGTGGCCTCAAGGCTACATGTGGCTCTCCAGATCCTCAAGTATGACTCTTTGACTGAATCCAGCTGCAGGTTCTCTGCCCCTGCCTAAATCATACCACTTTAGAAGAACTGAAAACTTACAGGTCCTCAGAATAATCTCTGAAAGCTGTTGCACAAAAAACCTGAAGCTTGAGACAGTTCCTCCTTCACTCTGGAAGCTGAGCCACATTTTAGCATAGAGTTAAAAGTCAAGAAATAGATGGGAAAATGAGCAAACAGCAGGAAAAGATCCTGACTATAGAAAGTTACTATGGTGACAAGGAAAATCAAAATACAAACTCAAGATAACAAACACAGTAAAGTAAAAATGCTATATCAAAAGTTTCAAAGAAAAATATGAATTGGTCTCAGGCCACGGAAGAGTTCAAAAAGGATTTTAAAAGTCAAATAAGAGAAGTGAAGAAAAACTGAGAAAAGAAATGAGAGTGATGCAAAAAAAAATTTGAAAAAAGAAGGCACAAATAATACTGACAAAAATAACGATTTAAAAAACAAAACAGGACAACTGGTAACAAAGGCACAAAAATCCAATGAAGAGAAGAATGCCTTGAAAAGAAGAATTGGCCAAATAGAAAAAGATACACAAAAATTCACTAAAGAGAAGACCTCCTTAAAAAGGGGGTGGAGGAATTCACTAAAGAAAATAATTTCTTAAAAATTAGAATTGAGCAAGTGGAACCTAATAACTTTATGAGATATCAAGAAACAAACAAAATCAAAAGAATGAAAAAAAGAAGACAATGTGAACTATCTCATTGGAAAAACAACTGGTCTAGAAAATAGATCCATGAGGGATGATTATTGGACTACTTCAAAGCCATGATCAAAAAAAGAGCCTAGACATCATCATCCAAGAATGCCCTGATATTCTAGAACCAGAGGTAAATTGAAAGAATCTAGCAATCATCTCCTAAAAGAGGAAATGAGAACTCCCAGGAATATTATAGCCAAATTCTAGAGCTCTTAGATCAAGGAAAAAGTATTGCAAGCAGCCAAAAAGAAACAATTTGAAGCCTAAAGTCACAGTTAGGATAACACAAGATTTAACAGTTTCTACATTGAAAGATCAGAGGGCTTGGAACATGATATTCCAGAAGGCAAAAGAGCTAGGATTAAAACCAAGAATCCCATACTCAGCAAAACTGAGCATAATCCTTCAGGGAGAAAAATTGATATTGAATGAAATAGAGGACTTTCAAGCATTCCTGATGAAAAAGACTAGAGCTGAATAGAAAATTTGACTTTCGAACACAAGACTCAAGAGAAGCATGAAAAGGTAAACAGGAAAGAGAAATCATGATGAATTTAATAAGGTTAAACTGTGTACATTCTTTTATAGGAAAATGATACTTGTAGCTCCTAAAAGCTTTCTCATTATAAGGGCAGTTAGAAGTATGCATAGACAGAGGGTACAAGTGTGAGTTGAATATGATAGGATAATTATCTCAAAAACTAAAATCAAGGTGTGAGAAAAAGGAATGCACCAGGAGAAAGGGAAAAGGAGAGGATAAATTATCTCACATAAGAGGCTCAAAAGAGCTTTTAGAGTAGAGAAGAGGATGAGGGAAGTGGGAGGGAAGCCAATAAACCTTATTCTCATCAGAATTGGCTCAAAAAGGGAATAATATTCCCACTGAGTTGGGTATAGAAATCTATCTTACCATACTGGAAAGTAAGAGGGGAAAGGGATAAGAGAAGGGGAGGGCTGACAGAAAGGAGGACAGATTGGTAGTCAGAAGCAAAACACTTTTGAGAATAGATAGGGTGAAAGAAAAGAGTGTACGATACACAGGGCAAAAACAGAATGAAGAAAGACACAGTAATTATAACTGTGAAAAAAGTTTTACAACAAGTTTCTCTGATAAAGACCTCATTTTTCAAATATATAGAGAACTGAGTCAAATTTATAGAAGTAAGAACAATTCCTCAATGGATAAATGGTCAAAGCATATGAACAGGCAGTTTTCAGACAAAGTAAAGTTATCCATATTCATATAAAATACTTTAACTCACTATTGATTAGAGGAATGCAAATGAAAACAGCTCTGAGGTACCACCCCACACCTACCAAATTGGATAATACGACAAGAAAGAAAAATTACAATTGTTGGAAGGGATGGGGGAAAATTAAGACACTAAAGCACTGTTGGTGACATCATATGCTGAATCAACCATTCTGTAGAGTAATTTGGAACTATACCAAAGAGCTATAAAACCCTGCATACCCTGTGACCAAGCAATACCACTACTGGGTCTGTATCCCAAAGAGATTTAAAAAAACAAAAAGAAAAAAGACCAATATGTACAAAAATATTTATAGCAACTCTTTTAGCAGTGGCAAAGAATTTGAATTGAGGGGATGTCCATCAATTGGGGACTGGCTGAACAAATTGTTGTATATTACTGTTATGAGATGTTATTGTGCTTTGAGAAATGATGAGCAGGTTGCTCTCAAAAAAAACCTGGAAAGACTTATATGAATTGATGCAAAGGGCAATGAGAAGAACCTGGAGAACATTGTACACAGTAACAGCAATGTTGTATGATGATAAACTATCAGTGACTTGGCTATTCTCAGCAATACAATGACCCAAGACAATTCTGAAGAATTTATGATGAAAAATTCTATCCATCTCCAGAGAAAGAACTGATGGAGTCTGAATGCAGATTGAAGCATGCTTTTTTGTTGGTTTCTTTCTGTCTTTGTGTTTATCTGTGTTTTCTTTCACAACATGACTAACATGGAAATATGTCTTGCATAACTGCACATGGATAAGCTATATCAAAATGTTTGCCTTCTCAATGAAGTGGGAAAGGGAAGGGAGAAAATTCAGAACTCAAAACAATTTTAAAACAAATGTTAAAAATTATTTTTATTTGGTTTTTTTTTTAGGATGTGTCTTTTATTTTTTTTAATTTTTTTTAATTTAATTTTTAACATTCATTTTCACAAAATTTTGGGTTACAAATTTTCTCCCCTTTTATCCCCTCCCCCCCAACCCAAGCATTCTAATTGCCCCTGTGACCAATCTACTCTTTCTTCTATCATCCCTCCCTGCCGTTATCTCCGTCTTCTCTTTTGCCCTGTAGGGCCAGATAGCTTTCTTTACCCCTTTACCTGTATTTCTTATTTCCTAGTGGTAAGAACATTACAGTTGATCCTAACACTTTGAGTTCCAACTTCTTTACCTCCCTCCCTCCCCACCCCTTCCCTTTGGAAGGCAAGCAATTCAATATAGGCCAAATCTGTGTAGTTTTGCAAATGACTTCCATACTAGTTGTGTTGTATAGGACTAACTATATTTCCCTCCATCCTATCCTGTCCCCCATTACTTCTATTCTCTTTTGATCCTATCCCTCCCCATGAGTGTCGACCTCGGATTGCATTGTCCTCCCCATGCCCTCCCTTCTATCATCCCCCCCACCCTGCTTATCCCCTTCTCCCCCACTTTCCTGTATTGTGAGATAGGTTTTCCTACCAAAATGAGTGTGCATTTTATTCTTTCCTTTAGTGGAATGTGATGAGAGTAGACTTCATGTTTTTCTCTCACCTCCCCTCTTTATCCCTCCACTAATGAGTCTTTTGCTTGCCTCTTTTATGAGAGATAATTTGCCGCATTCAATTTCTCCCTTTCTCCTCTCAATATATTTCTCTCTCACTGCTTGATTTCATTTTTTTTTTAAGATATGATCCCATCCTCTTCAATTCACTCTGTGCACTCTGTCTCTATGTATGTGTGCTTGTGTGCGTGTGTGCGTGTGTATGTGTGTACTCCCACCCAGTTCCCAGATACTGAAATGTTTCAAGAGTTACAAATATTGCCTTTCCATGTAGGAATGTAAACAGTTCAACTTTAGTAAGTCCCTTATGACTTCTCTTTGCTGTTCACCTTTTCATGGTTCTCTTCATTCTTGTGTTTGAAAGTCAAATTTTCTTTTCAGCTCTGGTCTTTTCATCAAGAAAATTTGAAAATCCTCTATTTCATTGAAAGACCATTTTTTTCCCCTCAAGTATTATACTCAGTTTTGCTGGGTAGGTGATTCTTGGTTTTAGTCCTAGTTCCTTTGACTTCTGAAATATCCTATTCCATGCCCTTCGATCCCTTAATGTAGAGGCTGCTAGATCTTGTGTTATCCTGATTGTATTTCCACAATACTTGAATTGTTTCTTTCTAGCTGCTTGCAATATTTTCTCCTTGACCTGGGAACTCTGGAATTTGGCCACAATGTTCCTAGGAGTTTCTCTTTTTGGATCTCTTTCATGCGGTGTTCTGTGGATTCCTTGAATACTTATTTTGCCCTCTGGTTCTAGAATCTCAGGGCAGTTTTCCTTGATAATTTCATGAAAGATGATGTCTAGGCTCTTCTTTTGATCATGGCTTTCAGGTAGTCCCAAAATTTTTAAATTGTCTCTCCTGAATCTATTTTCCAGGTCAGTTGTTTTTCCAATGAGATATTTCACATTATCTTCCATTTTTCCATTCTTCTCTCTTTGTTCTGTGATATCATGCTTTCTCGCAAAGTCCTTAGCCTCCATCTGTGCCATTCTAGTTTTGAAAGAACTATTTTCTTCAGTGAGCTTTTGAGTCTCCTTTTCCATTTGGCTAATTCTGCTTTTGAAAGCATTCTTCTCCTCATTGGCCTTTTGAACCTCTTTTGCCAATTGAGTTAGGCTAGTTTTCAAGGTGTTAATTTCTTCAACATTTTTTTGGTTCTCCTTTAGCAGGGAGCTGATCTGCTTTTCATGCTTTTCTTTCATCTCTCTCATTTCTCTTCCCAGTTTTTCCTCCACCTCTCTAACTTGATTTTCAAAATTCCTTTTGAGCTCTTCCATGGCCTGAGCCCATTGGGTGGGCTGGGACACAGAAGCCTTGATTTCTGTGTCTTTGCCTGATGGTAAGCATTGTACTTCCTCATCAGAAAGGAAGGGAGGAAATGTCTGTTCTCCAAGAAAGTAGCCTTCAATAGTCTTATTTCTTTTCCCTTTTCTGGGCATTTTTCCAGCCAGTGACTTGACCTCTGAATATTCTCCTCATATCCACCTCGCCTCCTGGTCCTCCCAGCCAGTGTTTGGGGTCTGAGGTTCAAATGCTGCTTCCCGCCTTAGGGCTTTTGGCGGGGGCAGGGCTGCTATTCAGTGTGAGAATTAAGTTCAGGTGGTCAGGTCGGGGCAGGGCCGCCTCTCAGGCTCAGTTCCCTCAGGGGGTTTATGCACAGACCTTCCACAATGGATCCAGGCTCCCGCCCGCTTGGGGAGCCCCTGTCTGCAGCTGCCTCTCAGCTTCTACCTCCCAGGGGGGCCCGAATCATGGGGGCACCCCACTCCCGTCTCGACCCGCCAAAGAGACTCTCTCACCGACCCCCGTCACCTGTGGGTGGACGGACTTGTGCGGCCGCTGGAGATCCCGTCCCTGAAGCCTGCTCGGGTCTGTTTCTCTTGGTGCCGTGGCCGCAGCAGGTCTGGGCTGGGCTGGGCTCCGCGTCTGCAGCGCGACGGACCTTTTGCGAGAGGTTTGCAGGTCCCTCTGTGGGTGGAGGGACCCGCGTGGCCGCTGGAGATCCCGTCCCCGCAGCCCGCTCGGATCTTTTCCTCTTGGTGCCGCGGCCACTGCAGGGCTGCCCTCAGCTCCCAGTCCCGGCGCCCAGTCTGCAGCGGGAAGGACCCCCCACGAGAGGTTTGCAGGTCCCTCTGGAACAGAAATCTCCCTCACTCCAATATTCTGTGGCCTCTGGGTGCAGAATTCGCCGTGAGTTTCTCCCCTGTAGCCGTTCTGTGGGTTGTGGGTTCGGAGCTATGTGTATGTGCGTCTTTCTATTCCGCCATCTTGGCTCCGCCCCCCTAAAAATTATTTTTAAAAAAGAAACCACTGACAAAAGGGGGGAAACACCCAGGACCACATAGATTTATAAGTGAATTCTCTCAGTAAAAAATAATTACCATATTACAGAAGCTATTTGCACATATGAGCATAGAAGGGACCTTTTGGAATTCTTTCCTCTCTACAAACAGCGGGTAAAAAATGACCAACAGGAAGAAATATAAAGAGAATATTCATTCAAAATAAATACAGAATGTATAAAATATTTAGGAGTCTATCTACCAAAGCACAAAGGACCTATATGGGAGATAAGAGAGAAGGAGGCATTACTGTGTGTACTCAGCAAATAGTCAATTATGTTCTGTAGTGTAAATGCAAAAATGAAATAGTCCCTTCCTTCAAAGAACTTACATTTTAATGGGAGAAATAACAGTCACATATAAGTGTAACTAAGATATAGACAAAATAAATTCAAGGTAAAATTTTGGGGAAGGGGAGGCACTAACAACTGGAGGGAAGAAAAATGTCCTCATGTAGTGGGTAGTATCTGAACTGAGCTTTAAAGCAGAGATACTTAGAGATATCTTAAACCCCACAAATGGGTCAAAAATTCAGTGTGGACCGGAGAGGATCTGTTCCTAGAAGTGGCCTACTTGTGCCTCTGTCAGAGAGGGTAGGTGTCATGCCAGAGACATGCCATGTCTACACTTAGCAAGAAGCAGGAAGGGAAAGAAGCAGCAATTCTGTGGTTCAGACCATGAAGCAGAGATTCTTATTCAATCCCCAGCCTAGTAAGTGGCTTAGAAGTAAGTAATCAGGGAGTCAGGTCGGAACAAGGAGTTCTGTCCATTTGAACTAGCAGAGTTAATTGACAGAGGCTAGGACCTACAATTGTGTTGCCCAGATCTAATCCAAGGTCTTCCATCTAGAAAGCTCAGACCAGCAGGGTGGCTATCAGACTTCACCCTAGATCGGACCACTTTGAACACATTGAAAGCTTGCAAGTCTCAGGACTGAGCTACCCACGAAGTCCTTGAGGAGTAAAACAATACCCAGAGAAAGTAGAAGCAGGACTTCACAGAATACAAAATAGGAACAAATAAGGCCCAGAAGTTCTCTCAAGAAGAGGAGAGAGCCTGGCCTTAAACCAAAGTCCAAATTCATGAAATAAGCATCCATTACTGTTGTTCAGTTGTTTTAGTCACGTCTGACTCTGTGATGCCATTAGAGTTTCTCTTTGCAGAAATACTGAAGTGGTTTGCCATTTCCTTCTCCAGCCCATTTACAAATGAAGATACAGAAGCAAATAGGGTTAAGTGACTTGCCCAAAGTCACAGTCAGTAAGTATCTGGAGCCAGACTTGAACTCAGGAAAATGAGTCTTCCTGACTCTAGACCTGGCACTCTGTGCCATCTAGCTTCCCTGAAGTAAGACTAGAAGAATGATTAACTGCTTCCTCCCCACAAAAAAAAAAAAAAAATCTCATAATAAAGAGTTATTATGGTGAGAGGAACACCCAAGAAATTAATTCAGAAGTGCAAAACTCCAAAACATCTACAACCAAATTATTAAAGAAAAACATAGCTTTGATAAGGGTTTAATGGCATCTGAATACAGATAGAAGCATATTATTTTTCTCTTTCATTTTAAAAAATGTTTTACTTAATTGCCCATGTATAACCTATAACAGATCACTTCTCATCTCAGGGAGAGGGAAGGAAAAGAGGGAAAGGTAAAATTCAGAACTGAAAGATTAAAAAAACCCAAAAGTATATATACTTTGACTTAGATGGATGGATTGACTTAGAAGGAAAAAAGAAGCAAAAAACTCCAAAACACCTACAACCAAAATATTAAAGAAAAATTTTTGTTAAGGTCCTTGAAGAAATAAAGGAAGTGGTTTCTTTTTAAAAGAATGATTTTATAAATGAAAAGAGAATGCTAAATTAGAGACTTGAAGGAAAGACTTGGAAGAATTTACAGCTTACTACAAGAAAAACAAAATTGTACCCAAGGGATAGACACTCCTTAAAAATTAGAATGGACCAAAAAGAAAGTAATGATTCAATGAGATAACAAGAATATGTTAAAACAAAGTCAAAAGATCAAAATGTTACAATAAAGTGTAAGGTACAAATTTTTATAAAACTGATGTGGAAAATAGGTAAAAGAGATCATTTCAGCATCACTGGACTATCTGAAATGATATTCAAACAAGAAACATGGACATTATGTTTTAAGCTGTCATGAAAGAAAAACACTCAAATCTGTTAGCACTATAAGGCAAAGCAAAAATTCACCAATCACCTCATTAAAAAAACTCATGATGAAAATTCTCAGAAAATTCATAGCTTCTGGGTCAAAGTAAAAAACACTGCAAGCACCCAGATAAGAGAATTCAAGTAATGAGATGTTACAGTCACACAAGATTAAGCAGCTATGATTTAATGGAGTAAAAATCTTGGAATATAATATTCTAGAAGCACTATTTATAAAACTGCTTAATTATGTTAATTACATTCACTCAAAATGTGCCCCTTACTTCGCTTTTTTATTTCTGTGTAAGAATAAACTACCTGTCCAATGCCCATTTCATATTGCACAATGAATCTCATTTTTACTTCTTTTTTGGAAGAGAAATCCTAATCATTTAAACCATAAATATAATAATTCCTGGTGTAGGTGGGGCAGGGAAATAAATGAGCCAATGAATGTGAAAATGGAGAGCCTAATTCTAACTAGAGGTTGGGCTTCCCCAGGACTGAACTCAGTCTACAGACCACATAGCAACGTACCAAGCAGGGAGAGGTACAGAGCGGTCTCTCAATCTCCCATTTCTAGGATTTATATATACCTCTTTGTTTGTTTTCCTAACAGAATTTAAGCAGCCTGAGGGCAGGGAATATTCCATTTTTGTTTTTGTATCCCCCAAAACTTGACACATAACAGGCACTTAACTCAAGCTTGTTAACTGACTAATCTTCTCTCCTTATCCCTTTCTTATTTTAGGGAATTGTGGGGTATAATAGATAGTTGAGGCTTGTTTCCCACCTTTCATTATGCCATATTTCTGGAATTCCTCAATTTTTAATAAGAAAAGTAGGTCATATATGTTTATACCTACTTAGACGCAGATGTATACGCAAGATTCATTGTTTAATAAACCACCAGTCACTATGTGTACTCGATACTTATTGTCCTATCACAACAGGAAAGAGCTTTATCCCAAATACACAGAATAAACCTGTTTAATTGAAAATGTTTAATTTTCCAATGGCTTTAGCAGGAAGAGCCTCAGTTTATCTTTTTATTCTCAGCCTGTGATTTCAACTATTTTTTAACTCACAATGTTATAGAATTCCTTGCGAGCACTGAGAGATTAAATGACTTGCCCCAAGTCCCAAAGACAGAATATGTCACAAGCAAGAATAGATCCGAGTTCTTCCTGACTCTAAAACCAGCTCTCTTTACTTTATGCCATGCAATGTTTAATTTTAAAAAATTAGTTATGATAAATAATATTCATTTGGTTTTCAAATGTAGGTACAATATCAATTTGAAATAATGTATAGCTGAAAATATGTTCCAACTCAAAATGAATTCCTATCTGTTAGCAGTCTTTTACATGATGTAAATAAAAAACAAAGAAATGACAATAGTAATAATAGTAATTGCATTTGTATAGTGCTATAAAGATTGCAAATCATCTGATCCTCACAACAAATAAGTGAGGTAAATGCTATTATTATCTCTCTAAGTGAAAAGGACATAGAGACTTATATAAGAATGAGTGTCCGAGGTAGGATTTGAACTCAGTACAATCCACGATCCACTATGCCATGCAAAAATAGATACTTCAATAAGTTAGAGGGTTTGTGATTGCAATGATACAGCTATTCATTGTCACCAAACTGCATTTATATCAGGGTTTCATTGATGGTTCGACATTTTTAAAAATTAACATAATCACATAAGAATTTTTAAAATCTAAAACCACAATATCTTAACAGATGCCTCAAAAAAGGCTTTGACAAAATACAACACTCAGTTTTGCTTTCAAAAACCCGTACAGAATGTAGACATAAAGATATCTTTTTAATATCATAAAAAGTGTGCAACTAAAGCCAAAAGCAAGTATAATAAGCAATGCAATGCAGATACACTGGAAACTTTCCAAATAAATATAAAGGGAAAACAATGGTGCCTCCTTTCTCTCTTTAATTTCCCACTTTAATAGCATTCAAGAAGTACCAGTAATAAGAATTTCTTCTCTTTGCTATAATAAAAATATCTCTATTTGTTAATGACACGATAGTTTCTCTAGAAAACCCCAGGGAATCCTCAGAAAAACTTATTGAGAAATGAACAGCTTCAGCAAAGTATAGGCTACAAAATAAACCCACAAAAAATCAAATGCATTTCCATGTAACAATTATATAATAATAAAAAAGAAATTGTCATTCAAAATAACCATGAAATGCTTAAAAATGTGAGATTTAATCTATCAAGGCACATTTGATACTTGCATAGATTAAATTACAAAGTGTTCCTTAAAGAAATATAAACTTAAATAGCTGGAGGAACATCTAATTTATTTGGGCTTTGCCAATATGATTGTTTTTGTTTGTCCTTTGTTCTAGAGGAAGAACATGCTGTCAGGCAGGTGATACCATGATTTGCAAGTGAATTGGATTTAAGTGAGGGAGGGCTTGCAAAGTCACCAGGCTCACTTTTTCCCCCAGAGCCATCTGGGCCCAATGGCAAGATGTAGATTAGGATGACTGAAGATGGCCCTGGATACAGTGGGAGACCTTGGTCTTTTTAAGTTAAGGTTTGTCCCAGGTCTCAGTTTGACTGAGGCAACACCCATTCAGTGATCAGACTAGGTAAGACATGAAGCAGAGAATGACTTCTTTTACCTAATTAAAAAAAAGAAATCTGGAAGAGGAAAAACCTCAGGATTTCTGCCCAAAAGAGAAACAATTGCTATTTACAGTCACTCTGAGCCATCGGGGCCCAAACAATGACCAAGTGAGGCTTGGACTGGGACCTATTGTTGACCAATCAGTGATAGCCAGAGTGATCTGGGTTTAAGGCATGGTCCTTAAGAAAGAAATCTAGCCTGTAAACCCCAAAATATCTTACAAGGTTTATGACCAAAATCTATATTCCTTTGGGCAGAGCACTCATAGGTTCACGTATGTGAATAGAAGGACAGAAGGGAAGGAAAGGAGGGATAGAGAGAAGGACCAAGGAAAGAAAGAAAGATGGAAGGAAGGAAGGAAGGAAGGAAGGAAGGAAGGAAGGAAGGAAGGAAGGAAGGAAGGAAGGAAGGAAGCTGCATTGCCCAACTGGCACTAGCCTGTTGGGTCCCCAGAGGGGCAGCTACTACACTCACAGGCTGTTGTTTGTCTTTCATTCTCCAAGAGGACCATTATGCTAGGAAGTTGATGCCAAGACTTGAAAGTGATTTGGATTTAAATGAGGGAGGGCTGTGCAAAGTTACCAGTCTAACTCTTTCCTCTGGAGCTGTCTGGGTCTAGTAGCAAGATATAAAGCATGACAACTGGAGATAACCCCCTGTCAATATGATAAAAATGACCATATGACCAAAGTCATAGTTTTAAATGTTCTCTAAACTGATTAAAATATCAAAAGGAAACTCTACAGCACTTATTGATATTATTGAAAAAATACGAACAGATTCATTTGGATGAATAAAAGACCTAGAACAGCAAGGGACACAATGAAGAAGAAAAAGGTAGGAATGGAGGGGAAATAGCATTTAGGCCTCAAAATAAAAAGTAGTAGTTTTCAATATCCAAAGTCCTTAGTATCTGGTTAGAAATAGAGAAGTAGGTAAATGGAACAGACTAGATAAGAGAAAATCAGAAACAACAGAAATCAGTTGCTCAACTGAGTTTGCTAAACTTGAAAACAATTTACTGCCACTGGGCAGAAATTAGACCGAAAACCTTACACCTTATCCCACAATAAATTAAAAATGGATATGTGACCTGAACAATAAAGATCATAAAGAAATTAGATGACCAGGTCAGATAACTTTCCCAAGGCAAAACAACAAACTTCTTTCAGATTCTGTCTCCTCATATGTAAAAGAGCATCTACGTCACAGGATTACTGGATCAAATGAGATAACATATTTGCAGTGTTTTGCCCTTAGCACACTATATAAATATTATTATTCTGAGTAATAATAATAACCAAAAAGGAACAGAAGTTTTCTCACAAAAAAATTGATGTATATATAATCAGAAGAAAGTAGTTGAATAGAAAAAGGTTTTGTAACAAAATTCTTAGATAAGAGTTTCATATTCAATAGATATAATGAATATATGTATGTATAAAACCAAAAGCCAAAAAAAATTTTTTTTAATTTAAAAAAACCCAAAAGCCAATAGATACTCATTTAAACAAAAAGTTCTCAAAAGAATTGCAAACTGCTAACAATCAAATGAAAGAATGCTCCAAAACACTAATAGTAAGAAATACAAATGACATTTTCTTTATTGTCATTCTCCTTGATCATTCACTACTCCTTAATATTCTTCTCTCTAGGTTTTTTGGGGGGTTTTTTTGTTTGTTTTTTTCTTCTCTCCTGTTTTTTCCTCTCCCTATACATTTCCTCCTATACTCTTCTGTCTCCTTTGCTGGATCCTTTTCCAGATCACGCCCTTTAACTTGCATGTTTGCCTGAAGGTTCTGTCTTGGGTCTTCTTTTCTCTCTCTATAGTACTTCACCTGGTGATCTCATCAGCTCTCATAGAATAATTACTATCTCTAAAGCAATAATTCTAAAATCTACCTATTCTGCCCCAAACTCTCTTCTGACTTCCAATCTCACATCTCCAATTTCCTTTGACAAGAAAATGACAGGAAGCCACATGAGTTTATTTAGTTGGCTCTTCTCTGACATTGTCACCACTCTAACAGAGACCCTCATCACCTCAAGCCTTGATTATTGAAATAGCCCACTGGTGGAGCTGCCTACCTCAAGTCTCTCCCCACTCTAATCCATCCTTCATTCAACCACTAAAGTGATTTTCCTAAAGCACAGGTTGGATCATATCATCCTCCTACTCAATAAACTCAAGAGACTTCCTTTCATCTCCAGAATCAAGTGCAATACGCTTTGGCCCTTCGTAACCTAGGACCCCTCCTACACTTTGATATTACATTTTACTCCTCAACACATACTATTCTATTGAGTGACACATGACTGTTCCATGAACAAGACACTCCATCTCTCAGCTCTGGGCATTTTCTCTCATGTCTGAAATACTTTCCCCCTTGGCTCTGACTATTGACTTCTTTTAAGTCCCAACTAAAACTCCACCTTCTACAGGAAGCAGCCCTTCTTAGTTCCACACCTTCTTTCCATTGATTATCTCCTATTTATCCTTTACCAAGAGATTCCACTACTAAGCATATACTCCATAAGTAATAAAAATAATAAATGATAAAAAATAAAGTCCTTATACACACACACACACACACACACACACACACACACACACATACTTTATAGTAGCACTTATATGGTAGCAAAGACTTAGAAACAAAGTGGATGCTCATAAATTGTGAAAGGTCAAAACAAATTCTGGTACGCGAATGGAATGGAATATTACTGTGCTATAGAACAATGATGACTTTGATGACTCCAGAATGCATAGGAAGATCTATAAACTGATGCAAAGCTAAGTAAGCGGAGCCAAGCAAACAATTTACACAGTGACTACAAATGAACAACCACCATAAAATGAATGTTGCCAAATACATTTGCTAATTTACATATACATATATTTATATTGTTACATATTATATTGTTATGTATTACATATAATATTATATATATATATTATATTATAAAGGATAAGCTTTATCCCAAAGAAGGCACAGGAGAAGACATTTCCTTGCAGAAGATTTCTGCAAGATTCTCTTGCAGAAGAGAGACTTGTGTGGGTATATAACATTAATTATATTTTCAATTTTTTAGCATATTGACTGCTTTTGCTGATTTTCTTATTCTTTTTCCCTTTTAAAAATTGCTAGTCATATGTAATGGCTTTGAGGGGGACAGGGGAAGGGGAATTTAGACAATGGAACAGGAAAGAGAGGGTTACAAGGGCAAATTTAGTCTAAAACCATATAAAGATTATTTTAAAATAAATAGTTACTTTATTAATGTTAAGAATTAATTTAAAGTAAAATAAGATAAAACTAATTGAGGCTACTGGCTCATAAACCTTGGGGATACCAGTAGGGATTCATGATGGATAATACTGGAAACTCCAGCCCTTTGAAGTTTCCCTGAATAGTGTGGGTAGTAGCGGTCAGCTGCTCTCTTGGGAACCAATCAATGTGAATAGAGGTTGAGAATTAGTCCACGCAGGTACTACATTTAGTTCTGAATCTTTAGGGAGAGCTCCTTACTACAGGAAGGTCTGTTGTACTGGGCAACAATCAACAAGCATTTATTAAATACCAGCTATGTGCTAGGCCTAATGCTAAGTGATGGGGATGCAGAGACAAAAGTGAAACAGTCCCAGCCCCGAAGGAGCTTACGCACACGCACACGTGCACACACATCCATGTATACATACATATATATGACTACCCCACATACATGAAGAAGGCAACATACACATATACAATTACATACAAACTATACACTAGCTAATAGCAATACAATTCCTAGCATTTATACAGAACTTTAAGGTTTGCAAAATGCTTTACATAAGTTATCTCACTTGATTTTCACAATAACCTCAATAATGTGAGGTTGGTGTTTTGTTATGCCCATTTTACAGAGGAGGAAACAGACTGTGGGGGGCTAAATGATGCTCAGGGTCACACAGCCAATATGTTTTCGAGGCAGGATTGGAAATTAGATCTTCCTGACTCCAAGTCCAACAGTTTATACCAAATAAATATAAGGTAGGTTTGTGAGGGAAAGTGCTAGCAGTAGGAGGACCTGAATGGTCAGTTATGTTCTATATACATTTTAGTTTGGTTTCCTTTTCAAAGTACCAAGAAAAGTATGAGAAAAAGTAGGTAAAAATAAATGAAGAAATGGTAGGTATATGAAATGGTGACAATAACGTTAACACAGTCTCCATAACTCACTTTGACACAACATAGAAAATATTTTATGCATTGCCAAGATTCTTATTTGTTCTTGAGCATAACAATAGAGGTTGGGCTCAAAATGTAGCCTAGAGCCTAGAAGTTAAACTTGAGGTATGGCTGTTTGGCCGACAAATATCACAAGTGAGGCCCAAAAGATTAAAACTGTGATCCTGAAATGTTTAACAAGAAAAAATACAACACAATGTTAATTTCTAGTTTTCTAAGTCAATATGTGGTCTGCAGGGATTCATTTCTATTTGAGTTTGACAGCATCAACATAGAGTTTTATTGATTCGAAAAATAAAGAGGTCTCCTTTCCCACCCCATCAACCAAAATATAATTTTAAATTTTGTTGGGTTTTACAAAGAAAGAAGATCAAAAATATGTTCAACAAAATCTGAATGCAGTTTTTCTAGTTATTTGTTAGTTTGTTGCTGGGGTAGGGAGGATGGGGGAGGGGAAGGGGGGATGGAATAAGGAGGGAGAGGGAGAAGAGAAGGGATGAATTAAAATACTCCAAAAACTCCAAATATAAAGTAGGTCAAATTGGGCTTGAAAATCATGCCTTAAAATTGTCCAGAAAATTAATCTTTGTCCCCACGTCCCATAGCTGTTTTTCCAAGAACAGAAGATTAGAAAGAAAGATTTTGAAAACTCATAGGGGAAGGAAAGGTTTAAATTTCATCACTGTCCAGGATATACAAAATAGTCCTTAATAAAAAACCCATTATGGGGAATATCAATTAAGTAAATGGAAAATGTAAAGTCTAAGTAGAGCCATATGGAACAAAACAGGAAGCTTTGGTAAGATAAATATCCTGAGCAGGTGAAATGAAAGATGATATTTAATTATGAGAAAAATACTTTTATAATTTAATATTGCAAGTATTATTTTGCCAGTGAAGCTAATTGCCTCAACAGCACTTCTACAATTTAGTACATAGGTTTTCTAAAATTTTTACTTTTGACAGTCAATAAATACTTATTAAGTGACTACTATGTGGCAGGCACTGAGATGTACACAGATATAGAAATATAGATATGTGTATTTTATACACACATGTATATACTCCTACACACAAGCACTGGGAGGTGTGTGTTTGTGTGTGTGGGTGTGTGTGTGTAGGGCAAGGGTAGGGGACATCATAGTCAATACTCAAGTCCTTTCTAGATTTAAAGATCTGGCCAGAGTTTGCTCTGTAATAGCATATCCATCAAACACTGAGGGTCACCTCCTTATCATGCTGCCAGGTTGGAGGAAGATGTCTAAGGGGAGAAAGTCCTTTTCTTCACACAAGCAGCCAAACCACTACCACCTATTATCTGGACCATTTCAGTAGTCTTCTAACTGTTCTCTCTACCTCAAGTTCCTCCTTACTCCCATCCATTTTCCCCTTAGCTAATAAGCCTTTATAAAGCATATGCCTAACGTTATCTCACCACCTCCACCCACCCCAAAACCCCATGAACTACCCCCCAACACCTCTAGGAACAAATATAAAGTCATCTGTCCTTTTTTTCTAGTCTTCACTTTTAATCCTTTGCATCAGCTCTATGATCAAATGACATTAATGTACTTCAAGTTCCTACAACTTGACACAGCATTGCCCAGTTTGGTACCTTTGTACTGGCTATTCCCACAGCTTGAAGACTCTGCTTCCTTCATCTCCACCTCTAAGCTTCCCTGGTTTTCAGTATTTAGCTCAAATCTCACTTTTTTTGCAAGAGATCATTTTCCAGGGGGCAGAACCAAGATGGCTGAGTAGAAAGAAGCATATACTCTAGCTCTTCCCTCACAGCCCACAAAGTACCTGTAAAAAATGACTCTCAACAAAATCTAGAACAGCAGAAGCCACAGAACAACAGAGTGAAAGAGGTTTCCAGCCAATGGTAACCTGGAAGGCTGACAGGAAAGGTCTATCTCACAGGACTCTGAGTGGAGCGAAGCCCAGCCCTGGCCATGTGGCACTGGGAGGATCAGAACCTGAATAGACTTCCTGGGCAGAATTCCCAGCAGGGAGGGTCCCAGATCCCTCAACCCACAAGCAACAAAGAAAGCTCCAAAGGTCAGTATGGGAGGGCTTTCCCAGCTGGACAAGAGGGGAATGGGGTTCCCCCAGCACTAGCTCCAGGTGGCAGCAGCAACAGGAGGCAGGCAGCTATGTTGGCTGAGGAAGCAGTCTAGGTCCATTGTCCAGGCAGCTCACCTTAAAGCCTCTGAGAGAACTGAACCTCAGCCCTCAGTGGCAGCCCCACCCTCACCCAAAGCCCTGGGGACATTGAGCAGCTGATTTGAATATCAGCCTTGAACTGAGGAGAGGAGGAGCACTAGGACCCTCCTCTTGACAAAACATTCAGAAATCAAGTAACTGGCTGGGAAAATATTCAAAAAAGGAAAAAAAAATAAGACCATAGAAGGTTACTTTCTTGGTGAACAGGTATCTCCTTCCACCCTTTCAGATGAGAAAGAACAAGGCATACTGTCAGAGGAAGTCAAGGCCTCTGCCTCCAGTATCCCAAAATGAATATGAAATGGGTTCAGGCCATAGAAGAGCCTGAAAAGCGGGACCGCAGCTTGCTAAAGGAGAACCAAAAAATGCTGAGAAAAATAATACCTTTAAAAAGAGGCTAACTCAATTGGAAAAAGCCAAGGAGGAGAAGGAGGCTTTAAAAAGCACAATTAGTCAAATGGAAAACAAGGTTCAAAAGCTCACTGAACAAAACAGTTAAAAGAGAGAATTGAGTTCAGGTAAACTAATGACTATGAGATAAATCAAGAAGTTACAAAACAAAACCAAAGACTGAAAAAATAGAAGATAATGTGAAACATCTCATTGGAAAACAACTGACCTGGAAAATAGATCCAGGAGAGACAATCTAAAAATTATGGGACTACCTGAAAGTTATGATCAAAAAAAGAGCCTAGACATTATCTTTCATTTAATTATCAAGGAAAACTGCCCTGATATTCTAGAACCAGAGGGCAAAATAAATATTGAAAGAATCCACCAATCACCTCCTGAAAGAGACCCAAAAAGAGAAACTCCTAGGAATATTGTGGCCAAATTTCAGAGTTCCCATGTCAAAATACTGCAAGCAGCTAGAAAGAAAGAATTCCAGTATTGTGGAAATACAATCAGGATAACACAGGATCTGGCAGCTTCAAAATTAAGGGACTGAAGGGCCTGGAATAGGATATTCCAGAAGTCAAAGGAACTGGGATTAAAACCAAGAATCACCTACCCAGCAAAACTGGGTATAATACGTCAAGAGAATAAATAGTCATTCAATGATATAGAGGACTTTCAAGCATTCATGATGAAAAGACCTGAACTGAATAGAAAATTTAACTCAAACACAAGAATCAAGAGAAGCATGAAAAGATAAACAAGAAAGAGAAATCATAAAGGACTTTCTAAAGCTGAACTGTTTACATTCCTACATGGAAAGATAATATTTTTAACTCTTGAGACTTTTCTTAGTATTTGGGTAGGTGGAGGAATTATACACACACATATACACACACACACAGTACAGGTTGTGTTGAATCAGAAGAGATGATATTCACAAAAAAAATACAATGAAAATTAAGGAGTGAGAGAGGAAAATACTGGGAGAAGAAAGGGAGAAATAGAATGGGGCAGACTACCACTCATAAAAGAGAAAAGAAAAATCTTGTTCAATGGAGGAGAAAAGGTAGGAGGTAAGAGGGGACAAGTGAAGCTTACTCTCTTCACATATGGCTTAAGGAGGGAATAACATGCTCACTAAATTTGGTATGAAAATCGGTCTTACACTACAAGAAAGTAGGGGAGAAAGGGACAAGTGGAGTGAGGGAGATGATAGAAGGGAGGGCAAATAGGAGGTCAAGTAACTAGAAATAAACACTTTTGGGAAGGGACAAGGTTAAATGAGAGAATAGAAAAAGAAAGGAGGGACAGGGTAGGCAATATAGTTATTATTACACAACATGACTATTATGGAAGTCTTTTGCAAAACAACACATATATAGCCTGTATTGATTTGCTTGCCTTCTCAGTGGGGATGGGTAGGGAGGGAGGGAGAGAAGTTGGAATTCAAAGTATTAGAAACGAATGTTGAGAATTATTATAGCATATAATTGGGAAATAAGCAATACAGGTAATGGGGTATAGAAACTTATTTTGCCCTACAAGAAAAGAGAGAAGGGGATAAGGGAAGGGTAGGGTGGAGTGTGATAGAAGGGAGGGTACATTGAGGGAAGGGGTAATCAGAATGCAAAGTATTATGGGGTGGAGGGGAGAGGAGAGATGGGGAGAAAAATTGGAACTCCAAATTTTGTGGAAATGAATGTCGAAATCTAAAAATAAATAAATTTTTTAAAAAAAGAGAACATTTTCCAGTCACTCTCGTGTAATACCTTTCCCTTTCTCATTCATTATCTTTAATCCCTTTCTCTAGTTTTAAAATGTGTTTTGAACTTATAATATAGTTGTTTTAAAAAGCAGTATGAAATTGAGATTGACAGTCTCATATTCAATGCTCTTTTTGTATTTGAAATGCATACATGGAAATGTTCATAGGATTGGGTTTTTTTGTTTTTTCTGCTTTTTCTTCTTTTGGTGTCTGAGTCAAAAAAAAAGACAAAATAAAAGAAAGTGTATAATCAATCACTGTAGTTAAGAATGTGAAGTAGTTAAGAATATTAATATCTATAAGAGTTTCTTAGTGTAGTACTTTTCATTTTCTTTAAATCACATTCAAAAGTTTACTCTGGTATCATGAATATTTCTCTTGTACATTTAAGTACAAAATTTCAAAATTGATCATTAAATTCATATCATTGAAAACATAACAGGAGTTCTAAATAATCAATTTTAATATTTTTCCTAAGAAGAGGAAGGAAAGAGGGAAGCAGCACTAAGTATTTACTAAAATTAGATTGAGCATTTACATATAAAATTGTATTAATAATTGTAAAGAATTTTAAATCATTTTTCCCATTTTAAAATATCTGTGTGATAATATTAGCAGATAGAAGGGTTCAATTTTCCAGCCAGGCCTTCATTGATTTTTTAAAAAATATTCTTCCTTCAGCCTACTGATAGCATTGTCTATATCAGATATAGGGGTTTGGGTAAAGACAGAAAAGGCAAATACTATGTAAAACTGAAATTATCCAAAGTTCAAGTGAATTATGGGCTTCTAATTTGTTGTTTTTCTTATAGCTCTGTTGTCAATAGAGTTAGTTAGATACATAAGGTTTGAATGGATTTTCACCAGATGAACTAGTTACTGGAAAAACAAATTTAGGAGGTTGTATTGAGTCTCATTAGTGGAAGATTTTAGCAGAATTACCTAGGAATCTCTTTAGTGACTCAACCAGAGAAGCAGACCTTCTAGGAGGAGCCCCCTTCAGAACTACCCTTTGAATTCTATTACAGAATGTCCAAGTGAAGATATTTTCAGGAACCAGAGGACTACAAAGGACATCTGGAACCCAAGAAGAAATGTGCTAAATATACAGACACTGGGAGTAGATCACCATGTAAATACTAGGATAGATAGTCTCTGCCTTCAGGGCATTCTAATAGAGAAGGACAACACCCAAAAAGGAGCTGAAAAGCTCGGTGGTAGTGGGTGGGGTGGGGTTAACATGGCTTTGAAGTCAGGAACATGGCTGGGATGGGAATGACGGCAGCCTTCAGTTGCTTCACAAAATGAAGGTCAATATAATTAAAGTTTTTAGAAATTATGTCTAAAAGGTTTTGCCATTAATAAAGTCAGTACAGGAGGACTGGATCATCAAGTCTAAAGGCAGGTTCATTCCCCTGTGACCTCTATTCCTGATTCCCTGAATTTCTTCTCTACCATATCCTAGTAAACTATCCACTCTGGGAAAATGCCTCCCTCTGATTGATCAGTTCCTCCAGGACTCTCCATTAAAAAGAAGGGCCTATGGAAGCCAAATTCATCTTCCATTCTCTAGCTTTCACTCTTGACTCTTTGGGCTTCTTCCTCCAACATGCCCCTGAGTGGATACCTCCTTTCTTTCCCCTCCACCCTTTACAGCTCTTTTTTATGTGCTCTCTTCCTCCATTAGAATATCAGAATATACTTTCTTTTTGCTTCACTGTATTCCCAGAACTCAACATAGTGCTTGGCACACATGTAAGTACTTAATAAATGCTTGTTGACTTGAACTGATGAGATTAGCATGAAAGGCAGCCTGGGAAGAAGACTATATAAGAAATCAAGAATTCTGAATATATCATTACACTCAGTTTGAGTACTAAGGTAAGGTACTGAAACACTCTACTCATCTTAGAGAGCTGAACTAAATGATTTGCCATAATCTTATTCTAATATTCCCCTATTATACATAAAAGATAGTTTTCTCCATTTCTCAGAGGATACCTATATTTCCTATTTCTTTGGTATCCAGCTTAGCATCCTATAATAATAGTTTAAGAATTTATTTAGCTAACAAGCTACTCTCTTCATCAAGAACAGTGGAACCAGTATATCTGGTCTTTCAGCATCACAGTCTCCAATGTGTGGAGGTAAAAGTGGCACTAAAGGAAGTTAAAAAATAGGAAGATCATCTGGAAAGGAAAAGCTATACAAAAAATATTGGAATTAACACAATACATATTGGAATTAACAGAATCATACTTGATATACCCCTGAATTCATTCAACCCTTCTGGAAAGCAATTTAAATTATATTGAGAAACTGACTAACACACGAGTACTCTTTTATGGAGAGACAACTGTTAGCTATGTTCTTTACCAAAGAGGTCATACATTTAGTACTGTATACCACAAAATATTTAGCCCCTTTTATCTTACCTGATTCAGAAATAAGTAGATGCCTATTAATTGTTGAGTTGCTACAAAAATTGTGGAACAGGAATGTGAGTGGTGACTATTGGGATTACAGAAAAGCATAGAACTGCCTACATGATGGAATGGCAAGTGCCAAGAAAACAATATCGTTGTTGTTGAGTTGTTTCGGTCATGTCCAACTCTTCACGATCCCATTTGGGAATTTCTTGGCAAAGATACTAGAGTCATTTGCCATTTCCTTCTCCAGCTCATTTTGCAAATGAGGAAACTGTGACAAACAAGGTTAAGTGACTTGTCCAGGGTAATACAGCTAGTAAGGGTTTGAGGGCTTCCTGACCTCAGGCCTGGTGCTGAAAAAATATGCCCAGTGACTAAAACAATGTGATTTTTGAAGCAGCAGTGACAAGTGATCAAACTTAATGTCACAGAATGATTTATTCTGTGTTACAAATAATTGCTCCCTTGCTGGTACATTAAGTAGATATATGTTGGAAAATAAAAGTGACATAAAAACAAAAGTTATCAAAATATTTCAAAAATATTTTGCAATATATTTTGTCTATGTGTTGTCCTCTTTACAGTTCTATCCCTAAGTATTCTCCAAGGTGTCACCTGTGTATACTGTAATATCATACAAGATTGTTTGATAAAGAGTTTGTTCAACAAACCCCAATTATTACTATCAAGAAAGGCATAAAATAGGGAGATACATTTGCCAAAGGTGTTTGACATGACTTGCACTTGACTTTGTTTTGAGTAAGGGAGGACTGTGCAGGTCACCAGCCTCACTTCTCCTCCAGAGCCATCTGAATCCAGTGACCAGATATTCATCAGGATGACTGGAGATGACCCAGGATGAGGCAATTGGGGTTAAGTGACTTGCCCAAGGTCACACAGCTAGTGAGTGTCAAGTGTCTGAGATGAGATTTGAACTCAGGTCCTCCTGACTCCTACACTGGTGTTCTATCCACTGTACCACTCGGCTGCCCCCAAAGGTGTTTAGGACTGTCATGAAAAGTGTTCATTGTACAGGTTAAAGGGAAGTGAGCTCTTCCAAATGTTCCTCTTTACAGATGATATTTTTTGCTTCAGGCATCAAGCCCCAGAACATTGAAAAGATTGTCAAAGGAAACTTAAGATCAATAAAGAGAAGCCAGAAAGCTAGCCACCAGGTAATGGTTCTTTTTTGGCCATAGCAACATGAAAAATAATCTACGAAGGCACTGAAGAACAGTGGATTTTATCAGCACAGGGAAAAGACACTCCAGTGATATCACAGACCATTTAAGGTATTGAAACCACTACTAGCCATAATAACAGTGCCAGGAGGAGCTCTTCCCCTAAACTGTTCCAAACAGATCTAGGAAATGCATTTCCTGGACTAATTCCTGATGAGGAAATTCAAGAAAAAGTTACAGTGAGTCATTTTTTTCAGCCTAGGTCTACATAGGGAGACAGAGAGGTCTGCAGATACTAGGAACTGTGAAGCAGAACAAAAAGTGCTAGAGTCATACTGGGTGACCCTCGGACCGATGCTGGGTTACTAGGATGGAAACAGATATGAACTGGCAGTTTCATTGCCCATTCAGACTGAGAAAGAGATCTTTGCTCTCACCTTGCTTCCTCCCCCTACTTGTCCTCCCCCAGCAGTCTTAGGCTCTAGGCAATATACTTAGAGAGGAACAAGTTCAGAAGCAAGCAGTAATGATGTGGCTCAGATTCTGAGATCAGAGCAGGGTAACAATTCAAGCCTCTGACCTAGTCTAAGGGAGAAAAATCATCAAGGCAGAAAAACCAAAGAGGAGCCAACAGTTCTGTCACTCCAAATCACCATAGCTTCCCAAGCTGAATGACAGAGGCTGAGTTCAGCAACTGCTCAGACCCAAACCCAGGTTAGAAATAGGTGGAGCTCAGACCACGAAAGGGGGGACAGATATCAGACTTTGGCCTCAATCAGACCATTTTGGGAGCACTGAAAGCTTTAAAGTTCTTAGCATGACCTCTCTGATGTACTGGAATAACACAAGACAATACCCCAAGAAAACATCAACTGAACCAGCCCAAATATCTCCTTCTGATATGCACAAAGCCTGATCCTAACATCAAGTCAGAAGTCAGAAAACAGGCTGGAAGGATGAGCAAACAGCAACAACAAGAAAATCTTGTGTAAAAAAGCTATTACGGTAACAAGTATGCTTTAAAAAAAAAAGTGACTCCAAAACATCTACAAGCAAAACCTCAGGGAAAAACCCAGGTTGGGCACAAATTCAACACAAAGACCTAGAACAGATGAAACAAGAGTTTAACAGTATAATAATATTATGTATTAATAATAATATTATAATAATATCTAATAAATTAATAATAAAAGTTAAATAATGTTTCTGCCAATGTAATGACAGTGCTAGAGGAAAAAATTTGGCAGAATAGGTACAGAACTTCTCACAAGCAGCAAACTACCTGAAAATTAAAATGTATCAAAAAGAAGTAAATAACTTCAGAAACCAATAAGAATATTAAATCATCAAAAGACTTCAAAAATCGTAAAGGAGCTAAGATTACAACCAAGAATCATCTACTCAGTAAAATCAGTCTCAGTCCCTCCATCAGGGGAAAAATGGATATTGAATGAAATAGAGGACTTTCAAGCATTCTTGATGAAGATGGGAACATGAGAAGATGATACTTGTAATTCATAAGAACTTTCTCATTATTATGATAGTTAGAAAATGTATATATGTAGACAGGATACAGGTGTGATTGAATATGAAAGCATGTTATCAAAAATAAAATTAAGAGGTGAGAAAGAGGAATGCACTGGGAAATGGGAAAGGGAAAAGTAGAATGGGATAAATTATTTCACATAAAAGAGGCAAGAAAAAGTTTTTAAAGTGGAGGGGAAGGTGAGTGAGGTGGAGGGTGGTGCATGAACCTTACTCATTGGAATTGGATCAAAGAGGGAATAATATACACACTCAGTTGGATATAGAAATCTATCTTACCCTACAGGAAAGCAGGAGGGGAAGGAGACAAGAGAAGGGGAGTAATGGTGATAGAAGGGAGGGCAGACTGGGGGAGGGAATAGTCAGAAGCAAAACACTTTTGAGGAGGGACAGGGTGAAAGGAGATAGAGAATAGAATAAATGAGGAATACAATGAAGGGAAATGGAGTTAACTATCTCAAATATGATAAAGGTCTCAGTTCTCCAATATATAGAGAACTAAATCAAAATTTTAAAGATAAAATTCATTCCCCATTTGATGAAGGAACAAAAGATATGAATGGTAAGTTTTCAGATGAAGTCATCAAAGCTATCTATACCCATGTGAAAAAATGCTCTAAATCACTATTGACTGTAGAAATGCAAATTAAGACAATTCACACCTATTAGATTGGCTAATAGGACAGAAAAGGAAAATGACAAATGTTTGAAGGGATGTGGGAAAATTGAGACACTGATGCATTGTTGGTGGAGAAGGTGAACTGATTCAACTATTCCGTAGAGAAATTTGAAACTATGCCTGACTGGCTATAAAACTATGCATATCGTTTGACTTAGGGATATCACTACTCAGTCTGTATCCCAAAAGAGACAAAAAGCAAAAAGGAAAAGGACTTACATGTACCAAAATATTTATAGCAGTTCTTTCCTGGTGGCAAAGAATTGGAAACTGAGGGAATACCCACCACTTGGGCAATGGCTGAATGAGTTTTAGTATATAATTGTGATGGAATACTATTGTGCTATAAAAAATAATGAGCTAGATGCTCTCAGAAAAACCTGGAAAGACTTACATGAACTGTTACAAAATGAAATGAGTAGAACCAGGAGAACATTGTACATAGTAACACCAATATTGTAAGATGATTAGCTGTGAATGACTTAACTATTCTCAGAAATATAAGGATTCAAGACAAATCTGAAGGACTTATGAACGATGCTATCTAACCCCAGAGAAATAACTGATGGTGTTTGAATACAGATTGAAGCATATTTTTTACTTTATTTTTCTTGTTTTTTTTTCTGGTCTATTTTTTCTTTTACAATATGACTAATATGGAAATGTGCTTTGCATGACTACACATGTATAATCTATATCAAATTGTTTGCCTCCTCAAGGAGGGAGGAGGAGAAAGAATTTGGAACTCAAAATTTTAAAAGCAAACGTTAAAATTGTTTTTACATGTAATTGGGTAAAAATGAAATGCTAAGTAAATGATTTTTTAAAAAGAAAACTTCTGAGATTTCTTAGAAGCAGAAGGAAAAATAGGAGTTGAAGGAATCCACTGACCATGTCCTGAACAAGACTCCCAAAAGAAAACTCCTACGAACATCAGAGCCAAAATCCTGAGCTTCCAAGTCAAAGAAAAATATTGTAAGCAGCAAGAAAGAAAAAAATTCAAATATTCAGGAACCACAGTCATAATCATATTTTCATAGTAGAGCAGAGAGCTTGGAATATGATATTCCAAAAAGCAAAGGATATAGGTTTAAGCAAAGAATAACTTATCCAGCAAAATAATGTTATCATACTACATGGATTTTTAAGGAAGTGGAGGATTTCCAAGCATTCCTAACTAAAAGACTAGAGCTACATAGAAATTTTGAGAAACATAAAAAGATAAACATAATAATTAAAAATATATGTATATAAATAATGATATAAAGTGTTATAGGATAATTTTACATATATACCTATTTGTGTTTAATGGTAGCCATTTCTGTGGGAGGAAGGTAGAATAAAGAGGGAGGAAATTTAGATAACTTTGTTGTATATTTAAAAGGAATAACAAGTTGTACTTTGTGAATTTGCATTTCATATGCAATCATCTTTATTACTGTACCATGCTATGGAAATGCTTGTTTTATTCCATAAATTTAAATATAAATTTAAATTTAGAAAAACAATGACAAAAGAGTAAACAATGATAAATTGCTTCCATTCTCATATGGGAATACATATATAAATATATGTCCTCTGAACACTATCATCATCAGATATCATATAGGAAATCAGAAGGCTGGGAGTGGTTCTATTATATCTTGATAATCTTAGAAAAAAGAATGGAAAGGGATGGGGAAAGAGTTTTGGTTTTTCTTCATTCTTAAGGTAGAAGGGAAGAAGAAAAGGTGATTTTTTTCTGATTGAAAAAATATATAGAATTTTTTTAAAAAACATCCCCAACAGGCAAAAATACTGTCCTCTGCCTTATGTGGTTGTATTGGGTGGATATCAAAGGAGCAATTATGGGAGAAAGAATACACCTTTTTTAATCTTTCATTTATGTCAAAGCAATATCAATGACTTTTAAAGTCAGTGAACCATTTTGGTTTTCTTCATATTGAAAGGTACTTCTAAGTAAAAATTTTCCATTGCTTGGGACTTGCCTAAGTCCTCTGTCTACTTAAAACACTCTTGATGATTTTTCTGAGTCTATTTATATATGATGCTAAATAAAATTTTGTATAAGACAGGAGAAGGAAAAGATGAATGCTAGATGATGGTACCTTTCTACCATGAGATACTTGCTTCAAGTATCTGGAGCACTGAAATTGTATACATGTAATGAATTAACATCTGAGAGTCTGCATTATGTAAACTATTCTTTCCATTAAAGTTTATCTTTTATTGTACTCTAAAAATTTTAATGTAATTGTGTTTTTAAATGATATGATACTAGAACTAAGCATGAAACAGGGTACCTTTGTATTTTCTACTTTTAAATGAATCCAGATGTGGGACATTTTAATGACTGATATTGCAGGTGACTTCTTAAGAGTCATTAGCTGACTCTTTAAAATGTCAGTGCAAAACTCGTCTATAACATATACTTTTTCCTCCTTTTAATCTTGTAATCCTACTAAAGTTGGCATAGTATAGCTCAAACTAAGTATTAAAGGAAAACGAAATGTTAACTGTGATAAACATTTATTTTCTGGAAATGGAAAAAGTCTATGAAGCATAACTAGCTGCTGAATCATTCCAGGTACTGAGGGTCAGGATTAGAGTGAGAATCATAAAAATTTCCATTCTGTAGTTTAAATCTTCCTTCAGTTTGTTACCTGTGCTATTATATCTGCATAAGAATTTCTATTCTATGGAGTAACTACCTAAGTAGAGTTTCCTTTGATAGTTAGTCAATTTCTGGAAAGGGCAAAAAGCCGAAGTGTGAAGAGGCCAGCAGAACATTAATTTTATCTCATAGATGAAATCTTTTGCTGATACTTTGCTGGTTTATGAAAGGACAAGATGAAAGTACCAGTTTCTCTTTTTAGCTGGGACTTTTCATATGCCAGATTTTGATGTTAGTACTACATACATGCCTAACAGGCAAACAAAAAAATGTTTATTTGGTGGAGTGAGAACAGTACAACCTTGCTTCTTAGGGAAAGAGAAGCTGCTGCTGCTGATTAAGGGGAGCAGTTGCTAAGATTGGTTAAGAAGGGAAGTCAATAAGGGAAAATAAGTCCCTTATTTACTTATGAAAACCAGTAAATTCTGTGACTGCCTAAATTTTGCCTTTTGTGTTATGCAACTGAGATGCTTGAGTCCACATGCTAGCATGTTGAGGAAATCTCCTCCAGCCCCTGTCATTATTCCTTCTTGATTCTTTAGCCCGCTGATTCAGTTCACAGTATTTTCTGCACCCTCCCCTTTCATTCAAACCCGTAATAGTGGTATCCAGTAAAAATTCCAGGGATTTGTACACACAGATTTGGGGGAACAAATGGGAAACTCTTAGCAATTGATATTTCTTAATTTCAGTCAGTTCTCTAAGTCTACTGCCAAGGGTAAAAAGGACATAGTAAAGGTTCATACGCAATTTGATATCCCCAGTAAACTCATTTTCCACATTACAGAACCCAACCTGGAAATCAAAACTAGGCAGTCAGGGTTGTACCTCATTTCAAGATCTCTAATGGTATCACTCTGACTGGGCAAGCAAAAGCCTGGATATTCCCAAGGCAGAGAGCTCTGGAAGGTGAGTAAGCATTGGCATTTTAATCAGCGGCTGTTGCTACAGGCAAAGCTTCTCCATGGTCTGCCACTTTAACTTCTCTGACCCTGGGGGCACATGCATCTTGGGAGAAAGAAAAACCCAGAATTGTGTGTGCCAGGTCACCCATCGCCCAGACAAAAAAATCCCTTCCCTGCATACCTCCCCTGCAACAATTAAATTTCTCTGTGAAGGAAGGTTGCTACATGGATAACTCTTTTATCAGGAGTTCTAAGACTTTTTCCTCCACGTTACACACACTTAGTCGTGCGAACTCTCTGTTCCACACACCTTCCCACATCCCATTCTGAGACCTCATATGCCAAGGCGTCCAGGGGCGCTTTCTTCTCCGCCTCCACTTACCAAACCTGATTACTTGCTGGGAAGTCCTGGGGATGCATACGTCTAGCGAGCAAACGAAACAGAAGAGTCCCCAGCAGACAAACCTGCTTCTGAGCCTGGAGCGGACAAGAAGTGTGACGTTCTCCATCTTTTTCTCTTCTTAATGTATCCCCAAATGTTGCCCCTTCCCAGCGCTCAGAAGCTGGTCGTTACTCCCACTGGATCCCTCCTCATCCTTCTAGGGGGTTTCCTTCACCGTGTCCTGCTTATCTGTCTCCATAACAGGAAAGAGAGTGATAAATATAGAATTGCAGGTGAGAAAGTGGCAGGCAGTTGCAGCTGTGTCACTTTTCTTTATGCCGTCACCACCTTTTCCATCAGGAGCAAATTTAGAAGAATCGGAGCTCTTTCTGAACCTGCGGGTAAGGGAATTTGGGTGGTGAAAGTTTCTGCCCTAAATCACTGAAATGGCTCCGTCACCTGTTCTTTGGTCAAATGCAAAAATGGGAAAGGTGGAGAGAGAAAGGGAATAAAGCAGGGTAGAGAAGACAGAAAAGGCAAGGGAATAGACAAAGTGTATGAATTTTTGTAGAGGTTCTGAGCAGTTAAACGGTAGGATTTCCAGTAGATTAAATGGGATTAGTGCTACCCTTGCCACACTCTCATTCCTTCTCCCTGCCTCATCCTTTCTTTACTCTGTGCTATTCCTGCACTCAAAACACACTCTACGCCCACCGTATAGGATGGAAATCTAATTAGATCTCTGCATCCTAATGATAAAAGCAAATCTGATCGCGGCAGTCCCCAAAGTGGAGGCAGCTCATATAGATCGAAAAGAAGAACCTCCTTGGAAATGCCCCCAGTGCACCTTCAAGAAAGTCTCAAGGACTTCTCACTTGTCCTTTCCCATCCTTCCTCCTCTTCCTTCTTTCCTCTTCCTTCTTTCCTCTTCTGATCTCCTTTCTCTCCTCTCCTTCTTCTTCCTCATCTTCCTCTCTCCCTGCTGCTCTTCCTGCTCCTGCTGCTCCAGTAAACTAATTTATGAGGGTTTTTTGAGAGGTTTTCTGTATTGCCACCAATATAACTAAGAATCTTGAGCCAGAGTATAACTTTAACAAATATTCCCACAGTCTAAATCTCCCTTTCAGAGAGAGACAAATTCACTTAAATGGGGAGTTTGGTTTGGCTCCTGGGGCTATTGCAGCTGTTGGTGGTCACAAAATGTCTTCTAGCACACTCCTTGGTTTAGTCTCACCTGCCCATTTGCAGGGCTGGTGGTTTGAATTTTATATGTATGTGTGTATATACGTTTGCATAAATGAAGTTTTAGTGATATGTTGTATTATATTACATATACAAATTACTCCCACTTGCAAGATAGTTAGCAACATAAGACAGTTAAGTAAATAATAGTGACCTTATCTGAAAGTGCATTCAACATTTCCTATCAGGGACACCCCCAACTCTACTCTTTTTAATTAACAGAAACATATTTTCTCTCACACCCCACAAATCCTATTGATAAAAAGAAAAAAGAAAAGAAAAAGCAATGTCTTATAGCCAATATGCATAATGAAATAAAACAAATTCAAAACACTGGTTGTATATAAAAAATAGGTCTCATTCTGAACCCTAAATCCATCTACCAATCATCTCTCTGTCATGGATTACATATTTCATCATCAGTCTTCTGGAATCATAAATGGTCAATACATTGATCAGAGTTTTTGCAGCTTGCAAAGTTGTTTGTTTTTACAGTGTTGCATTCTGGTTCAATCCAATTCATTCTCCATCAGTTTATAAAAGTGCTTTAAACTGATCGTTGTTATTATATTTGCATTGTAGTATAAATTGTTCTTCTGGTTCAGCTTACTTAACTCAGCATCAGTTTGTCAAAGTGTTTCCATGTTTTATTGAAATCATTTATTTCTTGATTTCTTATAGCACAAGAGTGCTATTACATTAATATACCACATTTTATTTAGCCACTCATCAACGGATGGGCATCTTCTTAGTTTCCAGTTATTTTTCTAGCACAAGAAGAACTGTTATAAACATTCATGTACATGAAGGACATTTTCCTTTCTCTTTGATCTCTTTTGGAGATAGGCTTAGCTGTGATACAGCTGGCTTGTTTATGGTTTAGTAAACTTTTGTGTATAATTCCAAGTTATTTTCCAGAATGGTGGTACCCATTCATAGGTCCACCAATAGTATATTAATGTACCTATTTTCCTTTTGTCTCCTTTGCCACTTTGATGGATATGAAGTGAAATCTTGAATTTGCATTATTTTGCATTTCTCTAGTGAGCAGTGATTTGAAGCAGATTTTTTTCGCTATAAATAACCTGAATTTCTTCCCTTTTCGTATCTACTCATCCTTAGACTATTTATCAATTGAGAAATGATTCTTTTTCTTATAAATGTGAAAGTTACTTGCATCTTCAGAGTGAGATCTTTATCAGAGAAACTTGCTGCTAAATGTTTTCCCAGCTGTTTCCCTTTTAATCTTAGTTTTACTATAGTCATACAAAAACTTTATTTTTATGTAGCAAATTTTTTATTTTATCTTTTGTAATCTCCACTATTTCTTATTTGGTCATAACTTTTCTCCTTTTCATGGATCTGATATATAAATTTTTCTCATATTTCTGTCCCTGATGTGCTGTTTTATATATAAATTATATATCCATTTGGACATTATCTTTGTATAAAGTGTGAGGTGTTGATCTAAACTTAATTTCTTCTATACTATTGTCTAATTTTCCTAACAGTTTTTGTCAAATAGTGAGTCCTTATCACAATAGTTGAATGTTTGTGTTTATCAAATACGAGAATATTACATATATTTGCTTCTGTATGTTGCATACCTAATCTGTTCCAGAAAGCAATTTCTCTATTTTTTAACCATTACCTAATTGTTTTAGTGGTTACTACTTTGTAGTATAGTTTGAAATCTAGCAATGCTAGCCCCCCTCCATTCTGATTCTTTTCATTCTTCTTTTGAGATTCTTGACCTTTTCTCCTCCTCCACATACATTTTACTTTTTTTCCAATTCTGAAAAGTAATCCATTGATAGTTTACTTTTTACATTTACATTGAATAAGTAAAATTTATATAGAATTACCATTTTATCATATTGGCTTATCCTACCCATAAGTAGTTAATATTTTAAAATTATTTAGATCTTTTATTTCTGCAATCAGTTGTTTGTAGATATATTTATATACTTCTGGTGTATAACTTGTTAGACTCCCAGGTATTTTATAAATTCTGTAGTAATTTTAAATGACGTTTCTCTTTCTATCTCTTTCTGCTGAATTTTATTGATATGGTAAAGAAATACTACTAATATTAATTATTAGTTATCTTTTAAGGGTTAAGTATTCTATTATATAATCTGCAAAAAATGATAAATTTGTATCTCCTTTACCTATGGTTGTTACTCCCTCACATACTTTTCCTTGTCTTATTTTTATAGCCACAATGTGTAGAATTATATCAAATAGAAATGTCAGAAATGGGCATTCTTGTTACAAATCTGAATTTATTGCAAAATATTTGAGTTTATCTCCATCACAAATGATGGTAGCTCTTGATTTTAGACATATATTACATATCATTTGAAGAAAAAAGCTACCTATTCATATTTTTCTAGTGTATTTTTTTAAAAAAAACAACTTGTATTTTAGCAAAAGCTTTTTTGGGTATCTATTGATATAATAATTTTTGGTTAATATTGCTATTAATACATGGCACAGTGGATAGTGTGGACATTAGGAATACCTGAATTCAAATCAAGCCTCAGATGCTTACTGTGTGACCCTGGATAAGTGACAACTTCTGTTTGCCTCTATTTCCTCAACTATAAAATGAGGATAATAATAGCACCTTCTTCACAGGGTTGTTGTGAAGATCAAATGATATAATATCATAAAACACTATGCAAACCTTAAAGCACAGATACTGCTGATGCTGTTATTACTACCAGTACTATCTACCATAATCCCACTACTGCAATTACTACAAGTTTATAATTTTCCTAACATTAAACAAATCTTGCATTCTTCTTATGAATCCAGAGTTAAGGGGAATAAAAGAGGAAAAGTAGATTCAGAGGCATTAGTCATATCTAAAGTTTGGAAAGTGGATATTAAAGAAAAGATTAAAAGGAAAAAAGGCTAACTTGAAATGAGAGAAGAGTTTATTAAAGAAAAAGTATAAAGCAGAATAAAGAGAAATTTGAAAAGTTTTCTATCATAACTGTGAATGTGAATGAGATAAACTCACCCATAAAATGGAAGAGCTTAGCAGAATTAATTAGAAAGCAAAATCTAACAACATATGATTTAAAAGAAACACATAGAAAACAAAATCTCATGCAGAATTAAAATAAGGAGTTGAACCAAAATCTATTATATTTCAACTGAATACAAGAAACAGGGATAGCAATTATGACTTCAGATGAGGCAACAGGAAACATCTTCATTTTAAAAAGAAAGAGTGGAAATACATTTTCTGAAAGGTTAACTAGACAATGAATTGATTATAGCATTCAACCTATAGGAATTCAATGGCATACCTTCTAGTACTTAAAAGAAAAATTAAATTATAAGGAGAAACAGGCAATATGATTATAATAATGAGTGACTTCAATTTACCTCCTATCAGCCCTAGATGATTCTCATTGAAGAATAAGCAAAAAAGAATTTAAGGACCTGAATAGAATTTTAGAAGAATAAGATATGATAGGCCTCAGGTGATTGTTGAATGGAAATAGAAATTTGGGTGCATATTTCCCAGCTGTGCATGCCATCTTTATGAAAAACAATCATATGTTGGAACATAAAAACCTCACAAACACACGAAGAAATATAATATACATCCTTTACTCATCACAATATAATAAAATTATGATACAAAAAGGTCAGTGACAAAAGTTTTAAAAATCAGTTTCTTAATTTTAAAGAATTGTTAGGGTAAAGAACCAAATATGAAAATGATAAATATTTTAATTAAAGATGACAAGAGACAACAACATAAATTTTTAGAATGAAGCCAAAGTAGTCCTTATGAGAAAATTTGTGTCTCTAAACTGTTTAATTAACAAATGAGAAAAAACAGATAAAAATGGAAAATGCTACTAAAAATATCAGAAGACCAGCAAATTATAAGTCCCAATTAAACACTAAAACAAAAATCCTGAAATTAAAGAAGAATTTGACAATACCGAAAACAAAAAATTGAATAAACTTTAGCATTTTTCCAAAAGCCAATAAAATAGATAAGCCACTAAAGTTGATTAAAAAGAATAAAAAGGAAAACTAAATTACCAGTGTCAAAAAATGGAAAGAAAAAAAAGGAGAATTCACAAAAAGTGAAGAGATAAAAGATATTATGAGAAACTATTTTGGCCAGCAAAATCAATAATTTAAATGAAATAAATGAGTATTTATAAAAATATAAAATGTATAAATTAACAGAACAAAAAATAAAGAACTTAGCCCATTTTCAGAGGTAGAAATTAAATAAGCCTTACGTGAACAATCTAAAGAAAAAACTCCAGGATCAAGTTCACAAGTAAATTCTATCAAACGTTCCAAGAACAATTAGTTCAAATATCACACAAACTATTTGCATAAAGATCAAAAGAAGAGATCCTTCTATGCATAGATATAGCCTTAATATATAAGCCAAGTGAGTTTGTGCTCGTGCTTTGTTTTTATTTGAGATTCTGCTTGTGGATGTTTTGGAGTCATTTTCATCTTCAAAATTTGGGTCATGAGCATCCTTTTCACCATAATAGTTTTCACTAGAGTGATTCTTTTTTGTTTGCTTAATCTGCTAGCCTACTTCTTGATTCCAGGCTTCATGTGAGGGTTAGGCTCTGTACATTTCTGGAGGAAATGTTTGGGCTTACCCTGATGCTGCTTTCTTATGTTATTGAGTGTTCCAGGAGCTCATGGCCAGCTCAGGTTGGGAATCTGCAAGCTTTCCATGTTTGGATTGTGGTCTGATCTGGAGCAAAGTCTGATCTCTACCCTCCTCATCTGAGCTCTTCAAATTCCTAAGCCAGATTTGGGTCTGAACAACATGACTGTACACTTGCCCCATCTGGAGTGCCAGTAGACTACAGCAGGGTTTGGCCACTATCATCAACAAGCTCAAAATCCACTGATGCAGTGTGTCAGAACTGATTTGGTGCACATGGCCTGGTTATTCCTTTGAAAACTTTAACCTGATCTGGAGACTGAAACTGAGACCTTGGTTTATTTCTGTTGTTAGCAGCATGTAAGTACTGCTTCTGAACTTGCTCTTTTTTTGGTATGCAACATAGGGCCTATGACAGCTACTCACCCTGAATACCAGCCACTCCTAGGTACACATTCCCTCCTCAGTCTGCCCTGGACCTGTGTCCCAGGACCAGAAGGAAGTGCGTAAAAAAGCTGCAAAATGGCATCTGTCCCTACACCTTCCACAAGTTAGGCCCCTCTGGGCTGAATCTTGTTGCCCTGGTGCATGGCCTCTCTCCGTGCTGGAACACAAGAAGAGTATCCCTTCTTCAGTGTTTACAGACTTCTCTGTCTTATGCAAAGTTGGCTAGAAAAGTAATTCACTGCGATTTTTCCCTTAGATTTTCCAATCAGAATTTGGTCTCGTACATTTTCTAGATATTTGGAGGAGTTGGGGACAGAAGTGGTGCTCACTGCATTTGTTCTTACTTAGGCTTTTCAAAGAATTATTTTTTTATTTTATCACTTTTATAGTCTTTTTGGTTTCCAATTTATCTTTCATTTTTATTACCTTCTTTTTTGTGAGCATTGTGGGATTGTCAATTTATTGGGTTTCTAATTTTTAAAATGAATATTCAATTTGTTACTTGTCTCATTTTCTATTTTGTTAATATGTGCTTTAGGAAAATGATTTTTTTACCCCTGAGGACTGTTTCAGGTATATCCCCTAAATTTGGGGGGTTTTATTATTATGATGTTCTTTCACTTAATTATTGTTTCTATTTTTGTGTTTTGACCCATTATTATTTAGGATTTCATTATTAAATCTCAATTTGGGTCTGATGTATTTTTTTGTTTGTGCTTCCTGAAGTCATTGTTGATTTTATTATGGTTACAGTCTGAAAATGATTTATTGTTGCTGATTCTTTGAATATATTTGCAATATTTCTGCATTTAATATATGGTTTTCAATTCTCAGTTCCATATAGTGCTGAGAAATAAATTATTTAGCAGTCCTATTTAAATAAGTTGCCATGAATTATTTTTAGCTTTAATTTCTCTAACAAATTGTTCAGTGTTATATTTTTCCCTTTTGCTGATCTTTCTCTTATATTTGGCTAAAATTGAGAGAAATACTTTACATTGTCAATACTATTGAGTTACTCTCTTTATCTTCTTATAATTCAGGGTCTTTTTCCTTCGTTAATTTAGATGCCAAACATTGGATGTATATAAGAATATTGATTTGTTGTCTATGACTCCTTTTGGCATAAAATGATTTCCTTTTTTATCTCTGCATTGAGAATTTTTATCTTTGCTTTGTGTGATAGAATGATTGCAGCTCCAGATTTTTCAAATTCACTTGATATGTAGTAAATTTTTTTCCAGCCTCCCAGTTTTACTCTGCTTATGTTTTCATTATTAAAATGTGTAAGCAATAGAATGTGGGGTTTTGATTTCTTATCCAGTTTATCATTCTTTCTCATTTTAATAGATAGTTTAATCTATTCACATTTACAAGAATTAGGTCTATATTTTCCTCTATCTGTAATGTTGCTTTTTCATAAATTAGAATTTTTTTGTTACTCTTTGAGAATAGTACTGTATCTCTTCTGTTATTTTTGCTTAATCTACTTTAGGTAAGTAAACCCTATCCCAACAGGCTCTTTCCTTCACCCAAAAGACCCCTTCCCATATGTCATTTCTTTCTCTAACTTTGGAATATAGTTTATCATTTCATTTTATTTAGTTTTTTCCTCATTAAGTAGTTAATTTTTAAAAAACCCTTTCCTCTCCTCATCTTCAAATCATTTTATTAGTTTATTTCTATGCCTTTTTCTTTCAAAAATGTATTTAATCCATTCTCCTTATCAATTATCTTTCCCTTCTGTCTATATTCTAAACTTCTTTTAGAATAAAGAATTTGCCCTTTCCTTCGATTCTAAAGTACCTATTTGAATTTATTCTTCTAAAAAATTTCTAATGCCTTGTGGAGATATTGCCCTCGCCTTCTTTTGTCTGTTGTGCTTCAGTCTTAAAAGTAAGCATTCCTGCAGGAGATAGAGGAGATAGCAGCATTTCCTTCACAATAGATATTTTTCTAGTATGTCCTGATCAGGATCAGGATCCTGACTGAAAGTGGGAGATTTAGGATAGTAGGAAAGTAGGATACTGGCTTCATCCTAAAATTTTGACCAGGAAGAACTGAGTTCAGATAAAGCCTCGATCACTTACTAACTCTATGACTTTGGATAATCCACTTAAACTGTTTGTCTCCTTTTCTTCAAGTATAAAATGGGGATAATAATAACATCTACCTCCCTGGTTATCCCATTTGTTGGCTCATTGCCTTTGGTTTTACATATTGTTCTTTTTCTTTCTTAGCTTTTTCTGGTTATTTAATTCTTCTCTCTTCTCTCTTAGATAGTCAGAGTGGAATACCCTTTTGTCTCCTTCCCTTCAAATGGTTTTGTTAGTTTTGAAAATTCAATTTTCTGCATCTTTTTCTAGAAAATATGTTTTCCTCATACTTTTCATTGCTTAGCTTCCCCTTTTTGTGTGTTCTAGATTTGTATTGTTTGGTTCACAACCTTTATACTTCAGTCTTTCTCTATTCTCTGTATTCCTCATGGAATTAAAACTTTCAAGGTACCTATTTGGGGGTTCTCCCTTCTAAACAGTTTCTAGTATTGCCTTGTAGAGTTTGCCTCCTGGTCTCCTTTTTTTCTGATATGCTTCACTCATAGAAACATGAAATCTTGTAGGTTATAGAGGGAATATTGTCATGTAGTAGTAATGTACCTACCTCTGTGATTATGCAGGTCATTATCAATTTTTGCCCTCCCTCTCACCACTTTGTCCCTGTTTGCCTCAAAATATCTTCCCAGAGTTGATGCCTTTCCACTCTTCTGGGTGTCATTTACTCCCAGGAGTTACGGTGCCTTTTTCCTAAGGCAGGGTAAGTGTGCCAAAACCCTTCAGTTATATAGTCATTGTAAGGACTCCATCTCCCTTTATAGAATATTTCTCTTCTGTAACAGAATCCATCAGACATATTCACTTTCATCATTGAAATTAAGACTTCCCTTTCTCCTTTTTTTCAATCCCCCTTTTTGTCTTGTCATCCATTCTTCTATAGGATTCCTTCTCCCTAACAGAGTACAGGAGTTATTTTTCCCATCATTGTTAGCCTTCGACTTGATTAAGGGTTACATCAATCAATAAATGTTCATTAAGTGCATACTATAGGCCAGGCACTGTGCTAAGCATTGAAGATACAAAAAGAGGCAAAAAACATTCCCTTTCCTTGGTGAGGAAAGGAAAAATCTAATGATGACAACATGTAAATAAATATAAACAGGATACTTAGGAAATAATTTAAAAAGGGAAAGGACTGGAATTAAGAGGGCTTCCTATAGAAAGTGAGATTTAATTTGGGACTTACAGGAAGTCAGGGAGGTCAGTAATTGAGGTCAAGGGAAAGTGTTCCAGGCATGGGGGACAGCCAGAGATGAGTATCGTTTCTGGAAGAGTAAGACAGCCAGTGTTACTGGATGGAAGAGTGTAAGAAGACTGCAAAGGCAGTCTGGGTTATGAAGGCTCTGAATGCCAAATAAAGCATTTTATATTTGATCCTGGAGGCAATAGGAAGTTACCAGAATTTATTGAGTAAGAAGTGACATGATTGGACCTGCACTTTAGGAAAATCATGTTAGTGACTAATGGAGGATTTATAGCAACTCTTTTTGAGATAGCAAAGAACTGGAAACAAAGCAGTTGCCTATTTATTGGGAAATGGCTAAATAAGTTTTGGTATGTAAATGTAACATTATATTACTGTGCTTTAAGAAATTATGAATGTGATTAACACATAGACATGGAGAAATATCTATATGAACTGATGAAGAGTAAAGTGGGCAAAGCCAAGAGGGTAACATATCTGTTGACTACATTATACATAACTACAGTCATGTGAATGGAAAGCATACATAAAAAAGTGAAAAGTGAATGTTGCCAAATACTAAAGAACAAGCCTGGCTCAAAAAAAGCAATGGGAGAGGATGCTCTCAACACTAACCCTTATGTATTGTATATTGCACACGTTTTGAGATGTTTCTCACTGATTGTGCTGATTTGGGGTTGGTTTTTTTAAATACTTGTTTACAAGGAATGGCTCTCAGAGGGGAAAGGAAAAGAATTTGGAGGGAAACCATGATGATATAAAATACAAAATATATCAATAAAAAAGTATTTTTTAAAAATGGAAGGGGTAGGTCTTAGGATTTGAAAAACTTTATTTCTCCTTCAGGCTGTTGTTATTGGCTTAGATGTATTTGTGCTACTCAAGGGGAGATGTGGAGAGCTGTGTTCTTAATAGCTTTACTATCTGATACTTTTTTATTATTAAATTTTATTTTTAATTTATGGAATAAAATAAGCATTTCCATTACATAGTACAATGAAAAGGATGATGGCACATGAAACTGCAAATCTGCTATGCACAACTTATTATTTCTTTCAAATATACAACAAAATTATCGTGTAAATTTCTTTTCTTTCTTCCCCCCTGCCCTAGGGATGGCCATCATGAGACACAAATAGCTATGTGCCTGTGTGTGTGTGTGTGTGAAATTATTCTATACAAACTTCTATACTCTTTGATAATTTAAACAGATTTTAATTATCATTATTATAATTTTAAAATACCATTTAAAATATTATCATTATTGCCATAATGATTTAATATTTCCAGATCATGAACTTGCATAGAGAGTTTAATCCTGGCCTAAAGTATTTATGGAAAACAGAAAGATCTGGTAAGATTGACTTTTGGTTTGTGACTTACAAGGGATGACAGTAATGAAGGAAGGATGAAGTATTTTCATTGAGTAGGTGGTCTGACATTTATCCTTATTATTTGCTGACATAGGAAATATGGTCTCTGGGTGATAAATTCTATCCTTGAGATAAGTCAAGAGTCTCCACAAACTGAGGGGTAAGGCCCGCTTGCTTTGGTGAGAGAGAGAGAGCTAGGGGTAGAAATTCTTCATTGTCCCCTGGTTGTTGGTAATAGTTATTGTTGAATGTGAAATTAAGCGAAGTCATGCATTTTTGCGATATCTCATTTGAAAGTGGGTAGCACTTCATTCTCCTCTAGCACTGGGACTAGGCAACATCTGACAGTGGTGCTAAACTCACCTTGTTGTTCTAGGAAACCATATCTATAGATTAGAGATGAAATTTGGAAGAAGGGTTAGAACTGGAGTCATGAATATTTCCCCTGGTCTTTTTCCTCTAGACCATTTTTATCTTGCCCCAGCTTTCTCCAAAGATTGGTATTCTGTGGATATATCTAATCATCAGCCCAAGGCTATTCTCATGGGACATATTAAATTGGAAAAGATTAAGTGTTCAGAGAAGGAGATAAGCAGCTTGAAGACTAAGTATTGCCAGAAAGAGGCTTTAGAGGTTTGGCTGGTTCATTTATGGGTACTGGAAGCAGATGCCGATTTATTTACTGAGGTTGAATTTCTGAAGTTGGAAGAATTAACCAAAAACTCCTTATTGTAAAGCAATTTTGGCCAGTATCTCTCAAGTGGGCTCAGGTGGAAATCAGACAGGCTCTATAAAGCCAAATGCAGGTTTTTCCTATTCCACTCTAGAGATAGGCTAGATAGGGTACTTGCTCATTGTATGAAAGAACTAGAGTTCTTGATTGGCTATGTATTACTGATCAGCTGAACAAACCTCAGTGCCCTTATGAACCACCTGCTTCAAAAACCATTACAGCTAAGCTCTTGGAGAGTGTTACTCCTGTCTAGAGTTGTAGCTTGCTGTGAAACTTACCCCACTGGACCACCTCCAGTCATCTTGATCAGTATCTGGCCATTGGATCCAGATGGTATAACAGTAACCACAATAGCATACTCAGGATGGCTGCTAGCACAGGTTCTTAGATCTGCTTTACTAGGAAAGACAGCTGTTTATGGGTCAACAATCTTTTTAAATTATATTCACTAGCTCAGGGGAAAAGTCAGCACCCAGAGCTTCAGAGAAAATATGAACAGAGAAAATATAAGCAGAGAGATAAAGACCAACAGACAAGGCTCTACTGCCTGAATCAAAGCAATATTGCTATACACTTTACATACATCCCTGGATCCAGAGAGCCTTTACATCTGAGCGGTAGGGAATCACAAGATCCTTCTCATAAGGGAACCCCTAAAGCAAAATATCAACTCAGAGTATATATACCCTTCTCAGAGCCAGAGAGCATCACAACCCTCATGACTCAGTGCCTAGTTAGAAATTAGAAAAGGTATGAAAGCCTTCCTATAAGCAAGCCTCCCCTAAGTAAGCATCTCTTAATGGGCTTCACATGAGGCCTATCAATGGGTGAAGATCTCACAATTCATTAACATTACAGATGGCTCTGGAGGAGAAAGTGAAGCTGGTGACTTTGTACAGCAATCCCTCTTGCAAATCAAAGTCTTGTCGTCATTTCCCTGGTGTCATGGTCCTCCTCAAGAATGAAGGACAAACCCCACAACCCAATTTGATACTATTTAAGATTAGTTGGGATATATTTTTGAGGCATAAGTATAGGTTGAACCTCCCTGATATACCTGAGTGGTATAACTTCTACAAAGGCTCCCTCTAAATTCGATAGCAGTTCTTAACCTGAGATTAGTAAATATAGATAGATAGATAGATAGATAGATAGATAGATAGATAGATAGATAGATAGATAGACAGATAGACAGATAAACAGACAGATAGAGTATATTGTAATATAATTGATTTCCTTTGTAATCGTATGTTTCATTTTAAGATTTAAAAGTATGATTATGAAAAGAGATGTGTTGGCTTCACCAGACTGCCAAAGGAATCCAAGACACAAAAAAGGTTAGAAATTCTGCTCTAAAAAAAATGAGACAAGAGGTCTTGTGAAGGCAGAGTTATGGATCTGGCTATTAAAACTTGAGTTTGACAAAAATGGTTAACAATCAGTCTTTCAGTGTCCTGGTGAGGAAATCAGGAAGAATGGTAAAGCTGTTGTATTCCTAGGCAGCAGCCCCAGAACCTGCTTTGCCTCCATTGTCAGGGGTGGGGCTAAATTTCCCATACTTAATTCAGTTTTATTTCTCTTCTAAGCTAGGTTCAACTTAATCCAGCCCCCTGATAGTGTAGGTTAGACACTGAAACAAAATGAAATATTCATAGATTTTTCAACAGATTACTTACCTGTCAGAAGAATATTCAACAAGGATAGGCACTGAGGACATCTCAGACTGATCCAGCTAAGCGTCCCTTGCTCGAGTTGCCCATTGTGATACACCAACCAAGAGAATTCACAGAGCTTCTTATGGTGGCTTTGAACTTAGCTGACTAGGGACTGATGTGAATAGCCTGAGGAGTTCATCCCCTGCACCACCAAGATTCCAGCACAGTCTTACTATCTTTTTAGAAAAAATTACTTTAACTTGCATAGGGGGAAAGATTAAGTTATTGTTCCTACCACACCATCAAACCAGAAAGGGACCAGAAACCCTCTGCCTGGATGATAGTTTAGCAGGGTTCAGATCTTTGAATGTCTGTTGGATACTGGAAGTCAAAAGACTCCACTTAGACATGGAATCCCAGTGAAGGTGAAAAGTGTTAAGATAGTCACCACGTGAGGTAACCGTTCTCTGGATAAAGGCGTATTAATATGGGGAGACAATCAGTAGTATGTGTTCCTTTTATAGTTATAAAAAGCCTGAACATATAAAGGGACAAAATTTGTTGGGTTTGGGGAGTTGGTCCCAATTCAGGCAACTGTATCATTGGGTTAGCTCATTACAGTGAAGAAACCTTCTAGGATACTAACATTCAGTAGTGTTTTATAGGAGGGGGTAGGGGAAAGGAGAAATGATTCCTGAGATCTGTAGATATGAATGTTGATAGGGTAGGCAGCACCCAGGAAAGTGCCTGCTGCTGGGCCTGGGCCCACTGCTATTAACACCATCCACGTACAGATCATTGACATTCTGAGTGTGATATTCTCAGTTCTCTGCCATTGCCAACTACATGGGTCTCCTTGTGAGAATCTGGACAGTACAGCCTGTTTGGAGATTTGGTTTGTAGATGGCTTTTCCTGGAATCCATTATTGGTTCTCTATGGAACTCAATTCTGTCTTTGGAGAGTCCTTGAGGGTAGACAACGTGGATACTCTTTTTATGGGACTTTTGCTATGGATCTCACTAAACAATCAATAGTTAAGAACATTAACAGGCAGTATCTCTGGTGGAACTCTGCTCATATGTATTTAGGTGAGCCATGTCAGCAGGCCTGAAATAGCAGCACCCGGACCAAAACTAAGCAATGTAATATGTGGGGTTTTATTTGTTTTGCCCAGACCTTGAGCTCTAAAGGGCTCATGAAGCTGTATGGTGTTAATGACTTTGAGCGCATGAGTTTTATGATTCAGGAAGAATATAAGTTAAATTTTTTTTACACTCATGTCAATAAGAATCAAGAAGGGAAAGTGGTTCTTTGAATTTCAGTTTATTTCCACATGAATTGTTGCTATTGACCTACCATACAGCAAGGATGTGGGATTTGTACCCATAATACACACGTATCTTTATTGTTGGTTTATATTTAGTTAAAGGGTTTTGTAAATTATCTGATGACCTAATACTGGGGGCCAGTCTGCCCCTAATCTATCTTACTAATTCTAACTTTATTGCTCTTTTGGTGGGTAAAAGCTTTTAAATTTTATGTAATCAAAATACATCTATTTAATCTTCTGTAATCACTTAAATCCCTTATTTCATCAAGAACTTCTTCCTATTCATAGTTGTAAAACCGATCTCTTTCCCTGCTCTTCTAAGTTTTTTTTTTTAATATTTGTTTTGCTTGGCTATTTATATTTATTACTAGGATGTTGTTTTTATTTAGGGGTGAGGGACAGGAAGGAGAAAAAGTAGATGTTTGACCGTTGTTTACAATACGACCTTTTATATTTAGTTCATGTATACATGTGGATACATGACATTTACGAATGTTTTATTCAATATTGTTGTGCCATATGGTATGAAAAGTTGGTCTAGACTCTAGCCTCATTTCTCCCAAACTACTTTCCTATTTCCTCAACAGTTTTTATGTGAAATTCTATTCCTTAGACTTACTGAACACTTTTATTATCCTCAATTGCTTCTGGATCTTCAGTACCTAATATGTTCCACTGATTAACCATTCCTCTTTTTAACACTACTAGTTTTGATGATTACTGTTTTATAGCATTTTTTAAGATCAGCCCCCTTCCTACCCACTCATTTTCCATTCTTTTCTTTAAGATTTTTGACCTTTTGTTCTTCTGGGTGAATTTTATTTTATTTTTTTAGTCCTACAAAGTATGATTGCTATGGAACTGAATCTGTAAATTGATTTAGACAATATCATAATTTTTGTTGTATTAGCACAGTACAAACTTGAGTAATTGATTTCTCCCAAATTAGTTGTTTTCCTTTATATCCGTAAATAATGCCTGGTATCTCTCTATCCATTTATGCATGTGTGTGTATGTGTAATGAGTATCTTGGTAGCAATCAATCAACATGTATTTATTAAGCACCTATTATGTACTAAGCATTATGTTGGGTACTGTGAATACAATTACAAAAATTGAATCAATTCTTACAATGAACTTATATGCCAATGTATGAGACAAGAAATATATATAAAATGTATATGGAATAAATATTAAGTTAACAAATACATATGCACATGAAGTGGTTAAATGCAAGATAGTTTATGAAAGAGGGCCCTAGCTATTGGACAAAGCAGAAAGGCTACATGTAGAATATAGTGTCTGATCTGCATTTTAAAGCAAGACAGGGATTCTATGAGGTAAAGGTAAGGAGGGAGTTGTATTCTAGGTATGGAGAGTACAAAGGCATAGCAATTGGAGATGGAGTTATAAGTGAGGAACAGAGAGAAAGCTAGTTTGAGTGGATAACAGTGTGCAGGAAGGGGTCACAGGAAGCAGGATGGGTGAGTGAATAATATCCAATATGGTTCAAAATGTAGGTTGGTGCCAAGCTATATATGGCTTTAAAAGCTAAATGGGGCAGTTTGTATTTTTCCTAGAGGAAACAGGAAGTCACTAGAGTTGGTTAAGTAAGAATTACATGATCAGGTCTGTGCTTAAGAAAAATAACTATGGGAGCAGTGTGTAAGATGGACTGGAATGGTGAGACACAAGGAAGGGAGACCAATTGAAAGGCTGTTACAATAACCTAGGCAAAAGGTAATGAGAGCCTGAACTAAGGTGGTAGTTGTGTGAGTGAAGAGAAAGGTTAGGATACAAGATATACTATGAATTAGAATTGGCAAGATTTGGCAACTGATGTTGGCAAATATGTGGGGGTAAGAGCTCAGGATACTGCGGATAATTCCAAAACAGAAGTCTGGAGATACATTCAACATGTCATTAATATACACTGGTGCTGGCCAAATCTCCCCATTGAGGAGGTAACACCTGAGGGGTTCAGCCCCTCTAGCTATTAGAGGGTCTCTTCTCTACTGCTATCATCTCAAGCCCCATTCTGTTATGTCCCCCCATCACCCATTAGCCTCTAGAGACTAGCATTTAATTAACAACAAATAGCTTTTATAATAGGGATATTACTTCAAAGATAAGTAAGCCCAAAACTACAAACATGAAACTGAGGAGACCCAGGTATAAAGCCAATCAGGAGAGATCAGGGCCATAAAAATCTAAAGAGAAGGGAGAACATCTAGTAGAAAAGAGTGATCACCAGTGTCAAAGGTTATAGAGAGGCCAAGAAGAATGAGGATTGAGACTTGGATTTGGCTTAATCTTTGGTAGGAGTGAGCAGTTGCAGTTAAATGATGAAGCTGGAAGTCAGTCTGCAGAGAGTGAAGAAAATGGGAGGAGAGTAACCGAAGGCATCAGTTGTAGATGTATTGCTCAAAGAGGTCAGCCACAAGTGTGAGGACAGATAGAGAATCACAACTAATGAAAATGGATAATTCAGTGAGGGCTTTTTGAAGGGGTTGGGGGGAAAGACACTTGCAAATGTTTGTAGGCAGGAGGGAAGAATCCAAGAATTGGGAAGAGATTAAAGATTAGTGAGAAAGTGGGGATTGACAGAAGGGCAATATGCTAAAGAAGACAGAACAAACTGAAATCTACAATGGATGTAGAGGGGTTTGCTTTAGCAAGGAGAGATACCTTTTCATGTGAAATAGGGGTGAAAGAGGAGACAGTGGGAGAAGGGAGAATAGAAGGTGGGTCATAGGAGATCTGAAGAGGGAAGAAAATATTTGGAAAAGCTTTTGTGGGATAAGGAACTGGTTAAGAAGGAATAAAAGGATTGTCTTGCTGTAGTGAGTGCCCACTAGAGATTATGTGCCATACAGTTGTAGAGAACCCAGTCAATATGATTTCATTATATCTCTAGCATTGTATAGCACACAGGAATAGGAGTAAAGATAGGGGGGATGGTAGAAGTAGTCCAGGGCTGAGGCTTAGCAGAGCAAAGACCAAAATGGGATAAGGGGGAAAATGACTCAAGAAAAAGACAATATAGAGTTGAACTGATTCTCTAAGTAATCAAGATGGGAAAAGTAGGAAAGTATAGCTAGTGCATAGAGTGGTGACTTGTGAAAGAAAAGAGGGATGGAAGGATTGGAAATCATGGTAAGGATGAAAAATATGATTATGTAAGGGATGCACGGCAGAAGGAAAGATAGAATGACAACAGATTGTGATTAGATAAAGGAATTTCTGAGTTCATGAATAAGGAAGTTGGTGATGGCATGATCAATGATGTTTCTTATATTTTCTGTTTTAATCTTTGATTTCATTTTAATAGCTCTTGTCTTACTGAGTCATTGATTTCTGTCAGGCCCATTCTAATTTTCTGGGCATTTGGAGGGGGTTTCCCACCATCTGTTCTAAGGTATTAATTTCACAGCTATTCTTTCCACACTAGCTTTTTCATTCTAAATTTTTTGTTTCATTTCTTTCAGGCTCTCTATCAGTAGTTGTAGTAGTTTTTCTCTGAGGCCTTGCCTGGACTTCTTATGGGATCCCTGTCTGTTTCAGGGCTTAATCCTTGGGTTTCTCTGAAAACCAGGAATTTCTTCATAGTGGTTTGGGTTTTCCTTTGATTTGCTCGTCTCATCCATGTTAGTATCTATTTAAGGAGTCCTCACTTGGGGTGGTCCCCAAAACTGAATGGTATAAGCAGGGCCTGCTTAGTCCTAATTATGATAGCCCAGACCAGATATGGACTAGGCTACTCCAGAACTTCTCTAGAACTTGGTTCTGATTGGAGCAGGGGGAGTGGTCCCTACTTGCCACAAGGCTGTAGAAAATGTAGGCTAGAATAGAATAATGCATTCTGAAGAGCAGCTGATCTCAGCATGCAGCCCAGGGTGACCTTACCTGAAAATCTGAGATAAACCACACATGAAAAATGATTGATATTCAATAAGGAAGAATTTGAAACATATTTAGAAAGAAAACCAGAACTGAAGAGTTTATTTGCTTCTCAATCTCTTGACTGACTTTTAAATTCAAGACTCAAGAGAAGCATAAAAAGGTAAACAAGAAAGAAAAACCATAAAGGATTCAATAAGGCTTCCAAGATGGGAAAATGATACTTGTAACTCTTAAGAAGTTTATCATTATTAGGACAGTTATAAGGAGTGTACGCAGACAGGGGCCATGTGACTGAGTTGACTATGATGTAATGATTTAAAAAAAATAAAAGAATGTACTAGGAAAGAGGGAAGGAAGAGGTAGAATTAGATAAATTATGTCATATAAAAGAGGTGTGAAAGGAAGAGCTTTTACAGGGGAGGGGAAAATTGGAGGGGGGGGTGATAGTAAAGTGGAAACTTATTGTAATAGTAATTTAAATGGAAAGATCTTTCTCATTAATTAATAGGCCCATATGATCTGCTTAAATCACCTGGAAGCCTAAGTCACCTGTGGTAGGAGGAGTTTGCTGTAGAGGCAGAACAGGAAGAGTGGAGGGAAACCAAGAGGACATGTGAGTGGGGTCAGGACAGAGGGGATAGAACACAGTCCAACTGACACAGGTCCAACTGACACAGTGTGATAGTTGATAGTGAGAGGGCCTGGCTGGGGGAGGGGAGGTTTGAGAATGGTTTTGCCTTCTGCTCTGATGATATTTATTAACTTCTTGGTCATCATGACAGATTTTACTTTCTGGTTCTAGGATTTGGCTTTATGGTGTTTAAATAAATGTTTTTCTTCTGCCTTCTATATGGAGAGTCTTTTATACTTGGCAATTGAGCACATTCATAGTCACCACCAGTGCTGGGAATATTGCCTTGGCAATACATTTGGCATCACGAACAGGATTGCAAGGTATAAAATCTCTGTTTGGAGGCAGAAATGATTTAGAGAAAGACATTAATATCCCAGGATGGGAGAATTTACCAAATCCCTTGCTAGCAAGGGAGTGGGTTAAAAGCACTGGACCCTGTGAAAACCGGGAAGTGAGGTTACAGGAGGGGGAACCTGGAGATTTGGAAAGGTGTTTTCAAGGAATACCAATAAGACCAGGGAAGGAGCTGGCAGGAGTAAGTAGGAGAGGCTGGATTTTACTAACGGCTTACCGTAGTATGTGTAGAAATAGAGATGAGCTGCTTAAGGAAAAAAATCAAATAGAAAAAGAGTACAAGAGAAGTCTGGGGGGGTCTCAGGTGGAAGGAAAGGCTGTTCATTTAGCTCAAAAGAAGCTGAAGGCTAACAAAAGAAATGCACATCTGACCTTTGTACAGATCCAACCTAGTTGCCACAGTGACAAAGGATGTGAAATAATTTTAGAGGAAGAAGTTTCTCAGTCAGAATCATGCCCAATAACGAGGCAGAAACAGGAGAACCAAGGAGGCAACTCAACATTTAGGAAATTATTGAGGATTTTACTCAGCAGGAGGTCACAGAAATTTTAAGTAAATTCACCCAAAGGATGGGAGAAACATTAATATCTTGAATGGTGAGAATCAGTGTTGATGGAGCTGGAGGAATAGCTATTGATCCTGTCAACTGCCTGAAATTTATAAGTATTAGTCAGAGTCCTTTTGTACAGCAAACTTTTAGAGATTACAATACACAAGGAGTTAATAATACAAGTAATCTATTACCTTTGGCTGCAGAAGGCTGCAGTAGGCAGTATCCTAGTGACTCTATGTGGCCTAGGGGAGACAGGCCCTGGCATTCACTTAGGGACCATATAAGAAAGTTAAAAGAGGAGGTAATAAAGACTGCCATAATGATTGGAAATGCAGATGCATACTATGATACTCCCTTTGCAGTTTACCATAGGAATATAATAGTGAAGATGGCTCCTCCTACTTACAAGCACAAGATTTTGACTCTAATAATTGGGGAAATAAGGCACCCTCTTTCAGAGGTGCTGGACAAGATTTCACAGTTAGGTGACTTAGAAGACTGGGGAAAGACAAGATTGCTAGAGAGAGAAGAGTAAATACCCAGCAGATCAAAATCAGAATAAACTGATGAGGAGAGAATTGCTTACTACTCTGTTGAGATTAGGAGTAGATTTTAGAAACATAGATGGTATTCCAATTAATGAACTATACAGAATGTACCGAGAAAAGGGGCTTGATACTAGACAAAAGAGAGAAGAACTTCCCCTACAGATCCTGCTGGACCCTTATATCCAAGTTTGTCACACCTTCAGGAAGAATAGGAAGTTGACCAAACCCCAGCTCAGATTAGGATTAGCAGCTTGAAGAATACATGTATTGGCTGGAGTTATAGATTCTAATTTTCAAGGAGAAATTATTGTAACATTCCAAATTTTAGGTGATGGACCCATACAGTTTTGTAAAAATGATAGTATAGTTCAAGTGATTATTATTCCTTGTGAAACAAGACCATTTGTGAAAACTTACCCTCCTGAAATAACTAAGAGGAACTGAAGGATTGGGTTCTGTTGATAAAATGAAATCAGGAGCTAAAGTATGGGTAAAACAGAAACCAGACAACATTCCAAAGGCTGCGAAAATTATAGCACATGAGAAAGATAATACCGTAACTGTTATTTATTCAAGAGAGGATGATTACAAAATTGTACCCTTAACTCATATATTCTACTGTGAATGAGGCTGGGATAGTGGGTTATGGACTCCAGAACCACAGCTGACCCTATATCTACCCTGCTTCTGGTTATCATTTCCTTTTTTTGTTTGTTTGTTTTTTGACTTTTCATCTGTTAAACTTGTTTGCTAGATTTGTTTCTGTAGGCTTAGTACCCTCCAACTACAGATGCCTGATTGCTTAAACTGGATGTCATCTCCTATCCATGATGGTGATGTGTCATCTCTGGACCTGAAGTTGACCAAACTCCAGATGCCAGTTAAAGAATAGATCTCTCAAATGGGACCTCTTGGGTCAGGGACAGCTTTATGTCCAATCTCAGCAGGAAGTAGTTGTGGAAGAAGAGACCTTCACCCCTTACCCCAAGATTTTGGGCCCCATTTGTTGATGGGGAATGATGGGGTGCTTGTAATATTGCCCCACCAACCTATGTAAGGAATATGAAAGATCTTGGAGCCGAATAGTAATTTAAATGGAAAGATCTTTCTCATTAATTAATAGGCCAATATGATCTGCTTAAATCACCTGGAAACCCAAGGAGGAGCTTGCTGAAGAGGCAGAACACGAAGGGTGGAGCAAAACTAGGAGGAAGTGTGAGTGGAATCAGGTCAGAGAGGATAGAACGCAGGCCAACTGACATAGGCCAACTGACATAGACACACATCGTGACAGTTGATAGTGAGAAGGCCCTGGCTGAGGGAGAGGAGGTTTGAGAATGACTTTGCCCTCTGCTGTGATGATGCTTATTAACTTCTTGGTCACCATGATGGATTTTGCTTTCTGGTTCTGGGATTTGGCTTTCTGGTATTCAAATAAATGTTTTTCTTCTGCCTTCTATATGGGGAGTCTTTTATACTTGGTGATTGAGAACTACACTGGCACATTCATAGTCACCACCAGTGCTGGGAATATTGCCTTGGTGATACACTTAGTCTCATGGGAATTGGCTCAAAGAGGGAACAGCATCCATATTCACTTGTGTACAGAAATCTCTCTTGGTCTACAGGGAAACAGGAGGAAAAGGATATAAAAAAGGCAGAGGTGATAGAAAGGAGTCCAATTAAGGGAGGCAGTGGTCAGAAGCAAAACAGACTTTTGAGGAGGGATAGAGTAAAAAGAAAGAGACAAGAATAAACAGGGAAAAAATGGGATGGAGGGAATTACACAATTAATAATTATAACTGTGAATGTGAATGGGATAAACACCTATAAAAGCAGAATGGATTAAAAACCTGAATCCAACAATGTTGTTTTAAGAAACACACTTGAAACAGAGATACACACACACAGTCAAAATAAAGGGTTGGGACAGAATCTATTAAGCTTCAACTGAAGTAAAAATAAAAAAGCAGGGGTATCAATCATGATCCCAGACAAAGAAGAGGCAAAAACAGATCTAACTAAAAGATGTAAGCAAAGAAACTACATTTTGCTAAAAGGCACTATAGATAATGAAGTAAAATAAATATCTCATGTGGATTATTTGAACCTGAAATATGGTATGGCCTTCTGAGGTCCTATTGGTCTGATCTGCCACAGTCGGACACATTGTACAATAACTCCAACATGGTGATGTTATTTTGGTCCTCCTTGAGTATGAAGGACAATGACTATCAGTATTAAGCATGTATGCACCAAATGGTATAACATCCAAATTCCTAAAGGAAAAGTTAAATGAGTTATAGAAGGAAATAAACAACAAAAGTATACTAGTAGGGGACCTCAACTTTCCCCTCTCAGAATTACATAAATCTAACAAAAAATAAATAAGAAAAAAGTTAAAGAGATGAATAGCATTTTTAAAAAGTTAGATATGATAGACCTATGGAGAAAGGTAAATAGGAATAGAAAGGAATACACCTTTTCTCAGTAGTACATGGTACCTAGACAAAAACTGACCATGTATTAGGACATAAAATCCTCACAACCAAATGCAGAAAGGCAAAAATACTAAACGCATCCTCTTCAGATAATAATGCAATAAAAATTTCATTCCATAAAGGGCCATGGACACATAGGTAAAAAATTAATTGGAAATTAAATAACCTAATCCTTAATAATAAGTGGGTCAAAGAACAAATCATAGAACAATTAATGATTTTATTAAAAGATAATGAGAACAATGAGACAACATATCAAAATTTATTAGATGTAGCCAATTTCCCCCAATGAATATTGATGCAAAAATTTTAAATAAAATATAAGCAAGAAGATTACAATATATTTTAAAGATCATACACTACAACCAGGTGGAATTTATATCAGGAAAGTAGGGTTGGTTCAATATTAGGAAAACTATCAGCATAAGTGATCACATCAATGACAAAACAAAAATCATATGATTATTTTAAAATATGCAGAAAAAGCTTTTGACAAAATACAACACCCATTCTTATTTTTTAAAAAATTAATGTATTTATTTAATGTCATCCCAATAAAATTACAAAAAGAATTATCTGATTTGGGAAAAATAATAACAGGTCATTTGGGAGAACAGAAAGTCAAGAACTTCAAAGAAACTAGGGGGGAAAGATATAAAGGAAGCAGATTCAGCAGTATCATACCTTAAACTATATTATAAAATGAGAGCATTGTTGAAGTATAAAACAGATAATTTTCAATTATTTTAAATTAAACTTTTCTTGTATAAATAAAACCTATGTAGCCAAGAATAGAAGGAATGCAAAAAATTGGTGGTGGGGGTGGGAGTAACTCTCAAAGACAATCTCTTAAATAGGATGTGACTGGATTGGACTATTGCTGTGGTGTAGGAAATGATGAGCTGGTTGATTTAGAAAAACATGGAAAGAACTGGACTTAAGAAAGAAGATGCTATCCACTTTTCAGACAAACATGACAAGTGGAAATAAGCATAGTACAGTTTCACATACGTGTGTCTTTATAAATATCTATGTATATGTGTGTATATATGTATATTTTTATATATGTATGTGTGTGTCCACACTTAATTATAAGCTTTTAGGTGGGGAGGGGAAAATAAAGTAAAAAGAAAAGTACATAGCAGAGAACAAAAGAAAACCTACAAGGAAGCAAGGAAAAGCTGGGCAGCTTTGAAAACAATATGTAGTATTTATTATACAGGTTTTCTTGAATGGAAATTTACTGTTTTATATTGAATCCTCTCATATGTTCTCCAGTGTACATGGCAATGATTTTTTTCTCATTTTGTATTTCAGTTTAAAATAATTTTTTAAAATTTAAAAAACAGTAGAAAGCATAGAAATAAATGGGAGTGTTCCTTAAAATAAGTAGTATATGTCTAAAACTATCAGCAAGTAGTTTCTGTAAAGGGAATAAGCAAGAAGCCTTCCCATTACAATCCGAGGTGAAATAAGGATGTCTACTATCAATACTATTATTTAATATTGTACTGGAAATGCTAACTATAGCAATAAGAGAAAAAAAGAAATTGAAGGAATTAGAGTAGGAAATGAGGAAACAAAACTATGGTATATGTAGGAGAGTCCTAGAGAACTGGCTAAAAAGCTAGTTGAAATAATAACTTCAACAAAGTTGCAGGATATAAAATAAACCCAAATAAATCATCAGCATTCCTACATACTACCAAAAAAAGTCTGGCAGCAAAATATAGAGAAATTCCATTTAAAATAACTGTAGACAATACAAAATGCTTGGGAGTCTCCTCAAAAAGACAAACCCAACAACTATATGAACAGAATTACAAAACACTTTTCACACAAATGAAGTCAGAAATGATTGGAAAAATATTAATTGCTCATTGAACCGATATAATAAAATGACAATTCTACCTAAATTACTATATTTTTTCAGTACAATACTAATGAAACTACTAAAAAAATTATTTGAAAAAGAGCTAGGAAAAAATCATAACAAAATTAATCTGGAACAACAAAAGTTCAAGAATATCAAGGCAATCATGAAAAAGGAATTTGAAGGGAGGTGGTCTGGCATATTCAAACTGTATTATAAGCACTAGCTATCAAAACAATCTGGTGCTGGCTAAGAAATAAGAGTGATGGATCAGTGGAATAGATTAGGCATACCATACATTGGAGTAAATGACCATAGAAATCTAATCTTGATAAACCCAAAGATTCAAGCTTTTGGGACAAGAACTCACTATCACACAAAAATTTCTGGAAAAACTAGAAAGCAATTTGGCAGAAACTAGGTATAAAGTAACATCTTATACCCTGGTCAAAATGGGTATGTGATTTAGTAAAAAAAAGAGCAAATTAAGAGAAAATGGAATATCTTACCTGTCAAATCTATGAATAAGGGAAGAATCTGTGAAAAAAGAAATTAAGAAATAGCAATATGGGAATAATTATGATGACACTAAATGAGAAAAGCAGAAAATTGGGGGGGGGGGAATCATATAGACAGTTTCTCAGATTAAGGTCTCATATCTCAAATATATAGAGAACTGAGTCAAATCTATAAAAACCTGAGTCATTCCCCAACTGATAATTGGTTAAAGGATATGAACAGGCAATTATCAGAAAAAGAAATCAAAGCTATATATAGTCACATAAAAAAATTCTCTACATCATTATTAATTAGAGAAATGCAAATTAAAACAACTCTGAATTACCACCTCACAACTATCAGATTGGCTAATAAGACAAAAAAAGAAAATGAGAAATGTTGTAGGGAATGTGGGAATATTGGGACACTAAAGCACTGTTGGTGGAGTTATGAATTAATCCAAACATTCTGGGGGACAACTTGGAACTATGCACAAAGGATTATAAAATCAACATACCTTTGATCCAGCAATACCACTACTATATCCTAAAGAGATCAAAAAAGAAGGAAAAAAGGAAAAAGACCTATTTGTACAAAAATATTTACAGCAGCTGTTTTTGTGGTGACAAAGAATTGGAAATAGAAGGAAAGCCCATTATTTCAGGAATGGCTGAACAAATTGTGGTATATGAGTGTGATGCTACACTACTGTGCTATAAAAAAGACAAGCAGGATGGTTTCAGAAAAACTTGGAAAAACTTAAACGAACTGATGCAAAGTTCAGTGAGCAGAACCCTGGAACATTGTATAACATAGTAACAGCAATATTATACAGCGATTAACTATAAATGACTTAGCTATTCTAAGCAACACTGATCCAAGATAATTCCAAAGGACTTATGATTTAAAATTCTATTCATCTCCAGTGAAAACACTGATGAAGTCTGAATGCAGTTCAAAGCATACTTTTTTTTATCTTCCTTTATTTTTCCTTTTTTTATCTGTGTTTTCTTTCACAAAATGGCTAATTTGGAAATATGTTTTTCATGACTCTGCATGTATAATCTTTATCAAATTGCTTGCCTCCTTAAGGAGGGGAAAAGGGAAGGAAGAAGAGAATTTGGAACTCAAAATTTTTTTTAATGTTAAAAATTGTTATTATATGTAATTAGAAAAAATATAAAAATTTAGAATAAAAAAAAGAAACACTCAATGTGATTCAAAATACACATAGATTATTTTAAAAGGAAAATGCTGAACAAAATGTGTTTGGCTTTACTTAATGTTGGAAAAGCCTTGCAAGGCACACACTAGGCAAGATTTACCAATTCTAATTTTAAACATCCAATCTCTCAAGAAGTAATCAGGCTTTAATTTTGTGTATCTCCAGATGTTTTTGTCAAAATCAATCTGCATACACTGTAGAAGGGAAGCTGACCTAATACTGAAGAACCCAACATTCTTTTAATTAATTTTTGTTTTTCTGATAATTCCTGTTTGAATATACTTAGTAGAAAAGAAAAAGAAAACTGTACACTCAAATATAGGTCTCTATTAAATACAGCTTGCTTTTCTTTTTTAGCCTTCTAATTAAATCAACCTGTAGATTTTCAAGCAATCCTGTTTGTTTTTCTCAAACTCATACTCTTTCTCCTCAAACCTTGCCCTTCTTTCAACGTTGTTATTACTATAGAGTATATTACTATCCTCCCTGTCACCTAGCCTCTTAACTTCAGTGCCATCCTCAGTTCCTCACTCTCTCTCTCTTATTCCACATAACCTATCTGTGAGTTCCAGCTTCATAACAATTCCCATACATCCTTTTTGTTCCCCACTCATACTGGCTCAATCTCAGGTTGGGACTTAGCAAGGCACAACTGGAGAAAGAACAAGGGGGCAAGGGAATAAAGAAGAGTATAAAGTCAGACATTTGAGCTGCCTCACCAGGGGTTGATAGGAAAGGGAAGAAAGTGTAACCAGTTGTAGGGATGAGGGTCTGGGGAAAAAACGAGGAGAGGAGGGAATGGAAATCACAGTAAAGAACAGGGTTATGAGTCATATAACATAAGGGAAGATGAAACTATAAAAGATTATAATCAGATAAAGGAATTTCAGAATTTTTAAATAAGAAAGTGGAAGATTTGTAGGTGATGGCAAGATCAACTTTATGAATATCTCTGTGGAACGGAAGGATAGGTTCTAGACCTGCTCCATGAGTGGAATAAAGTACTGGGAAATGAGGGTTTTTGAGGCAGCATCAGAATGTATGGGGAAGTTCCCCGATATGAGAAAAACTGTTGAATCAAGATCCAAATATCCTGGGAGTTGACTGATAATATACCGGTACAAGAGTATGCATTGGGTGATAAAAGTTGGGAAACATAAACCTCAAAGGAAATGCTGCTTAGAGAAGGGAGAGTCTGGCAGTGGCAATGCAGAGCATAGAGCATTCCAACTTCCCGACCAGTGATTTGGGAGTAAGGAATATGTCCAGTACTGCAAAAAGTGTCAAGAGAAGTGGTAATCAGGAAGGAGTCAGGTCCTAGTGAGAGTTAAGGGATGGAAAAAATACGAAAGGAAAAGTTTTAAGATGAAAGGGAGTTTTCTCATTATGAAACAGGACACAATGGAAAAAGCACATAGACATGAGTAGAACCTAGAGAGGAGTATGGTTGAAATGGATAGGTGAGTTGGTGATGGACAACAGGGTTTGTAATCAGTGGTTCAATGTAATCAGTGGTTTGTAATCACTATGGGTTTAAAATTACTAAGATAGAGTAAATATGGGGACAGGACTTTGCTAATCATTGAGTCCAGTTTGCTAACCAATGAGCATATCAGATTCAAAAAAAAATTCACTAAGGAAGGCATGGAATCTAGAGGTGGGAACCTGTGGCCTCGAGGCCACCTGTGGCCTTCTAAGTCCTTGGGTGCAGCCTTTTGACTGAGTCCAAGTTTTACAGAACAAATCCTTTTATTAAGGGAATTTGTTCTGTAGCCCTCTAGGTCCTCAAGTGACTGAATCCAATTTGACTGAATTTGACTGAATCCAAACTTCACAAAACAAGGACTTAGAAGGCCACAGGTTCCCTACCAGTGGATTAGATTGTACAAGTCCTTTCTGAGGTTCAATCTGGTGACAGGTGACAATATTTTGTCCTCTGAGGCTCCCTGGAAGCATGCCTTAAAGCAGGTAGTAGCAGAAAGATGTATGGGAGCCAAGTCTAATCATAGGAAGTCAATGTGTTCTGCTTGCCCTGTAATAAGGCCTTGGGGGGAGGCAGAAGGAGGAAAAGGTCTCACTCTTAGAGGATGTCAGGCTGAGTGCTTTGATAAATATTTGACAAGCTCTCAAAAAAAAATGTATATATGACATACTTCAGTTAAATTTGCATTATTAATATCTTCTCCAGGATTTTTTGAAGTCTAAACAATCCACAAAACTATCAACCAACCTCTGGTTTGTAGTATTTCCTGATTTGCAAGATATAAGTGTTCACACTGAAAATTTAATAGCTGGTTCTTATGAGCTGACAAAGCTGCCTCCAGCATACCTGAGAAGGGCCCTAGAGAGGGTATTGGGGCACCGAAGTAAGATGGAGGAATTGAGACTCTTCATGATGTACTAGAAATAAGTCTAATTGGAAGCCAGCAGGTACTTAGGCATCAGGAATCTTATACCTGTTAGGGAGAGGAAAGGAACCGATTACCTTAGTTTCTCTATATTTAAGTATGTAATTGTATGAAAATTCATGAAGCCTTTTAATATGTTAATCTGAAACTTTAAACTAATTTTCTTATTTTAATGGTCAATGTTCTCAGGTGAAAAATCTATAAAAGCTTTTTGTTTTCATACATATTCCTCCCAAAAAGCTAATAAATATTTATTTTCCTTTCAAGGCTACTTATTTTTCAATTTAAAATGTCAGCTGAAGCACCACAAAAATAACATTTGAGATTCTCCTCCTCCCCAAACCATATATTCTCACAGTTAGAGAGGAAAAAAAAACCCACTTCACACAAGTTCATATATATTTTACCAAACAGACTGTGGTCACAGAACCTGACACATAGTAGGTGTTTAATACATGCTAGTTGATTAACTAGTCAAAAGGAAGGGGGTTAACTTAATATCTCCTAGATCTAGCTAATTAATCATCTTATTTAGCCTTGTAAACAATAAAAAGTAAATAGGAGAACTCCTCCCTTTCAAAATTGTCTACAATCAAGTTAATAGCTACTTATCACTTTCTCTCAACTATCATAAGTTGGTGCTTTTAAAGACATCAGTACAGACACTTATTTCAAACTCCTTCATGCAGAATATACTTCTCTCCTGAGAGTTATGCCAAGTTTTGAGACTTTCCTTTTATTCCACTCCAGTAATGATTCTATTAATCCTTTCCCTTCTCCCATCTCCCATCTCCACTGCTTTTCTTTTTCAGATCCTGTTATAAATTGGCAAGAAAAAGTTTTCCCTTGGGATGGAGATTAGAGCTTGCTTTATTTACCTTCCAAGGAGGAACTAAGTGGCACATTGGATAGAATGCCACGTTTAAAGTGCCTGGAATCAGGAAGACCTAAGTTCAAATCCAGCTTCAGATACTTAATAGCTGGGTGTGAGGGGAAGCAAAATAGGATCTTTTCCTGTTTTTATTTATACCAAGAAGCATAATGGCTCTGAATAATGTGATTAAGAGGATCTTTCCCACCCATTGTGGGGCCTGGGAAGATTTGTAGGAAGGTCCACACCTTTTCTTAATGAGGGACTGGTTCTCAAGAGATGTGATGCTCTCTGGCTCTAAAAAGTGTATAAAGATTCTGAGGTGCTGTTTTACTTTGGAGCTTAATTTTTGGAAGGTTTGTATGCCAGATGAGAGACTCTGGGAAGCCACTAAGAAGGCTCCCTGCCCAAACCCAGATGTTAGGGCTTCCCTCTCTGGTAACTATGGTCAAACAGTTGGACCTGTCTGTTGAATTTTGATGTATGTATCTATTATGGTCAGACAGAGGAAACCGTGTCTGTTGATTTGATTCCTCTGTATTTTCTCTGAAGTTTGGGATGCTGACTTTTTCCTCTGAACTAACTGTATGATACATATGCTTGTTTAAAGTGATTGTTAACCCCTCAAAAGTTGCCTTTCCTTTTAGAGAAGCAGATCAAGGAATCTGTGATAGCAAGCCCCACTGTGTATGTTGGGGTGCTTACTGATACACCTGAGCAAGTAATTTAATCCTGTTTGCCTCAGTTTCCTCATCTGTAAAATGAGCTGGAGAAGGAAATGGCAAACTACTCTAGTATCTTTTCCAAGAAAACCCCAAATGGGGTCATGAAGAGTCAAACATGATTGAACAACAACAAAAAAGGATTAAAAAGTTGTGTGTTAATTTGGGAAGAAACTAATTTTTCTCTTGCATTTCTCAATTTGAAGATTTTCTCTCTTTCTTTGAATTTTTAATGGTATTTGACCAAGAATTTATTTTTACTTCATACAAGTTTCTTCATACAATTTCCACTTATCTGGAAAAATTTCAGTCCTACAAGAATACATAAAAATAAAACGTTCCCCTTATGAGAAACTGGTATTTATTTAAATGAACAGCTAAATTTTGTTACCTTTTGCTTCTGAGGTTCTTCTAAGGTGAACTTCTTTCAGAACAAAGGTGGTGGTTAGGAAAACTCCAATTTAAAATCACCCCTGTATAAAAATTCCACTTTCTAGAACCTGCAAATCTGAGTCATACATAAAATAAACCAGCATGCCTGTAGAGCAAATGGATGGTCCTGGACTACTGACTTTCCACGTTGCTCTGTTATGTGGGCCCTAAATCCTGAGTCCTACTAAATCCTTAAATCCCCAAATCCTTCTCTAGATACCAATTTTAAATTCAGGCTATATTTCCTGCACTTCCACAAGTCTGAAATTTATGAAATCCCTCTTGGTCAGAGGATGGCCACTTATTTGCTTGCATGGAATTTGTCTACTTGAAGAGACATGAGAGAAGAAGGGAAGGAGGAAACAAGTATGTATACTAAGTGTCCATGATGTATTAGGTGAGCAGCTAGATAGATAGAACACCAGCCCTGGAGTCAAAAGGACCTGAGTTCAAATCTAGCCTCTGACCCTAACTGTATGACCCTGGGCAAGTCACTTAACTCCATTTGCCTTAGTTCCTCATCTGTAAAATGAGCTGGAGAAGGAAATGGCCAACTACTCCAGTATCTTTGACAAGAAAACACCAAATGGGGTAATGGAGAGTCAGATACAACTGAAATGACTTCAATTAACAACAGCAGCAATAAATGTATTAGGCACTGTGTTAAATACTTTACAAATATCATCTCATTTGACCCTGACAACTTTGAGGTAGGTACTATAATAATCCCTGTTTTGCGTTTAAGGAAACTGAGGCAGAGGTTGTGATTTGTCTAGGGTCACACAGCTAGTAAATGTCTGAGATCAAATTTTAATTTAGGTTCTCCTTACTCCAAATCTAGCATGAGCCAACTAGCTGCTAAGGGGTTCTGTGCTAGGGCACCACTGAATCATGTGTTGACTGATCACCTAGCTCTATTTACTAGGAAAAAAAAAAAGAAGTCTATACTCACTGGATCACAGGATTCCCTGAATACTCTTTGCTACTTCCAATTTTGTCCATGGAAAATTGTTCCTGGAGAGAAAGGTTGGCTAGCACATAACCATGGCTAGACCCAGTTGGGGAAGCCACAGGTATTTTAAAGATTAGTTTCAAGTATGGCTTGAAGGTAGGACAGACAAGGGGAGGGAGGTGCAGTTTTCTCATCATGCCCAGAAAAACAGCAAGGAAATGTAGGCTAAGCCCCACAGTTTCTATGACCTAATCAGGGCTTAGAGATCCTGTGCCTTAAAATTAGTAAAAATCTTCATTAAAGTCAAAAACCTCTTGAACAAATTAACAAAATCCCTTTGAATTGGAATGCAAAGCAGTGCCAGCTTTACTCCAGTTTCTGATGAACAGATGGCCATTCTTGCCAAAGTCAATCCTTTTACATGTACTCTTGATCCTACTGATTCCATCTTCTCTGGCAGATTGTCCCCACAATCATCTTCTCCTCTAATCTTCTCCCTTTCCCTGGTCCTTGTATAATGCCTGCCTCTAATTCTTAGCTTAATTCTACCATCCCTGCAAACTATCGTCCTCTATCTCCTTCCTTTGAAAAAGCTGTCTCCATTAACTTCACTTCCTGTCCTCTCACACTTCTCCTAAATCCTCTGTGTTCTGGTTTCTCACCTTAAATTGTCATTTTCAAAGTCATTAATTAATCCTAAATCAATGAATCTCTTGGCCTTTTCTCCTTGTTAACTTCTCTTCTCTGTAGCATTTAATGAAATTGACCATGTTTCTGGATACTTTTTCCTCCAGGGGTTTTCAGTATTCTGCTCCTTCTTGGCTGTCTTCCAACCTGTCTGACCATTCCTTTTCAGCCTCCTTTGCTGGATCATCATCCATAACATGCCTCGGAATTGTGGATGTATCCCAAATGATCGGATTGATTCTGTCTTTTTTTTTTAAATTGATCCTATTTACAATTTATTTTGTCTGGCTACTGCCAAAGTGATGGTTCTTTGTCTCTGAATTTAGTTCAGACATTCTGAAGCTAGCCTGTAATGAGTTGTTTAGAATCACTAATTACTGCTCTATTTTTGCCTCAAGGAAATGTTATCCTTCAGGGATGCAGGTAGAAACTGAGGAGTCTGCTACATCACCAAGCTATCCTTCAAGCATGTCTGATTTGTTAACCGAAGAAGTCTGGTCCATTTCTAAGCTTGCAGGTGAACTCAAACAATGACATTTCTTAGTCACAGAAGGGAAGGATGGGGTTGTTGTTAGCTCCTCATCCCCAATTTACAATCAATCATTTTGTCCCCCACACCTCAGATCTGTAACCAATCACATTTTTTAATTTAATATTTCATTTCCCCCAATTATATGTAAAAAATAATTTTTAACATTTTTTAGAAAGTCTGAGTTCCACATTCTCTCTTCCTTCTTCCCCTCCCCTTCCCCACATTGAGAAAACAAGCAATTTGACATAGGTTATACATATTAGTCACATAAAACACATTTCCATATGTAAACAATCATATCGATTTCACCATTCATGATGTCAAATTCATGTTCCCTGATGTTAAAGGAAGACCTAGGGCCCAAATGAAACAGTCTCATCACAGATTACAAAACATTTATTGTCTGAGAAGAAATTTTTAAGGCGGGGGAGGGGAGGGGGTAGGGGAAGGGGAGGGGAGGGGGGAGGGGGGAGAGAGAGAAAGAGAGGGAGAGTTCTCAGCTGCTCAAAGAGGATATAGAAAACGGTGAGATACTAATAGTTTCTAGGGGCTTTCAGGTGGGGAGTAGGGGTGTTAAGGCAGAGATCTGTAGAAACAATAAGCTAAGAGCAGGATGTTTAGAAAGTCCAAGTCCTGAGCAAGGTCTCAAGTCTGCAGCTTCTGTTCACAGTTGCCCTTGAGCTGATCAAAGCTGCTTCTGTGGTTTCTGGCAACTACAGGCATCTCCAAATTCAGAAAGAGTTCACTCACAAAGGATCACTATTATGTCAAGCAGTTTTGGGCTTCAAAAATCCCAATTGGCCGGTTGTTGTGTAATTCCATTGTCCTGCTTCCCTAGGAAGAAGGGGAAGTTCTATGAAGTCACGTTCTTTGTTCTGTACCCCCAAAAAAACTTTAAAAAAGGAGCTATTCCATTCATTCAGGGTCTTATTTTTGTGGAGGAAGCTCAGATTCTATTTATTGGTAAATCTGTGCTTTAACTAATAAATTGACTATGTTTGAAACGTTGTGCCTCAGTTTACCTTATTTCAGCTGTAACAGGTGGTGACCCATGAAGGGAAAGAAAAGAAAACTGTCTCTGAAACAGCACTGCAGAGAAAACCCCAAAGAGCTCAATAGTGGAATTTGCCACCTGAGGCTTTTTCCATGAAGGATTAGAACCATGAACCGGATCCTCCTGGCCCCAAATCTCTTCTGAGCCAGATAAGCCCCAACTCTGTTGGGGAAGCTGCAGCTGTGTTTGTTTGTTTTCCTATCTGTGTTTAAGTGTGACTGACTGGCAATAAGTGGTAACAGAAAATCCAGGAAATCCCCCTTAGGGATTGACGCCTTTTCAGGCAATACTGAACCCTTAAAGAATTTATATAAGTGCCTGGAACATAGTAGGTGCTTAAACAATATTTACTGACTCTCCAGGCTTTAGCTTACAGATCTACACGACCAGATTATAGATTCAGATCTAAAAGAATTGGAAATTGAAGGAAAGTAATCAATCGAGGAATGGCTGAACAAGTTATTGTATATAATTGCAATGGAATAGTATTGTGCTATAAAAAAAAATGACGAGCGGGATGCTCTTAGAAAAGCCTGGAACTGATACAACTCATGAACCACTGACTATGAACTGATGCAAAGTGAAACGAGCAGACCCAGGAGAACACAGTATATATGTATGTGTATATATATATATATGCATATATATATACACATACATATATATACACTAACAGCATTATTATATATTATATATATTTATATATAACATATATACATTAACAGCATTATTATATATTATTACATATAACAGCATATATTATATCCACTGTGAATGACCCAAGGCAATTCTGAAGGGCGTATGATGAAAACTGCTCTCCACCTCCAGAGAAAGAACGGATGGAGTCTGAACGCAGGTCAAAGACTACTTCTTTTTTGTCTGTTTTCGTTCGCAGCATGAATAACACGGAAATGTGTTCTGCGTGACCACACATGGATAACCTGGGTCAAATGAAGTGGGAGAGGAGAAAGAGAATTTGGACCTCAAAATTTAAAGAAGAAACAAATGTTTAAAAAAGTTGTTTTTATACGTAACTGGGGAAGAAATGAAATACTAAATTAAAAAACCGCATTCTGCCTTCCAGACCAGGAGGGTGCTGGGGCAGGGGGCGCAGGACCCTTCGAGGTAATTCAATATCAGGCCGCACGTGCACTCGGCAGCTTATACGCTACAATGTGGTAACTGACTCAGGAGCAGCCGGGAAGGACAGGTCTAGAAGAGGCGGGCCGAGGCAAAGCTCTTCCGGGCTGGGAGGGAGGGGCGCCTGCGCGCGCCTGCGCAGTTCGCGCGACGGCCCAGCCTGGGCGGGGCAGCGCTTCAGCTTCTCGAGCCGGAGTCTCTCGGCGTCGCTGGGGGAGGAGTCTTGGCGATGCCGAGGTTAGCGCTCCCTGGTCTCCGCGCACGGCGGGGCGTGGCTTGAGCTTTTTGCGTGGGGGGGCGGGGTGCCGGAGGGCAGCGGGCGAGATGGCGGCCACCTTCTTCGGGGAGGTGGTGAAGGTGCGGTCCCGAGCGGTGACTGAGGAGGAAGAGGAGGAGGAGGAGGAGCCCTGGACGCCCGATAACCTCGAGGACAGAGAAGTCCGGCGCGAGCTCGAGAGGAAGAGGTGAGGCCCCCTTGGGCCCCCCCGGAGCCCGCGAGCGCGGGGCCTCCACGTGCGCCCGGGCGGGGATTTCCCTCGGGGGATGCCGGCGGTGGGAGAAGCGGGGGGACAGGTGGGAAACCCTGCCAGGGCCAAGAACCCCTGGGGTGCGCGGCGTTGGTACAGAGCTGGCGGGTGCCGCTGCGCGTGTCTGTGCGTGCGCTTGTGCGCACGCGTGGGCTGCGCGTGTTTTCAAGCCACTTCACCTCTGTGTGCCTTAATCCACCCGAGAAGGAAGGGGCAAACCTCTCCGGCGTCTTTGCCCTGAAACCTCCCCGGACAGGGTCGGGGTGCTGTGATTCACGGGGTTCGCTTTAACCCCAGAAGAGCCAGGCCCCTGAGATGCAAACGTTTTATTGTAACCCCACTCGGAAATAAACATTTTCTTTCTGACTCTATTTTTTGCCTTAAGGATAAAAAAAAAAAAAAGATTCCTTGAGACGTTCTTAAATCTCAGTCCTTGAGGTTTGCAGACAGCTTTGCAAATAACCCGTTTTGCCCTCAGGTGAACCCTGAGAAGGTAGTGTCTGTATTTTACAGGTGAGCTAAGTGTCTGCGGGTGGATTTGAACTCAGATCCTACAGACTTCACCTGTGCCAGTAGAATTAGGGGGTCCATAACGAGACGTTATTAGGTACACAGCCCTGTTAGATCATATCTGATGTCTTTTTCCAGCTTTGCTGCCACATTTAAAAGATATTCACAGCCAGGGATGTGTCCAAAGTATGAGGAGAGACATAAAAAAAGGATTATTGGGAACTGATAGATAAAAATGCCCAGAAAAGATTATCGATAAAACATTTTTTTAAAATGTTAAGAAGAAAGCAAATACATGGATAGAGGAATTTGCTTGCTACATTGTTAGATGTAATGTATCTCTTTTCAAAGGAAACATTGTGACAAGTTCTGTTTTTTAAGAGTCTGATTTCTTGACCGCTGTATATTGAAATGTCTGTTGGTTTTTAATCTCACTATAAAAAAAAGAATTTATGAGAAATGAAAAAGGAATTAAAGTTGACTTCTTAAACTTTAACCATGCAACAAACATTAAGCACTTACTGTGTGAAGAATGATGTGCTAGGGTTAGAGCATGTTCAGAACTTGATAAATACAGACCTTTGCTCTCAGTTTACAGACTTATGAGGATGTCACAAACTCAAACATCTATAACGGGAAAGGAATAAGCATTTATGTGGGCCTGCTATATGCCAGGTACTGTGCAAGTCCTTTCTGCACGTAGTATCTTGGATGTGTTAGGTGTAGAGCAAAGTACTTGGTGAGGGTTGCTGGGGGAAATTTCTGCCTCAGTTGGGCTTGAATTGGGGGGGAGGGCAGGGCGTGAGTAATTTGGAAAGGGGGCAGTTAAATTGTACAGAACCTCTAAGTGCCAAACTAAGGAGTTTGAGCTTCACAGCCAGCAGGAAGCTATTGGAGATTTTTGATCAGAGGAGTGATGTTATCAGATTTGTTAGGTTTTTGCCCGTGTATGTGACTGGATATATTGGAAGGTAGAAAGAGTAAAAGCAGGAAACTCTCTGATCCAGAACAGCTCCCAGACTGAATCCCATCGGAGTTCCTTCCTTTTTTGTAGCTTCTAAACTCATCTGAATTGACTCCTTTTTTTCTATTTTAAGGTGGAGATTCTTAAACATTGTTGTATCATGGATCATTTTGGCAGGTCGGTGAAGCCTATGAACTCCTGCTCAGAATACTGTGTGTAAATGGGTGAAATAAATGCATAGAATTACAAAGGAAATACAGTTATCAAAATAGTTTTAAAAATAATTTCACAATCCCCAAGAGATCATAAAAGTGGGAAAAGGGTCCCACATGTACAAAAATATTTATAGCAGCTCTCTTTGTAGTGGCCAAAAACTGGAAATCAAGGGGATGCCCATCAGTTGGGGAATGGCTGAACAAGCTGTGGTATGTGAATGCAATGGAATACTATTGTGCTATAAGAAATGATGAACAGGAAAACTTCAGAGAGGCCTGGAAAGACTTATATGAACTGATGCTGAGCGAAAGGAGCAGAACCAGGAGAACTTTGTGCACAGCAACAACCACAGTGTGCGAGTTTTTTGTGGTAGACTTGGAACATCGAAATAACGCAAGAACTTAAAAAAATAATAATAATAATAATTCCCAATGGTTTTCTAAGGCAAAACACCTTCCACACTCAGAGAAAGAACTATGGAATTCATTTGCAGAATGTAGCAGATCGTGTGTGTGTGTGTGTGTGTGTGTGTGTGTGTGTGTGTGTGTGTGTGTATTGTGTTTTGATTTGTTATATGATTTCTTCCTTTTATTTTAGTTTGCCTATACGGCATTACTATAATGAAAACGTATTCAATAGAAAGGTATATGTAGATCATATATAGAATTGTATGGTGTCTTGGGGAGGGAGGGGGTGGTGTGGGGTAGGCGGGGGGGGGGGAGAAATATAAGCCTTTTGGTAGTGATTGTAGAACATTAAAATAAATAAATAAATAAAATAATTTCACATACTGCAGTTTTAAGAACTGTTTTCAGCTCTTCCCCCCCCTCCCCTCCCCAGCCAGCCTTTGTATTCTGTGGAGCAAATGAGGCTACCAAGTCATATGAACTTAAAACATTATATTACAGGAAAGGGGCGGCTCTGTGTACTACTGTCTATATTGAGACTCCCTGCTTTTTTCTGTGCAGTTCAGGTCACCATCCTTATAGAAGACTGATAACACCAGTAGCCATTATCCTGAATTCCTTACTGTCTTGTGTACCAGGGCCAGTGAGCTCCTTTTATCACAGTTCAGCCTTTTCAGCTGCCTCATCTGAGAGTTGTCTCATTTATTTCTTTGCCTTGAAGATGTCTGAATGGAAGTAAACATCAATCGCTTTGTATTACCTCCGAGATCAAATATAAAATACTGTTTGACTTTTAAAGCCCTTTACAACTTGACACTCTCTCCTTTCCAATATTCTTATAAAGGCTCTGTTCTAGCTATGCTGGCATATTTGCTTTTCTTCGCATATGACACTCATATCCTGATTGTGCCTTTTCGCTGACTGTTTTGGCATTTGCTCTACAGCTCTCTTTTGTCCATGTAGGTCCTACATCTTATTGTAGGACAGGCATGGATTCTCCTCCACTTCCTAGCTCCCCCTTCCAGGTAGAAATCATTGATATAATCAAGGCAGTTCTGGAATCTCTCAGATGTTAGCCCCTTCAAATCATAGTTGTCCAAGGTATCATTGGAAAACTGTTGCCCCTAGATTTCATTACCAGTAAGCCCAGATTAAGATCAACATATGCTACAGAGCTGAGTAGTTGAGACAGACCTATATCTAAGTTAAGACCACATATATAGGTCACAGCTTACGTGACCAGAGTTTGGTTGCAGCGCTGCCATTTCACACTGCTGCTAGTTTCACCTCAAATCTCATCATCATTTATAACTTGTGTTTCAAATGCCAGATACATTCTGTGCCTTGACACTTAATTCATTTATTTATTTTTAGTACTAATGCATACCCATTATGTCAGATCTAGAAAGGAAGGATAAAAAGGACTAAGATTGAACAAAAACTACTCTCAATCATTACTATCAAATACTGAATAACTTTGGAAGTTAGCTTTTGCTATAGACGATGGTTCTTATTGAATTTAGTGTAAAATTACAGGCGAAACAGTATCTGTGTGAGAAACTTAAACTGTAATAATCTTAATTCACTTAATGTTATTTGAATTACAAATTGTCATGTTGTTTTATACATGTCTTAGTGCTATCAAAAGTTAAAACAAAATAGATTTTCCATTCCCACATAAATTGTCAACAGATAAATTTTCCAAGTTCAAGCTGTAGTTCTAGAAGGATGTTTTGGACCTTGATCAAGTGCAAAAGAAGTTTCCATGTTTCAAAATCCATTTAACTGTGAAATTAAGAAGCTTCCATCTAACCTTCAATTAGAAATTAGAATGTAGTAGAATTCTAAAATGCCTTCTAAGTAATAAATATATTCAATTAAAATTATAAACATTAATTGCAGTATTTTGTCAGTACCTATCTGTAAAATGATATTTTCAGAGATTTAAGTATGTAAAATTTTATTACAGATCAGCTTTAATAGATGAATATTTGCAATCAGTTTTGATTATAGGGAATAGTAACTTTATTTTGGGGGGGTTTTTATTTTTAATATTTCATTTTTTCCCAATTACATGTGGAAATTTTAACATTCTTTCTTTTAGAATTTTGAGTTCCAGATTTTCTCCCTCCCATACTTCTTCCCCTTTCCCTGAGACAGTAATTTGATATAGGTGCAGTCATTCAAAACCTGTTTCCATATTGGTTGGTTGGTTGTTGTCCTTTGTCTTCAGAGAGGACCAAAATGATATCACCATGATAAAGTGAAATTTCAGTGTGTCTGACTGGCTGATCAGACCAATACGAGCTTGGAATGCTCTACTTCAGGTTGGGCACAGATAGTCCATGTGAATATCCCAAATTTGTGCATCCTACTTTACTTTGTGCTCTCTCAATTCTGCTTTGCTCAAAGAGCACAGCACCCTTTCTGAAGTGGGCGGTCCTGTGCCAGTGTCTCCCATGTTGCACAGTCAAATCCAAAGTTCTTGAGAAAGACTTTGAGAGTGCCCTTGTATCCCTTCTTCTGGCCACCATGTGATTGCCTGCCTCATGCAAGTTCTCCATAAAATAGTCATTTTGGCAAGCATACATTGTGCATTCTAACAACGTGGCCAGCCCGTTGGAGTTGCACTCTCTGAAGCATAGTTTGAATACTTGGCAGTTCAGCTTAAGCAAGGACTTTCAGTGTCTGGTACCTTATCCTGCCAGGTGATCCTCAGAATCTTCCTAAGACAGTTCAAGTAGAAGTGATTCAGTTTCCTGGCATGGCACTGGTAGACTGTCCATGTTTCACAGGCATACACAATGAGGTCAACACAGTGGCTCTGTAGACCTTCAGTTTAGTAGTCAGTCTAATACGTCTTCTCTCTCAAACTGTTCTTTGGAGTCTTCCAAACACTAGCCCTGGCAATGCATGCATCAACCTCATTGTCAATGTGTACATCCCTGGAAAGTACACTACCAAGGCAAATGAACTTATCCACAGCATTCAGAACTTCTCCATTTGTTGTAACTGATGGTTCCATGTACAGATGGTGTGGTGGTGGCTGATGGAACACCTGAATTTAATTATTAGGCCCAAATTATTACAGGCAGCAGAGAACTGAACCATACTTTGTTGCATCTCAGCTTCAGAGGCTGCATTGAGTGCACAATCATCTGCAAACAGAAAATCATGCACCAACACTCCCTCCATTTTGGTCTTAGCTTGTAGCCTTTTCAAATTGAAGAACTTATCATCAGTACAGTAGTTGACCTTGATGCTGTATTCATTCTCATTGAAAGCATTTGTCAACATGGCTGAAAACATGCTATAAAAAACATGGATGCTCGTAAAAGAAGACACAAATCAAAACAAAAAACAAACACACAAAAAACCACAAACCACCAAATAAAGTGAAAAATCATATGCTTTGATCTGCATTGAGACTCCCATCAGTTCTTTCTCTGGATGTGGATAATATTTTTCATCACATGTCCTTTGGAATTGTCTTGGGTGATTGTCTTGCTGAGAATAGCTAAATTATTCATAGTTGATCATTGTACAATATTGCTGTTAGTGCGTACAATGTTCTCCTGGTTCTGCTCACTTCATATGGCATCATTTTGTACAAGTCTTTCAAGGTTTTCTAATCATCCTACTTTTCATTTCTTATAGCACAATAATATTCCTTTACAATCATTGTAATTACAGTCATTCCTTTAAAATCATTGTTCAACCATTCTCCAATTGATGGACTTCTCAGTTTTCAGTTCTTTGCCACCAAAAAAAAAAAAGAACTGCTATAAATATATTTGTACAAATAAGCCCTTTCCCCTGTTTTTTATCTCTTTGGGACATAGTACTAGTAGTAGTGTTGCTGAATGAAAGAATATGTGATGTGGTCAGTACTCTTCTGGCCTGTGCTATGGGTCTGTGGGCAAGTGTTCTTCTCTGCCCTGAAACTGTGACTGGGGTCCCTGCTCCCCTGCAGCCACATGCTGCTGGGTTGCTGGACTGCACTCCACTCTCACCCCAGTGAAACAGACCTTTCCTGCCAACCTTCCAAGTTGTCTTGGGCTGCAAAATGTTTCACCCCATCCGTTTTTTGGTTCTGCCCCTCCAGAATTTGTTTTGAGTTGTCATTTTAGGAGAACTCAGGAGCATCTCTGCCTTTACTCTCTTGGCTTTGCCATCTCCATTGCCTCTACAGCCACAACCATTTTTTTTTTTTACTCTGCGCAAATTATTTAAAGTCTCATTGATCCACATAACTTTTGAAGACAGTAGTTTTTGATCTTAGAATCCCCTTACATTCAAAAATTATTAAGGACCCCAAAAAGCTTTTCTTTGTAGGGGAAATACATACATACATACATACATACATACATACATACATACATATGTGTATATATGTATGCACATACACTTTTTTCCTTATTAGAAATAAAACTGATAAATATTTATCAAACAATAACAAACCCATTACATGTTAAAGTAACACATTTTTATGAAAAATAACTTTTCCAAAACAAAATGTGAGGAGAGTGTCATTATTTCACTTTTTCTTTCTCTTTTTTATTTTGAAATCTGGATTTTCAGCTGCTGCTGTGTCCAACCTGTTGCAATATGTTGCTTTCATTGAAATATATGAGGAAAATCCAGCCTCACTAAGCTATGTAGTTGGAAAAGGGATATATATTTTTTGTGTGTGCTAAAAAGAACCAAATTGTTTATTTGAGGTCATTCGAATGGCTTAGTTCAATTTTGTTCATCAGTGTCAAATCATGGTTTCTATCTCATGCTTGGTTTTTTCTTCATGCAAAATATAATTCTATATTAGCCATACTTAAAACACAACAGTGGTAAAAAGCTGAAAACATAAAGAAAGTAGAAAAAAGTATCTTTAATCTGCATTCGGAGTTCATCAGTTCTCTCTCAGGAGATGGGTGAATCTCAAAGGTAATTTCTTCTGTAATCCTTTTTTTTGGTTGTTCATGCTATAACCTTTTATATCTAAGTAATGTGTCCTTTGAAGTTTATTTTTATATATAGTGTGATGTGTTGGTTTGTACCTAAGGTACAGACTACCTTCTACCAGACTACCTTCCATATTTCCCAGCAGTTTTTTGTCAGATAGTGAGTCCTTCACCATACTAGTTGGGGTTCTTAGGATATTAGTTTGTGGTATTCACTTCTCCTGGATCTTGTGCATTAATATGTTCTGCTGATCAACATCTCTTTAAAAAAAAAAAAACAACTTGTACCAGATTGTTTTAATGGTTACTGCTTTGTGGCAGTAGAGATCTGGTACTGATAAGCACTCTTCTTAACCTTTTTTTTCCCTATTCTTTCTCTTAAAATTCTTTGACCTTTTTTTCCTGTTGAATTTCATTATTCTCTTTTTTGTGCTCTATGAAGTAATCCTTTTGGTAGTTTGATTGGAATAAACCTGGATAAATAAAATTATTTAGTCAGTATTGTTTTTATCATATTAGCTTGCCATGAACAATTAGTTCTCTAATTACTTAGGTCTTTACTTCTCTAAAAAAGTGTTCTGTGGTTGTATTTATATAGTTCTAGAATGTCTTGATAAGTAGATTCCCTAACATTTTTAACATTCTGTAGTTATTCTTCTCACCAGGTTTTGTTGGTAATACACAGAAATGATGATTTGTGTGTTGTTATTTTGTAGCCTATAATGTTGCTGGTTATTGTTTCAGTGAAGTTGACTGTAAAGTGTTCTAAATGTCAAATTCATTTGGAGCCCTAACCCAGATTAAAATATAATTGGGAAATATTTAACAAAATAAAAACACAGTACAACATAGATAATGTTAATTTGTGGTTTTCTAAGTCCGTATGCATCCTGTCAGGCGCTGTTTCTTTTTGAGTTTGACATCACCGCTCTAAACCATTATTATCATCTGGGGAAAAAATCCTTTTTGTTTCTCTCTTAATTTCTTTTGCTTATCTTACCGTCATAGCTAACATTTTAACAATATTGCAAAGAACAGTGTTAATATGGACATCATTACTTTACCCCTTATCTTACTTGAAAGGCATCTAGCTTCTCCATATTAGATAAAATGCTAGATTTTGATCTAGTTATATTTTCTTTAGTGAGGAAAGCTCTGTGTTATATAATTTTCTTTCTTTGGTTTGGATCTTCCTGTGTTAGGTATCAGGACCATATTTGTATCATAGAAGAATTTGATAGGATGCCTTCTTTTTCATTTTTTCCCCAGTTTGTGTAATATCAGAATTAACCGTTCTTTAAATGTTTGATAGAAGTAATTTGGTAATTAATCTGATCCTGGAGTCTTTTCCTTTGGGGACTCTTTGAATATAAATTTCTAGGACTGGATTTTAAATTCTCTATTTCTTACTTTGTTAATCTGGAAATTTTAGATTTGCATAAATTTTCCTTCATTTCACTTAAGTTGTTGGCTTTATTGGTAAATAACAAGACAAAATAATTTCTAATATTCTTTTTCTGAATACTCCTTTTTATTAAATTATTTGGTTTTCAAAACTTTTAAAAATTAGATTTGGTCATGATTTATGTATTTTATTGTTTGGCTACCATCCTCGCTAACCCACCCCCATAAAACCAACTAGTCCTAGTTATATTTATTAATTCTCTGGAATTATTTCACTTTAAATTTTGTTAAACTCGAGTTTATTTTCCATTTTTATTTTTAATATTTTTTGTAGTTGCATGCTCTATTTATTGATCTCTTTCTCTCTTTTGGTCATGACTGTTTAGAAGTAAATTTTCCTCTAAGGACTGCTGTGGCTATATACTCCATATTTTGTTATTTTCTGTCACTGTCTTAATGGAATTTTCCATTATTTCTGTGATTTGTTAGGATTAGGTTATTTCATCTCCAATTTATTTTTAATCCTTTCTTCAGTGGACTTTTATTGAATATAATTTGTAATGCCTTTTAGTCAATAAAGGATGTACTTTATATTTCTCCTTTTCTGCATTTGTTTTTAGTTTTATGAAAATACTGTGCAATGCTAAAAAATATGTATACTTTTATCTCCAGAGATCTGTGATTTCTAAATTTTCTAAAATCCTATCTAGTTCATTAACTTCCATATTTTTTAAAATTAAATTAAGATCTGTAATTTTACTACTCCTTTGACTTGGATTTTCTTTAAGTATTTATTATCCATGCCATTCTCTGAATTTATAGTAATTAATTGTCTACCACTATCAGTACCATCACCACCATTTAACTGAGAGAAAGGAAAAATAAAATTACAAATAATCCTAAATCAAGAAAAATCCACAGGGGCTGTGTTCAGAAATGTATGTATGTCTATATAGCTTATATCCATTACTTCTCTGTTAGGAAATGGGTATCATGCTTCATTATATGTCCTCTGGAGTTTTGTTTGGTGTAGCCATGATGAGAGTTCTTAAGTCTTTCAAAAGAATTTTTTTTATGATGCTATTTTCTTTGTTAAATGTTCTGTTTCTCACTTTATGTAGGATTCTCTGAAATCATCTTTTCTCATATCCTTTTTTGAAACTGTTTTTTAAAATTAATTTTGTTAAAGGACAAACACCTTACCCCCCCCTCCCCACCACCACCAGGAGAAGGCAAGAAAACCAAAATGGATTTCAAATACATAGGCAGGACAAGCATAGAATTAGCCATGTCCTCCCCTCGCCCTCTCAGTTCACCTCCCAAAAAAAGGCAAGGAAAAGAAAAAAATGCTTGCTTCAATCTATATGTCCATAACTTCCGTATCTGGAGGTGGATAGCATGTTTCATCGTGACTCTGTTGGAATTGTGGTGAGTTAACTGTTTTGTTGATCAGAGTTACAAAATCTTTCTAAGGTGATTATCTTTACATTATTATAACTGTGTACAGCATTCTCCAGGTTCTGTTCACTTCACTTCGCATAAGTCTGAAACCATCCCCTTGATCACTTCTTAGAGCATTGAAGTATTCAGTCATGTTCATATACCATAACTTGTCCAGCCATTCCCCAATTGATGAGCATTCCATCAGTTTCCAATTATTTGGCCCCACGAGAAGAGCTGCTAGAAATAATTTTGTATGTATTTCCTACTTGATATCTTTGGGAAATAACCTTTTAGTGCCGAATTATTCTCCAAAGTGGTTAAAGAAGCTCATGCTCCACCATGGTGTGCTTGTCCCACACCGGCATTTGCCATTTTCCTTTTAGTCATCTTAACCAGTTCGATGAGGATGAGGTGATTCCTTGAAGGTGTTTTGCTTTCTATTTCTCCAGTTATTATTGATATAGATAATTTTTTAATATGGCAGGTCATAGCTTCCATTCCTTCCTCGGAAAACTGCCTCTTTTTATCTTTTTATTGTTTGTTTAGATTTTCAATTATGACCTATCTTCTTCATGACCTTTTTGTAGTTTTCTAGGCAAAAGTACTGGGTGGTTTGCCATTTCCTTCTCCAGCTCATTTTACAGATGAGGAAACTGAGGCACTAGGGGAAAAATATGTATGGTATTCTTTCTCTTGATTTTCCCTGGTTTAGTCTCAAGACCATAATTGTGATAGGAAATTTTGTAGAACTCACCTGTTTTTTTTCCAAATAGTTTGTGTGATATTGGAATTTGTTATTCCTTAAATATTTGTTCAAATTTATTTGTAATCTGTCTGGTCCTGCAGTGTTTTTGGTTTCTGTAGGGATCTCATTTATGACATGTTTGGTTTCTTTTTCTAAAATATGGTTATTTAATATTTAAGTATGCTCTTTTCTGTTCTCTTTGTTTCCCTCTTCTGAGAAAATTATGTTTTTGTAAATAAATATTCATCTGTTTAACTTAGATTGTCAATTTTATTGACACATAGTTGGGCAACATGCATTTATTTGCACTTTATTGTTTTTGAATTCACCTTCTTGATTTTTTGATACTGATAATTTGGTTTGCTTACTTTTTACAAAAATCAAATTAGCCAGTGGTTTACTTTATTGTCCCCCCTCCCCAAAAAAGCTCCTAGCTTTTTTAAATTTATTAGCTTATTGTTGCTGTTTTTTAAATTTTCAGTTTTCTTAATCTCTTTGGTTTTCAGAGGTCCCTTTTTTGGTGTTCAGTTGGGAGGTTTTTATTGTTCTTATTCTGTTGGTTTTTAGTTGCCTTGTATAATGCAAAAGGTTAGGTGATATCTGGTTTAATTACTGTCCCGAATGCTTTGCCAGCTTTGTCCCTGTGAGCAAGGCACATAGCCCCGCAGAGCTTCAAGCTGTGTATATTATGGGGACAATGTTAGTTATTGTGCCTTCTTAACCAGTGTTGTGAGGAAAGTCCTTTGTGAATGTGCTGTGTAAATGTTGCTTTTATTATGGCATACTATTTGTTGAAAATGATAAAGCTGCCTTAGTATCACTTCTTTCTTATTAACAGAGAAATAGAGGTCCTTCGGACGCAGACAAAAGTATGTTTGGAAATTCCCCTGCTAGAGCAGTATCCATGTTCAAAGTTTATAATGGCCATAGGACATAATGCAGTAGGTAAGTGAAAGTGCAAGAAATTAGGTATTTTGAAAATTAAAAAATATATATGCATGTGTGTAGAAAATTACTGTGCATTCATAATAACATTTTTATTTTATTCTCCATCTCATACATAGAAGTTCTTTTTCTATCATTACACATCCCATTACTTTGTCAGTATGTGTATTTCTCAACTCTGTCCTTTCCATAAATCTTCTGATAAGAATTCACTCTCTACATGCTGGAGATTTTCCTTGTGTTTCTTAATTTCTCATTAGCTAAAGATGCATCCATTAGGCCAGGGTTCCTTAAGCTTTTTTTACCATGGATCCCTTTGGCAATCTGGTAAAATAGGCTTTTCTTGGTTAAATAATTGAAGGAAATACTAAATTTAAATTAGAGGTTAATGAAAATAAGGATAATTTTTTTCTTTCCAAGTTCACAGAACCCCCTGAATTTATTAGTTCCAGTAGCATGCCAGGTCCTATGCTAAATGCTGAGGTTATGGATTAGAAAAAGAAAGAAGTCTTTTTTGTTAAGGAGCTTACAGTCTAATAGGAGAAGACAGTACACAAAAGGAAACTGAAATGAGAGGGGGACGTAGGGTCTCCAGAATGAGAGCATGATGGTGATGGTAGAGTTGAAACCAAGCAAAATAACTTGGAGCAAATGAAGAAATAAGTAGGATTTTGAAGGGAGGCTGTGGGGAAAATTGTTTTTTTTTTGTTGTTTTGTCTTTGATGATGGGTGGTGGTGGTGGTGGTGGTCCTGGTGGTCCTCCTTTATTAATGAATGACCAATTATAAGTGAGGTATGAATACCAAAGCTGAAGCAGTGTTACGTCAAGAATTTCTTCATTAGGCTATCCATGTGTGGTACCTTGTTCTGCATGTTAGACTGACTCATTTCCTTTCCTTTTTCCCTTTGTTCACAGAGTTTTTGTTTGCTAATGTTACCCCTCCTTACGTCTGCCGTGTGTCTTTCTATTGTGTTTTGGAGTGCCTGCAGTTTGGATTCCTTTGAAATCATGGCATTCTGTAATTAGGGCAACGTTCACCAAGTCTATTGCTGTTTCCAGTGTTTAATCCTATTTTTCATATATTTCTCTTATACTAAATAAATCATTCAAATATTTAAAAATCATTTTCATAGTATAGTAAAATACAACAAAGTTGTTAAAAGTAGTAATGTATGTTAACTTTTTTCTTCCTAGCATTTTTGTCTTCATTTGTTCTGAATTCCAAAACTTGGGAAGAAATTGGATCTACTAAGCTATGGAATGAATGGTGCAGAACAACAGATACAACAAATCTTTCCCCAACAGATGCTTTTTGTGTATTCTACCGTCTAAAGTCAGACCCTACAGTAAGTGAGATGTGTTGAAATGAAAATTTAGGTGCAGTTTAATAGAAGCATAGACTGAGTTTGTATAAGAAATCTAGCTTAGCATTTTTTGTTTTCTAACCAATAAGGAAACTGAAATTCAGAGATATTTAGTAACTTACTAATAGTCCCACATCTAGTAGTAGAGTTTACACTTCATATGTTTGGATTCTGAACGTGTATATGTGCATACCAAGATTGTAATTTATCATAAGATAAGGTTTTTGGTTGTCGTTCATTTTTTATATCAGGCAACTCAGGATCATGGATGCCTCCCATGCACACGTACACATCAGAATCATTCAGGATCATGGATGCCTCCCATGCACACGTACACATCAGAATCATTCAGGATCATGGATGCCTCCCATGCACACATACGTCAGAATCGTTCAGGATCATGGGTGCCTCCCATGCACACATACATCAGAATCATTCAGGATCATGGGTGCCTCCCATGCACACATACATCAGAATCATTCAGGATCATGGGTGCCTCCCATGCACACGTACATCAGAATCATTCAGGATCATGGATGCCTCCCATGCACACATACGTCAGAATCGTTCAGGATTATGGGTGCCTCCCATGCACACGTACGTCAGAATCATTCAGGATCATGGGTGCCTCCCATGCACACATACGTCAGAATCATTCAGGATTATGGGTGCCTCCCATGCACACATACGTCAGAATCATTCAGGATCATGGGTGCCTCCCATGCACACATACGTCAGAATCATTCAGGATCATGGGTGCCTCCCATGCACACATACGTCAGAATCATTCAGGATCATGGGTGCCTCCCATGCACACATACGTCAGAATCATTCAGGATTCCTTGAAAATGGTAACAGCAACACAGCAACAATCACAGTGTGTGAGGAGTTTTTCTGGTAGACTTAGGACTTCATTGAAATGCAAGGACTTGAATAATTCCCAAAGGTCTCTTAAAGCAAAATGCCTTCCACATCCAGAGAAAGAACTATGGAATTGGATCACAGATAGAAAGACCATTGTCTTTTGTATTATGTTTTGTTTTATTTTGTGGTTTCTCCCATTCATTTTAATTCTTCTATGCAACATGCATTTAATAGGAATGTACATGTAGAACCGATACAAGATTGTATGCCCTTTCAGGGAGGGAGTGGGGAAGGAGAGGGGAATGAGGGGAAGGGAGTGGAAAAAAATCTAAGATATATGGAAGTGATTGTCAAACACTGAAAACAAATAAAATAATTCAATTAAAAAAAAACAACAATAGGAATAACCTTAATCAGTGAACTTCTGGTCATAAACATTAGGCAAGGTAAAAAAAAAAACAGGAGAACGGATGTTTGACAGAGGTGTTTGTTGAAGTAGAAGAGTCTAGTGCAGAGTCCTAGTCGAAGAGAATCTTTGTGAATGCAGCCTCCCGTTGCATCAGACGTAGATGACATTGTGCTAATTGCATAAAGCCCCAGTATGTTACATAGTCTCCTGGAAAAGATATGTAATGACTCAAAGGATTAAAATAGGAAGGATTCTATTGAATTACCTTTGGGCTCCTGCAGAGGTCCTTTTTTGACTCCATACTACCCATGAAAGCAAAGTCTTTTCTCTAAAATTACAGCATCATGCCAGTGTCTAATGTGGTGGTAAAACATCGAGAACAAATCTCCAAATAAAATTAACATCACCTGGAGAACAGAGGTGTTTGGGGGGTGTGAGGAGGCCGCAACATAGAACTGATGAGGAATTACAAGAACAGTAAGAGTATAAGATGCTAGCAAGGATTTATATGATAGAGAAAATGAGCTTCTTGTGGGCTGGGGCAAAAGGAATGACAGGTGGACAGCCAGAGCAGCAGCTCTGCTACTGTCTCAGAATAAGGGAAAAGTGAAGAAGATGGAAGACATGAAAACTCATCTCATGGGATGGACAACCATCTTTTGGTTCCTATCCTTGTCTTTGTCATGAGCTCCCAAATTGTTGAGATTCCGGATCCATTTGATGAATCATCCAATTTCAAGATGCTTCTTGTTTTTCCTCCCCTGTTCTGCTTTGGGTCATTTCATTGTTGGACCTTAGGGGGATCAAGACAAGGATCCTGTGACGACTGAATCCGCTGTCTTTAGTTAACATTTCTGGTACATTTTTGATGATGATAATAATTATATATTACTTTCTATATGCTGAGCACTTTACATTTGTTGTGTCATTTGATTCTCACAACAACCTGGGAGGAAGCTGCTGTTATTATTTCCATCTTATAAATGAGGACACTGTGGCAGAGGTTAAGTGACTTGTCCAGGATCTCGTAGCTAGTGATGTCTGAAGCCATTTTGAAGATGAACCTTAATCATAGGATTATAGCTTTATGCCTGCAAGGGACAAAGAGATAATCTAGTCTAGACAAGTGATGTGACTTGCCAGGCTTGTCCAGTGGCAGAGTTGGAATTTAAACCTAGGTCCTCTCACTCCAAATGCACCAATTTTTTTACTCCCCAGTAACTGATGTTAGCTCTAGTTTCATTCATATTACAGATTTCATTCCTCCACTAACATTGATAATAAACAAGGGTTGACAATATAAGAAACAGAATGTAACAATCAGTCAGCATCCTTTGCAGGGGAAAGGGTGAGGGGATATGGTTAATCAGTGCACAGGCATATCGAGAGCTTTGTTTCTACAGTGAGGCCATCTGCAGCAGGCATCATTAGCTTGTTTTAGTTGCCATTGCAGCTGAACAGTGCATGTTGTTTTGGCATCGGTCATAATTTGGAATTTAAAGTGTATACCTCTGTTGATTTTTTCTTGATTCCTTAATGTTCATTTAAAGCAAAAAAAAAAATAATCCCAATAGCATACTTGAGAACAAATATAAAAGGTGTACATATATTTGGCAACTGGGTGTGTTGTAGTCATATGTTCATAAGATCACATGATATAAATAAATGGCTTGACAAAATACTTTGAATTTGCTTAGGTTCTCGTGTGCCAGTGCAGTTGCTATGTTGCTGAAGATCAACAGTATCAGTGGCTTGAAAAGGTAAAATTATAGGAAAAATAATATATGTATACACACACACACACACACACACACACACACACACATTTTTTACACATCTTCTGTTTGCTCAGCATTATGCCAGGGCCAGTGGAAATAAAGAAATATACGCCATGGTCTCTGGCCTTAAAGAGTTTATGATCTTTCATTATGAAAACAAGACCAATAATTCTAAAATAATTGGATTTCTGTTACATATCATAAGATAGTAGGGAGAATTACCTACAGGAGTAGTGTTGGATTTCCTAATTGAGAGCTTGCTGAAAGTATTTTTGTGTTAATTGTACTTTTGTTTTTATTGCAAGACTGTGATAGGATAAAGATATTAGTATTTGCAAATCATTTGTATAATAATTTTTAAAATCCTTAAATTTGATATTAATTTTAATCATAATTTGCAAATAGCTATGTGCTTTGTGATCTGTGTCAAAGAATGTTAGAAATTTAAGAGTCTGTAGAAATCACTTGTTTGAACTCACTCATCTTCCAGATGGAATAATTGAGATGCCCAGGGTAGTTAAATGACATGTCCAAAATGATAGTACCAAAAGTACAGGCCTCTAATAGGTTGTATTATCTTTAAGAAAAAGAAAATTAATACACAACAAGAACCGTACTTTTTATAGTGAAAGAGAAGAAACATATTGGTATGTAAACAAACATAGCACATACAACCAGGTACATAATAAATACATTTCTCAGTTTTGTGACAAAATATTATAGTTATGCTTGTATTACTAAAATTAATTTTCTATGCCAGGTTTTTGGTTCTTCCCCGAAGAGAAATTTACAGATAACTATTCTTACATCTCGTCATGTGACTGACTATAAAACTCCAGAATCCAGTTCCAACCTTCCTTCTCCCTTCCTGAAAGCCCTAAAAACACAGAGTTTCCAAGACGCTGCCTGCTGTACGCTCTTAGAACAGCCAAATATCGTACATGATCTTCCTGCAGCAGGTGATTTTTAAGTACAATTCTTAATGTTTTTTCTTGTTATTTCTGGTTTAATAGCCCAGGAATGTTCTGCTGTTTGTGATCTCTTGAGGTATATTGAGTAATGGAAAGTTATTGATTATTAAATCTTAGTATCTTATATGCAAACTGATCTTATGGTCTAGTTAGGATAAAATTATCTGTGATATTCACTTCTGAGAATTTAGATTTGACAAAAGCAAGCTTTATGATAGTAAAATTTACTCATCTCTACATCTTAGCTTTTCCTGATACTTTCAATTACTAGTGCTTCCTTTCCCAAAAAATATTTTGTGTCTTTTATTTAGTTGCCTATACATGTTTTTCCCTAATAAAATATAACATGCTCTTTGAGGGAAAGACTGCTTCATTTTTGTTCTTTTTAATCCCCTGACCTGGAATTCATGGAAATACTTTAAAAAAGTGGTTATTGGCTAATTTTTTAATTTGTTATTTTGAGTAAAGTATTTAATTTTTATATTTTGAATAAAGTAGCCTGTTTTCTTTACTTAAACAGTTTTTTAATGGATAAAAATTGTTTCAGGCTTAATGTTTCTTAAATTTCTAGAGTCATATTATGTTCTTTTGATTTACTATGCACAGTAGAGACTTGACATGTATTGGCTTTTAAGTCATGATAACAATTTGAATTTCGATAACCTCTAAAGACTACTAAAATGGTGCTAGTTACAGTTTTTGTGAAATATTTGTCTGCTAGCACCTATGCTGGTGAGGTTGATATGTTTTAATTAGCTTATTAGTTGCTGTCAGGTGTTGAATTTTGGTTTTAGCTTTGAATTTTAGAGTACCTTATTTGTTGTTGTTGAGTTGTTTTCAATCATGTCCAACTCCTCATGACCCCATTTTGGGGTTTTCTTGGCAAAGATTCAGGACTGGTTTTGCCATTTCCTTCTCCAGCTCATTTTACATATGAGGAAATTGAGGCAAACAGGGTTAAGTGACTTGCCCCAGGATCACACAGCTAGTAAGTGCCTGAGGCCAGATATGAACTCAGGAAGATGAGTCTTCCTTGACTGCAGGTCCAGTACTCTATCCACTATGCCACCTACTGCCCCCATATTACATCATAACTGTTGGTAATTATGTCAGAATTTTACTGTAGCAAATAATCACCATTGCTATTCACTGAAGCTGTCATTTAAATCTGTAGTTGAAGTAATTAATTGTTAATGAACAGAATTTTTAAAAGAGGATCTTAAAAGTCATCTACTCATATAATTATTTTACAGAGCATAAAAATTTTTAGTAGCTTCTTCTTGCCACTGTGTTTGTATTAGCCGTCAGTCAGTGAAGGCCATGGAAATGTAACCTACTTTTAATACTTATTTCCACAAAGAAACTGAAGAAGATAAATGTGCTGAGGGGGAAGGTATGTCTTCTCAAGTAAACTGAAATTATTTCAGTTGTGGTATATAGATACCACAGAAGTAGCTGATATTTCACTGACTTGCCTTTAATATCTATAAAGTTTACTTTTAATTGACTTTTTTAATTTCATTCTTTTTCATTCTTGTTGTTTGCTCTTAGTTCTGAGTTACTGTCAGGTGTGGAAAATTCCAGCAATTCTATACCTGTGTTATACTGATATAATGAAACTAGACCTAGTTACAGTTGAAGCTTTCAGACCAATACTTGGTTCAACAAGCCTGAAAGGATTAGTTAAGGTAAGTTATTTGCTTGTTTATTTGATAAAAATGTATCTTAATATTATTTCAGTCTGCTATTAAACGCAAGCAGCCAAGTTAAGTCACTTCATTGTTAAAGAAAATCTTCCTCTTCCAAATATTTTAATTTATTCTTTCTATATTTTTCTGTGCATCTTATTTTTCTTTTCTTTTTTTTTTTTTATTTTTTTTTATTTTGTAATGTTTAACAGTCACTGCCATACAATTGTGATTTTATCCCCCCCACCTACCCCCCACTCCCCCCCTCCCTCCCCACGACTGCATACAATTCTGTATAGATTCTACATATACTTTCCTATTGAGTATATTTTCACTATAGTCATGCTATGTAGTCAGACTAAGATAAATGAAAGAAATCGCATAACAAATCAGAACATGATACACAAACACATACACATACACAAACATGATCTGCTACAATATGTGAGTGACTTCCATATTTCTCTCTCTGAGTGTGGCAGGCATTTTGCCTTGAGATCCTCCATTGGGATTTTTTTTTTTTTTTTTTTTTGGTAAGAAGTTCTTGTGTTATTACAAAAATCTAAGTCTACCAGAAAAAACTCTCACACACTGTGGTTGTTGCTGTGCATAAAGTTCTCCTGGTTCTGCTCCTTTCACTCAGCATCAGGTCATATAAGTCCTTCCAGGCCTCTCTGAAGTTTTCTTGTTCATCATTTCTTATGGCACAATAGTACTCCATTACATTCATATACCATAATTTATTCAGCCATTCCCCAATTGATGGACATCCCCTTGACTTCCAGTTTTTGGCAACTACATAGAGTGCTGCTATAAATATTTTTGTACATGTGGGACCCTTTCCCATTTTTATGATCTCTTGGGGATATAGTCCTAGTAGCGATATTGCTGGGTCAAAGGGTATGCACATTTTTGTAGCCCTTTGGGCATAGTTCCAAATTGCTCTCCAGAATGGTTGGATGCGCTCGCAGCTCCACCAACAATGAATTAGTGTTCCAACTTTCCCACATCCTCTCCAGCATTTATCATTTTCTTGTTCTGTCATGTTTGCCAATCTTATAGGTGTGATGTGGTACCTCAGAGTTGTTTTGATTTGCATCTCTCTAACCAATAGTGATTTAGAGCATTTTTTCATATGATTATAGATAGCTTTAATTTCTTCCTCTGAAAATTGCCTGTTCATATCCTTTGACCATTTATCAATTGAGGCTTATTTTTCTTAATATCAGTTTAACACACACATACACATATCAATGGGCGTGTGTGTGTGTGTGTGTGTGTGTGTGTGTGTGTGTGTGTAATGGACAGTTAGTCCACAGGCACGCTCTCTCTTTCTTCTGACGTGCACTTTCTAGTTTACTTGTGTTAAAAGTAACTTACTCCACAATGTTTGTTTGACTATTGACTATTTTCTTAATCCAGTATAATCTTCTAAAAACACACTTTTAAAAATCAGCTCAGCAGCCAATAGTGTACGCAGCTAATCTTGTCTTCATCAAAAAGCATGTAATGTGTATGGGCCTGTGCTTTGACTCTTTCCTACTTTTGAAAGCAAAGAAGAAAGAGGCAGCATGGTACAGCTGAAAGCATGCTAGAGTTAGAGTCAAAGGACCTGAGTTCAAATCCCAGCTTTGCTACTTCCTTACCTCTGTGACCTTGGACAAGTCACTTAACGTCTCTGGGACTTAGTTTCATCATCTAGGAGGGAATTGGTAGGACAGGGTGCCAAATGAGGTTCCTTCAGATGCTGAGTCTATGTTCCTATAATTAACGTAATATATGGTCCCACATGAACAGGGCACACATAAAGGGAATAAAACAAGCAATATGTGAACGACCAAGATAAGGGAATCTTATGTTATATCAAACTAGGAAATGTTGTTACGTTTCTCTGAAGAGGAAGTTAAAAGAGGATTAGGATTGAGTAACTGTTTCTGAAGTTTATTACTGTTATCTTTCTCCATTTTCCTCAAATGGATTATTCTATTGTTTTACCTGCTATAATCTGGCTGGATGCTTAGGGTAAGAAAGACTTAGCTCTTTTCCTTTCCCTTTAGTTGACTTTTCTATCAGTGCCCTTTAAGTATTTGAAGGGTAACCTATCCAGTGGAGCTTTACTCCCTTGCTTTTTGTCTTATAAAGTTTTGCTGATGCCTTATGATTTTTATGTCTCATTTATTTGCAAATATACTCTTACCCTGTCCCCTACTCAGTGACTCTTCCTAGAAGCTAAAATTAAGAAAAATAAATAAGACAGTTCACCAAAGCATTGATAACATACAGCATTGTATCCCATTAGCCTCCCAGTCTCTTCAAACATATGGGACCCAAGCCCCTACAATTTCTTTTGTTCTGTTTTGTTCTGTTTGTTTACATCGTCAAAATCACTTTGTATATGGTGTTCCTGGTTTTGCTTTATTTCGTTCTGTATTACTTCATTTAAGTTTTTCATGTTTTTCTGAATGTCGTAGTCACCATTTATTATGGTATAATATTGCTTTTTATTTCTTTTTTTGTTTTTAATAAATTTTTATTGATGTCTTCAGTTTCTTAAATCATCATGCTTACCTCAAATTCTACTTACCCTCCTAGAGAGCTGTCCCATGTAACAATATTTTTTGATACGTTGAAAAAGTCTGAAAACATGTTCCTTCCATGAAGGAAGTACATTAGGAGTGTCTTTTTATATTTTTTCATTCTTCCAACATCTTAAGTAACATTCTTTTCTGGAAACTTTTCCAAGCAGTGTTAAATTTATTTTGTCCTGTCCTCATTTCTTTTTAAAAAAAAATTTGGCTAGTTTTAAAGTAGCAAGCATTTTCAAAATTAATCTAACCCTTCCCCATTAAACAGATTTTTTTTAAAAAAGAAAACAGATCCCTCAATACATTTACACATAGTACAGAATAATAAATTCCCACACAAGCCATGTCAAAAAATTGATAATTTTGATTATATAAAATTATAAAGGCTTTCCACAAACAAAACAGTGCAATGAAGGAAAGCAGAAACAGAAAATTTTTTTTATATCAGGTATCTCTTGTAAAAGCCTCATTTCTCAGATATACAGAGAATAGACTCAAATTTGCAAAAATACAAGTCATTCCCCGGTTGATAAATGATCAAAGGATATGAACAAGCAGTTTTAGATGGGGAAATCAAAACTAGCTATACTCATGAAAGAATACTCTAAATCCCTATAGATTAGAAAAATGCAAATTGTGAAAACAGTACTGAGGTACCACCTCACATCTATAACAGTGGCTAATATGACAAAAAAGAAAAATGATCGATGCTAGAAGGGAAGTGGGAAAACTGGAACCCTCAATGTTGTGGAGTTGTGAACTCATCCAGCCTTTCTACCAAGCAGTTTGGAGCTATTACCAAAGGGCCCTGCTTCCACTGCTGGGTATTTCTCCCAGAGCGAGAGACAGAGAGAGAAAAGGAAGAACCTGTATGTACAAAAATACTTATACTTTTTATGGTGGCAAAGAAGTGGAAATTGAGGGAATGCCTATCAGTTGGGGAACAGCTGAACAAGTTGTGGTATATGATTGTAGTGGAATATTATTGTGCTACAAAAAATGACAAGCAGGATGATTTCAGAAAAATATGGAAAGACTTAGATGAACTGATACAAAGTGAAATGAGCAGAACCAGGAGGACATTGTACACAGAACAGCAATCTTGTAGGACAAGGAACAGTGAATGACTTAGCTGTTTTCAGCCATGCAGTGATCTATGATAGTCCCAAAGGACTCATGATGAATAATACTGTCTACCCCCCAGAGAAAGAACTGATATAAAGAAACTAGGTATCTTCAATGTCCACAAGTTGGTGGACTTCCTACCCAGCATAAACTCTTTAGGAAAAAGACTGACCCCCTTCTCAGTTTTAGTGCCCTTTCCCTCACTGCTTCTCCTCTAGGTGGCTCTGAAGTACTGTCATCTCCTCTCTCCCCTTCCTTCTTACGCTAGCTACATTCTTCAGGTGCTGGGAAGATTCTCTGTCCTGCTGCTATTTTTGGCTAAGGGAAGGAAGAAGGATGCTCAGACCAAGTTGCTGCAGTAGGGATCCTGGGTAGGGGCCTTAGCTGCCAAAATCCTGAAGCACAAGCCTGTAAGATCATTTGTGTGGGTTGTACTTCATGGGTTTAGGTGTAGAAAGACTGAGTGGGAGCTCTTAAGTGTTTCAGTTACTGAATATTATTTCATGAGATTTTGACTTTGTTAAATGTTTCTGGCTTATATTTCCTGTTCTAATTTTTCCAAATTTGGCACATATTTTGAAATTGGTAGGTTGGAGTGGAATGTAGAAAACAACCACTACCATCTTGCTGAACAAAGTGACTCACTTTTTCTTCCATTAGGTCAGAGATAATGCATTACATGAAGCTTTCCTTTGCTAGGCCAGAACCAGAAGTTCTCTTATGTTTTTCTAGAGCTCTAATACAACTAAGGTGTTCCAAGTAGCTGTTTCATTTTTTTGGATCTACCTGTTTTCAGTTGCTATTTTTAGTTTTAGTTTTATTGATGTTTTTGTTTTTGTGTTATTTTACATATTATTCCCTCTTCATGAGAGCTCTGTTGAAACAAAATAAAGCAGTCATGTAAAACTTACAGCAACCTCTCTGAAAGTTCATGTAACCCTTCACATCTATAGCATCCCATCTATATCTTTTAAAACATCTATTTTTTCTTCTATCCACCCTCCTGTTCCACTGAGAATAAGACAAAAAATATCACATTTTTTGTAACAAATAGTCCAGCAAAAGAATTCCCCAGTGACTGTACACAAAAATATATATGCTTCATACCTGACCCTGAACCTTTCACTTCTCTTTTATGAATAGCATGTTTCATCATTGTTCTTCTCATCATTGTATTAATTATAGTTGTTACAATTTTTAAAATTGTTTGTTTCTTGCCATATGGAAAAATTGCTCCAAATTGCTACTAACCAGAGAAATTGAAATTAAAGTATGTTTTATATTCTGCCTCATCAGGGGGGCAAAGAGGGCAGAAAGGAAAGTGATAAATGTTAGAGATATAAGGTGCTGTAAGAAAAGAAGGCGTATTGATGCACCTGTGAATGGGCACGACCATTCTGTAAAGCAATTTAGAATTGTACATAAAAAGTTGTTAAACATTTTTTACCTAGTTTTATACCATTGTTGGGTATATACCCAAATGAAATCAAAGAGAGAAGGTTTAAGAAGAAAGCAAGTTTGTTAGCTATGGAATATGTATTCAAGAGAGCATGGTTAAATGGGGTGGGTGGATCTTAAGAGGAACCTAGGAGGTTGAGAAGGAGCAAAGGAATAAGCAGTGGGGAGCTAAGAGCAGGATTTTTACAGCCAGAGTTTCAGAATCATTGGAATGGAGAGGAAGAATTTTCCTTGCCTTGGGAAGAAGGGCCTCGCCTAGATCAACCATTTGATTAGTTTTCAAGGCGCCTTCCCTCTTCTAAGCTTTCCACATACACATCACTACCAGAGGCCTGCGATGACTTGACCTTGAAGCTGGGTCAATGAACCTTGAAGTCCCATCTGCACCTTCCAAATTTTGAGAAAGCCCAGACTCACTCACTCCTTACTCTCCACCACTGGCTCACCCTCTGGCTGGCCCATTTTCATATCAGCTGCTTGGTTGTCTGGAAACAGTGATGACATACCTGAACTAATTCTTTAATGCTTACTAATCAAGGTTCATTGATTTGGCTTCTCAAAGCAAGGCAACTAGAATGGAATTATAGCAGTGTGCTGTGAAGGCCAATGCAGATGAGGAAACAGAGGCTAAGAAAAGTTAAGTGATTTGTCCAGGATTACTTGCAAGCATCTTACAGCAAAATTCAAACTTGGATCTTCCTGACTCCAAGTCTTCTCTATTGTGTTTTAAGACAACTGCTAGAATTTTTTTTAACTGCACTTTGTGTTTGTATTTCTTTTTTATTTCTTTTTAATTTTTCCATCCCATGATTTATTTGAATAAGGTAAACTTGGCTATCTTAAAAAGTTTTCTTATTTGCTGATTGTTTTCTTTTGTTGGGTACTTTTATATCTGATCCACTGATTCATCAGGTTGCTTGAGAGAGAGAGGTCCGTAGTTAGCTATAAAATGGCATTAAAGATTGATTCTTGATCAGTATCATTTAAAGAGATTGGGAGTATTATTTGTTTAATGGTATTTAAACCATAATATTCCTATCCTTAGAAATTTATATTAGCCTCCTTTATCTCAGTTGTTAGCACAATTGTTAACTCATTTGCTAAATGTGGGGATTTGTTTTGTTTGGCTGTACTTAGTCATTACAAGAATCCTTTTTTTTTCCCCAATCATGATGAGAGAGGAAAAAAATAGATTTTTATTCATTATGAAAAACTAAATGAAAAAATATCCACAGCTGGTAGGCAGTTGAAACACTACCAGAGAGAAGAAAGTTTATCAAATTATGATATATAATTTTATTCTTAACTTTTTCTCTTTCCAGAATGTTTCCCATGGTACAGAGATACTGAAGAAACTGGTGACAACAAATGAAATTCAGAGTAACATTTATACATGATTTTGTATTGCTTTTGAAAGTCTTGGGGGTGGGGTGGATGGAGGGACAGAAAGAGAAATGTTCTGTAGTTCTAACTAATTTGTCTAGTAGAAGAGAGCAAAATAAAGAGTTTATTTTAAAGTAACCTGAGTTTATTTCATTACTTCAACGTGGAGTTAGATTTATGATTAAAACAAGTTTTTCTTTCTGACTCTAGGTGGAAGTATTATTAATAGCTTACCTTGAAATTATTTTAAATTTTATAACAAATGTAATTATTATAAAAATGTTATAAGAAATACAGTATAAAATTCTTGGCTTTCAACAAAGTAAAACTGAGCATTAATAGCAAACCAATAAAATAAAATGCATTTCCTTTATGTTCCTTCATCTGTTTTTCTGTTAAATTTAACTTCAAACAAATAGCAAAAAGATTTGTAAATACCACTGCCTCTGACAAACATAAAAAGATAGGTACCATACAGAAGGCAGCGGGCAGACACGTGTTAGGTGTGAGCAGGCTGCAACACAGAAACAGTAACTCTCAAGAAGGGTAGTATTGATAGAGAAGATAGGATGGTGATATGGCAAGAACAAAGGATGATGGATAGCCATCTATCCACTCTTATCCTTGTTCTGTTCTTATCCTCACGATGGCGTGAAGAAGTGAAAAGGGCCTCCTGTTCACTGTGGCAAACGTAGGGCCCGCAAGAGGAGTTGTGATCTGCCTCACTGGAGGGAGCTCCTGAATTAAGATCACAGAATCATTTGAGTATTTAAGGATATACATGTAAATAGTTTTCTGATATATGATTATAATCATTCACTTACCTCATTTTTAAAATGCCATTTCTAATAGGTCTTTTCATATTGTTTCCTTTTTATACGATCATAAAAAATTATTATGTAAACGTACTACAATTACTCAGCTTTTTCCAGTCATTGAACAGAGGTTGTTTTGAATCTTATGAATAAAACAGCTGCGAGTATTTTTGTACAGATAAGGCCCTTTTATCCTTTCATGATAGGCTTAGCATTGAATCTTGGCAGTGGAATTCTTGGGGCAAATGGCATGACCAATTTGTGATTAGAATATTGTCATGTTTTTCTTCAACAATTTTGTACCAGAAGTGGAAACAAAAGGTCAAGGAAGAGCTCAGCTTTCTCATAAGTACTCCAGCAAAGATCCTCAAAAGGGGGCCCGATCAAATAACGATCAAGAAATGCAACAAGGAACAACATTAAGGGCCTTCATCCCAGAACTGCACAAAAGCCTCCTGAGCTTTGGGAAGGGTCTTACCAGCGAAGCCAGTATGATTACAGGAAGACTGGCAGAAAGCCTAACAATGTTTTGACCACTAACATGCCAAGGGCACCTGATGCTTACTACACATGGAATGTTGGGGAGGGGGGAGGGAGGAGAAAAAAAGGAGGAAGCAGAAACCTGTGGCTCTCTGACAAGAAAGCTCCAGGGGTATTAGAAACTTGCAGCACTGACTAAGCATGTTGGGGGTGGGGGTCTTTTGACCCATGATAACCCAGAGGAAGATGAAATCTGATAGTGCTCTTAGTTTGAACAGACCAGGGGAGGTGGAAACCTAGGAAGTTGAGGTCAGAACCAGAATCCCATCTAAAAGTGCCTCACCTTGAATAAAGTCCCAAACCAGGAACTGTGACTGGAGTTAGGAGCGAACAAAAGAAAACATCCAACAATGAAGAAATAAGGGTGGAGGCATTCAAGAAGTAAATCCAGAATAGAGTGAACTCCAAAAGTGTAAGAAATTACTTTCACCAAAGGGCTCCAAAAATGGCTGGAAGAAATGAAGCAAGAAATTAAAAATGAAATAATTTTTTTTTTAAATTGTAGAGAAAAGAATTGGAAAGAGACCCTAAAACAGTTTTGCAGAAAACCTTACACAAATAGTATTTCCAAATAGGAAATACTTCCTGAAATTTAGAATGTGGCAAAAACTAAGTCCAGAAGACAGCAAGTCAAAGTCAAAAGATGGAGGGGGAAATAGAAGAAAATGTCAGGGAGCTACTATGAGAAATAGATGATCTGTTTTTAAAAATCTAGATAATTTAAAGAATCACCACATTTCTTGAAAACCATGACTAAACAACCAAAACAAAAATTATATGCAATTTCAGAATAACATTAATTTTGCTAAAACACTCACATCTTTTAGAACTTGAAGGCAAAGTGAAAGCAGGGACAGGGAATGGGAAATCTACCAGTGACGTCAAGAAAGATAATGTCATAAAATCCAAAACTTAAAAAAGAAAAAAATACTGCAAACAACTCAAAAAAAACCCCAGTGGAACCACAATTAGGATGATAAGGTCTATGGTAGCAACTACTTATGAATCTTAATAAGCATTTGGCACCTACTGTGTGCTAGGCTTGAGGGCTGGGGATAAAAATGCAAAGATTAAAACTAAAACTCTACAATCTAAAAGGAGAGAATAGTTTGGGAGGGAGAACCAGTCAATTAGAAGGATCAGGAAAAGCAGCTGCTTAGTCTCACCTCTGAAGGAAGAGGGGAGTGCTACAAAATGAAGGTGATGTGTGAATTCCAAGCATGGGGGATAGCCAATGTCGAACAAAAAATGGGAGATGAAGTGTCTATCAGCAACTGAGAAAAGGCCAGGGTTGGATAATTCACAGAGTGCAAGAGGGAGAATAGTGTAAAATGAAACTAAAAAGGTAAATTGGAGTCAGACATAAGGTATATTAGATCTGTGTGTGTGTGTGTGTGTGTGTGTGTGTGTGTGTGTGTGTGTGTGTTACGTTATATTGTACAAATAACAGTAGTGGATGTAAAATAGGGTAAATGGTATTGGAAAATTCTTAGAAAATATTGTGCCTAATAGTGTGCCAACAAAGTATTGCTTAAGTAGGATAATGTTAACAAGAATTTTAAATACCCAGAGTAGCAGAATAAGAAGTAGAAATAGAAAATTTTAAGTAACCTACTCTCAGAAAAAGAAATTGAATGTGTCATTTGTTGTTCAATGTATTTCAGTCATGTTCGACTTTTCATGACCCCATTTAGGTTTTCATTTTGTTTTGTTTTTTTGCAAAGACACTGGAGTGATTTGCACTTTCCTTCTGTTCATTTTACAGATGAGGAACTGAGGCAGACAGCTTTAAGGAAATTTAAATTTAAGTGAACTGGGCTAGCTCAGTGTTGCAAAGCTAGTGTCAGAGGCCAGATTTAAACTCAAGATGCCCCTGTACCTGCCATATCATAAATGAAGTGGGGGCAGAGTAAAGGACCAGATAGATTTATGGTGAATTCAGATATTTGAAGAATGAATAATGCCAGTGTTACATAAACTTTGTGAAACTCTATCTTAATACCTGAACCGGGGAGAGACAAAGGAGAGAAAAAAAATATAGACCAATATCTCCTAACAAATATCAACAGGAAAGCATGTAACAATATTTTAAATACAGCAGAATGTTAAACATATTACGAGAAGAAAACATAGCTAAGTTGGATTTTTGCCACAAAGCAAGGTTGGTTGAATATTCTGAAAATGATAAATGTAATAGATAATAAGTCAATATTTATTAACTACCTACTATGTGCCAGGCATTGTGCCAAGCTCTGGGGATACAAAAAGGCAAAATAAAGTCCCTGCCCTCAAGAAATCTACAATCTAAAAGAGGAGACAAGCAAAGATGTACAAACCAGCAGCCACATGCAGGATAAATAAGTGGAAATAATTTAAGAGGTAAGGCATTAGAATTATGAGAGATTAGGAAAAGCTTCCTATAGAATAAGGAACTTTAGTTAGAACTTAAAGCAAGCTAGAGAAACCAACAAGAAAAGATGAGGTGGGAGAGCATTCCAAGTATATGTGAACACCCAGAGAAATGCCCCAAACCAAGAAGTGAAATGTCTTGTTCATGGAACAGCCAGAAGATCAGTGTCATTAGACTGAAGAATATATAGCAGAGAATAAAATGTGAGAAGCCTGGAGAGGTAAAAGAAAGTTAGGTTATGAAGGACTTTGAATGCTAGAGAATTTTTGTATTTGATCCTGGGGATCATAGGAACCCCCTGGAGTTTATTGGGGATGGAGGGTGTGTATGAAATGGTTGCACTTGCACTTTGGAAAAATCATTTTAGTGACTGAATGGAGGACAGATTTGAGTGGGTTGAGAGACTTGAGGCAGGCTGACTTACCAGCATGCTATTGCCATAATTGGCATGAATTGTTGAGAACCTGCACCAGAGTGGTAGCAGTGTTAGAGGAGACAATGGTGCATATTGGAGAGATGCTACAAAGGTAAAGTTGGCAGGCCTTGACAACAAATTGGAAATGTGTGTGATGGGGGTAGTGAGAGACAATGAGAAGTCAAGAACAACCACTGGGATGTAAGTCTGAGGGAGTGGGAAAAGAGTGTTGTCCTCCACAGTAATGGGGAAAGTAGCAAGGGGCAGGGAATGTTGAGAGTGAAAGAAAATCAGTTCAGTTTGGATATGTTGAGTTAACTGACTATCCTGTTCAATACATCAGAGATTCAAGATTGGAGGTCAATACAGAAACTGGAGCAGGATAGTTAGATTTAAGAATCATCAGAATGAAATCCGTGGGAGCTAATGAGATGACCAAATGAAGTAATATGGAGGGAGCAGAGAAGAGGGCTCAGGACAGGACCCTCTGGGACACCTATTATTAATGAGCATGATCTAGATGAGGATTTGGCAAAAGAGATTGAGAAAGAAGTGTCTGATAGGTAGGAGAACCAGGAGAAGATGGTGTCCCAAAAACCTAGAAAGAAGAGGTTTGAGAATATAAGGTAGTCAACAGTCAGAGGCTGAAGAAAGGTTGAGAATGAAAATTGAGAAGGCCTTTGGATCTGGCAAATAAAAGAAGACTTAATTTCAGTAGGATGATGTTGTCAGAAGTCACATTTTAAGGGATAAAGAACAAAATGAGAGGAGAAAAAGTAGAGGCACCTATTTTAGATGACCTTTGCAAGTTTAGTCACAAAGGGAAGATGAGATATAGGATAGGTCAGGGGAGTGGAAGGATCAGTGAAGGGTTTTTTAGGATGTTAGACATAGGCATATTTGAGGGTATGGGGCACTGCAAAGAATGAACTAGTAGAAAGATATTGAAGATAATTGATAAAATGGGGAGAGAGGGGACAGTCTTTTGAAAGAAGGCACGGGATAGAATGGGAAGCCCTTGACCAAATAGAGGAGTTAGCCTTGGTAAGGAGTCCACTTGATCATACAAGATAGGAGTGAAGGAGGAGATAGTAGCAGGAAGCATATGAGTGATGGATGAGAAAGAGGGGAAGAGAGGGAGCTCAACGTGAGTGGGCTCAATTTTTTTTCTGTAGTATATGAGGCAAGATTTTCAGCTGCGAAGAGGGGAGGAAGTGTCACAAAAAGTTTGAGTAGGAAGGGAGGGTCTGGATAGTGGGACAGTAAGTGATAAAGCAGATATAAAAAGATAACCTAGCAGTAATGAGGACTCAGGTGAGGTTGTATAAGGCCATTTAATGGTAGATTCAATCAAGGGAAGCTAAGTAGAGGCATCATGTCCCAAAGTATAATAGACTCTCTCTATAGAAGGCAGAAGAAAAATATTTATTCAGATACCAGAGAGCCAAATTCTAACACCAGAAAACCAAATCCAGCATAGCAACAAAGAAATCCATCATAGTAACCAAGAAGTCTATACACATTATCAGACCTTCCCACAAATAGGCTCCCCTAAGTAAAATACTCTTCTCTCACTCAAAGCCAGCTGTCTGCTTCCTCTGTCTTTCCCAGCTCTGACTAATCTAACCAACTTCCTCTCAGCTCTGCTGTAGCGCTGTTTTTACCTGTTCCACCTTTCCTGCTCTATTTTTCTTGTTCCCACCCATTCAGCAAGCTCTTCCCACCATAGACTCCTGTGACTCGGGCTTCCATGATTTAAGCAAGTCACATGGGTCTATTAATGGGTGGAAAAGATCTTCAAATTAAGCAAAAAATACATTAACAATACAGTGGCACAGTGGATAGAGCACTGGGCTTGGAGTCAGAAAGACATGAGTTCAAATATGACCTCAGACTTTTTTTAGCTGTATGGCTAGTCATATAACTGCCTCAGTTTCCTCATCTGTAAAATGAGCCAGAGAAGGAAATGGCAAATTGCTTCAGAATCTCTACCAAGAAAATTTCAAATGGGGTCACAAAGATTCAGACAAGACTGAAAGGACTGAACAACAAACAACAAAAATTGTATTTGCAAGGGTAGCTAGGTCATACAGCGAATAGAGTGCTAGACCTGGAGTCAAAAAGACTCACTTTCCTAAGTTCAAATCTGGCCTCAGAAACTTACTAGCTTTTTGACCCTGGGCAAGTCACTTAACCCTGTTTGCCTCAATTTCCTCATCTGTTAAAATTATCTGGAGAAAGATATGGCAAACCACTCTAGTATCTCTACCAATAAAACCCCAAATGGTATCATGAAGAGTCAGACATGAACCACCATCATCACCACAACAATAACTACAAGGGCAACAAGAACCAGAAAAGTTGTATTTTTCCATCATCATTGCATGTGTGTGGGGAGCAAAGACAATGGATAGTGCAAGTCATCCAAAGCTGACGAAGCTGAGGCAGGACGTGATTGATGAAATTGTAAGGGGGTTAAGGATTCAAGAGATAAGGACAGTATAGAGTTGGCTTGGTTCATCAAGGGGTCAAGATGGGGAGAAGAGTAGCAAATTAGATACAGGGATTTTGGAATTCTTGAATGTGGTGGTGGTTCATTTGTGGTTGATGGCAAGTTCAAGGGTATGACTATCTTTGGAGAGTAGATCAAGGAAAGTGAATAGATTGAAGAACTGAGTGGTTAGGGTATTGGAGGGAGAGTCAATATGTATGTTGAAGTCCCCTAGTATGAGGGCAGGAAGCTGGTAAAAGGAAAGAAATTGTGAGCCATGCACTAAATTCATTGAGAAACGAAGGGGACAGTCCTAGAGGTCAGTAGACAATAGCTACCAGACTTTTGCTTAGGTAGTAGACATGAAAAGCATGAACCTCAAAAGAAGATAGATTACTGAGGAATGATGGTAGAAGACGAATTTGGAAGTTGCAGTGGAGAACAAGGAGTATTGCAACCTGCCAGTCTCAACAAGTAAACAGCAGAAAATGAATGAAAACTGTAAAGGGTGGCTAACCTGGGTACTCCATTGTTAGTATCCTTCACCAAGAGTTTTGATTATGATAAAGACTGTCTCCATTCTTTCAAAAGAATTTGTCAAAAAGACCTCTTAAGGAAGCAAATCACATTGTATAGTATAAGCAATGGGACTACCTTGTAACTCTAGGCACCATTAAGAGGAAACAAGAAAAATCAATTCCTGACCAACACTGGACCTCCTGCTGAGTTCTCAAGACGATCTACTTAAGAGGGCATTCTCATATCAGATTATACTGAGCAGAAGAATTTCAAAAGTCCAGTGAGTACCAAATGGACATTTTCACAAAGGAAGTTGTTTTTCTCCCATGGAAATTGTCATCCAGTCTGCCTGTGGAGTTTCAAATCAACTCTAAATTTCAATTTAGTTATCAGCTCAGGAAAGCTCCTAGAGCCAGGGGTGGGGAACCTGCAGCCTCGAGTGCACATGTGGCCCTCTAGATCCTCAAGTGTGGTCCTTTAAATCCAAACCTCACAGAACAAATCCCCTTAACAAAAGGATATGTTCTGTAAACCTCAGACTCAGTCAAAAGGCTGCACCCAAGGACCTAAAGGTCTTGAGACGTGGTCTTGAGGCCACAGGTTCCCCATCTCTGTACTATAGCAATCAAATTAATTTTTAAATACTACAATTGTTTCAAAGTCTAGTGAAAAAAGATCACAATTGACTAAGTGTTTGTTTGTGAGAGGCTTGTCTGAAGAGGGTCCCAGAATGATTCAAGGCAGTAGAAAGACTCAAAGAGAAAAGGAATCATCCAACTTTAAATGAAAAATGAGATCCTATTGGGTTTATAAATATAAAGGGCTGCTAAGTGACTAGAAAATAGCACACTGGGTTTGGAATCTGGAAAGCTCATGTTCATGAGTTCAAATCCTCCCTCAGACAATTACTAACTGTGTGTCCCTGAGCAAGTCAGTTTACACTTTCAGCCTTAAGTTTCTTCATCTGTAAAATGAGTTGGAGGAGGAAATGGAAAACAACTGCAGCAATTTTGCCATGAAAACCCCAAATGGGTTGGTCATGACTGAAATAAATGAACATGAATAGTCAATATAGAGTGACCACCATTTCTGTGCATCTCATCTCTCTTCTTTCACTACTTTTTCCAGAACTCTCAAAGGTAGAGAGGATTAGACCTAGCAGGAAGAAAACTGGAAGCAAAAGTAGTGTCATTCTGGTAATCAAAGTAAACAGGTTACTCCTGTCACACATATGAGAATAAGTACTTATATTTGTCTTATTTGTCAAAGAAGGTCAGTTAAAGTCGTAATAAATTCGGCTCTTAGCTGAAATGGAGCCTTCATCTGACCCCTCCAAAAAAATGTTTTAAGAAGAAGCTTTATGGGCTTGAATGGAGATATACCTAAAATGCACCTGATAATTGTCAAAACCCTTCATGGAGCAGAAATGATTACCTAATAATCAAGGATTCTCAGGTCTATAGACATGAAGAGTTGGCTGGTAAATAGAGCACTCAACTTGGAATCAGGAAAACTCATTACCATGATTTCAAATATAACTTCAGGAATATACTAGCTGTGTGACCCTGGGCACATCCCTGAACCCCCTTTGCCTCAGTTTCCTCATCTGTAAAATGAATTCTAGAAGGAAATGACAAACCACTCCAGTACCATTGCCATGAAAACTCCAAATGGATCACAAAGAGTTGGTCATGACTGAAAGGAATGAACAACAATAGACATGAGGTACATGGCCATTCCTGTACATCTTATCTCTCTTGTTTCACCAATCTTTCCAGAACTCTCAAAGATAAAAGGATTACATCTAGCAGAAAGAGAGTTGGAGGCAACATGTCATGTCATGCCAGTACTCAGTGTAAACAGGCTGCTTCTGTCACTTATAAATATGAAAATGAGTACTTGCATCCATCTTTATTGGTCAAGGAAGGCCAATGGGGAAACTGTCAGTAAAAACAATAAATAGCAATAATAATAATATAATTCAATATCAATAAAAATCAATAAATTCAGCTCTCGGCTGAAATGGAGACCTCCTCTGACCCCTCCTCCTCTCAAAGAAATGTTCTAAGTCTTACCTGAAACAATGGAGATATACCTCAAATGCACAAGATCAAACACTCCCACCTGAGAATTGTCATAACTCTTGTTGGAGCAAAAACAATGATCTAAGAATCAATGATTCTTGGGTCTATAGACATGAAGGCAAGCTAGCTAACTGGTAAATAGCACTTGGTTTGGAATCAGGAAAACTCCTCTTCATTGACTTTAAATCTGATCCCAGATAATTACTAGCTATTTAACCCTAGGCAAGTCCCTGAACCCTTTTTCTCTCAGTTTCCTCATCTGTGAAGGAAATGGCAAAGCACTTCAGTACCATTGGTAGGAGAACTCCAAATGGGTCACAAAAAGTTGGTCATGGCTGAAACAGATGAACAACAACAATTTAGCATGAAGTATGTTAAGTGTGGCTGAACCATGAAAACATAGCCCTAAAAATTCCTCAGTCATCCTATTTCCAAAAAAAAAAATCCCTGTAATTTCACAGGAACCCACCCACTCAATTTGTTCCCCCTTACTTTGTCCCATGTTTTGTAGCCATTGATAAAAAATCTAGTTCATCAAGGAAGTGGAAGACTGGAAAAGCAAAAGGGAAAAGAAATGGAAAAGTGGACAGTAAAGACTAGAATGTCTCTTACAAGTAACATTCACATATCAAGCTTTCTATAATATTTAAGTGCACAAACATTTATTAAGGCAATGGGAATATAAAGAAAGGCAAAAACAATCCCTGTCCTCAAGGAACTCATAGTCTAATGTTTCCTTGGCAATAAAGCCTCGGTTTTCTTGACATTAAAATGAGCATAATAGTAGCATCTTACCTTGCAAGGTTACGGTGAAGGTCAAATGAAAAATATAGGTGAAGCACCTGACATACAGTAAACATTTTTAGAAAGCCAAACAGAGAATGTTCTATTTGATACTGGAGGGAATAGGGAGCCACTGGAGTTTATTGAATTTGACATCCAAGTGGAGGATAGACTGAGTATTAGAGAAGCTGGAGGCAAGGAAACAAACCAGCAAGCAAGTACAGTAGTCCAGGCGATGAGGACCTGTGCCCAAGTGATGGCACTTGCAGAGGAGAGAAAAGGGTGTAAATGAAAGATGTTGTAAAAGTAAATCTAGTAGGACTTGACAACAGATTTGATATGAAGGGAGAAAGAGAGTGGGAAGTTAAGGATAACTCCTCAGTTTTGAGCCAGGTTGAGTTGGAAGATGGTGGAATCCTTTAGTCCTAAGAAGTTCAATTTCTGAGGAAATGACAGAATATACCCTTTGATTTCCTTTGAATCCAAAAAGAGAATATTATGAGTCAGTAGCAGGCTGGGGGTCCAGAAGGGTGGGGGGCGAGTACCATGACTACCTCATACTCCATTGACTTGTTATGTGTGTCTAGATAAGGCAAAACTCTGTTACTGATGGAGTTGTGTCTTTATTGCAAGTGAGGTTACAGGAGTAAAATGGGAAAATAAAATATATCTGCCACTATATATGGCTATTGTTTCATCTTTGTGATATCTGTCATGTACAGAGGAAGCTCCCTTATACCTTCAGAATTAAATACAAAATTCTGTCTTACTTTTAAAGCTCTTCATAACCTGGCCCCTTCCTACTTTTCTAGTTTTCTTATACCTTAAATCCTCCCTCATATTCTTTGTTCCAGTGTCACCAGCCTCTTCACTTTTCCTTAAATAAGACACACCATCTCCTGACTCCAGATGTTTTTACTGGCAGTTTCCCCATACCTGGAGTTTTATATATCCTCATCTCTGCCTCCTGGATTCCCTGACTCCTTCAAATTTCAGTTTGGAAAGGTAGGAAAGGATCAAGTTATGAAGGGTTTTAAAAGCCAGAGAGATGGCTAGTTGGCACAGTGGCTAGAGTGGTGGGCTTGGAGTCAGGAAGACATGAATTCAAAGGCAGCCTCAGATACTTATTAATTTATGACCTTGAGCAGGTCACTTGACAAGATATTTTCCTTAATTTTAGTGTATTCTGTTTGAGATTATCTCTAATTTATCTTTGTATATGTCTTGTTTGTGGCAGCTAGGTGGCACAGTGGATAGTGTCTGGCCTGAAGTCAGGAAGACTTATCTTCATGAGTTCAAATCTAGCCTCAAATACCAGCTGTGTGACCCTGGGCAAGTCATTTAACCCTGTTTGCCTCAGTTCCATAATTGTAAAATGAACTGGAGAAGAAATGGCAAACACCACCAGTATTTTTGCTAAGAAAACCCCAAATGGGGCCACAAAGAGTCAGATATAACTGAACAGTAGCAACAAATATCTTGTTTGTACATTGTTCTTTGCATATTACCTCCCCCCATTAGACTGAGCTACTTGAAAGAAGGGACTGTTTTTTGCCTTTCTTAGCACAATGCCTGACACATAGTAGGTGCTTAATAAATACTCGACTTGGTTGACTTGGTGAAAGAGTTGGCAAGTAGGAAAGACTAAAGAAGGAAGAAAAGATGTGTTTGCAGCAACCAGAGGAAAGGACTCTGCAAAGAGGTGGCATTTAGATGAAAAAGGTGAAAACCTTGCCTGAGAAACTGATGAACTAGCTGACAATGGTATGTAACTAGAAATGCCTTAAGGAGGAGTTAGAGTAGTTGGAGACAGAATAAGAACGCTACCTTCAACTTTTAAAAAATGGGAAGCACTGGGTCAAGATCATACTCTTGGTCTATCTAAAAGGAAGATGAGACCACCTATCTCCCACAGCCTTGCCCCAACAAAAAACTAAAATTTACACCAGGGCAAATAATGACGAGGCAGCTAGGTGGCCCAGTGAATAGAGTGCCAGGCCCCGAATCAAAAAGACCTAAGTGCAAACCTAACCTCAAACACTTCCTAGCTGTGTGACCCTGGGCAAGTCACTTTACCCTGTTTGCCTCAGTTTCTTCATCTGTAAAATGAGCTGGAGAAAGAAATGGCAAACCACTCCAGTATCTTTGCTAAGAAAGCCCCAAATACAAGAGTTGATCATGAGTAAAAGGACTGAACAAAAATAATCACCAAGAAATCCAATGAAAAGCTACAGTAAATTAATTCTTTCTCCTCAGAACCACACAAAAAATCAGCCAGAGCCTGCAGTTAGTATGAAAAGGGTTAGCTAATAAAACCAGCACAAATGGTCCCAGAAAGCTCCCCAAAAATAGGGAGTTCAGAAGCCCAAGTGTGGTCAAAAAGTCCAAAGGTTATGACCTTGGAAGCCCTGGAGGGCTAACACCGTCCAGCACTCAGACCAGGACAGTCCAGACTCAAGGGTTCCAAGGTTCCTTGAACTCCAAAATTCAGTGCTCTATACCTTGAACATTCAGTGGGGCCTAAGCCCAGGAGGTAAAGTCTAGCACAGGAATCTAGGGATACAGGCTGATCATACCAACAAAGTCCAGTATGAGGTAGAGCCTAGCTCTGGAACAAAGCCCTAATTCAGGAACTAAAAATGGAAAAAAGCCCTAGAAACCAAAATAGGTCACACAAACCAATGATTCTACAAGAAAGCAAGACATATTAGAAAAAAAAAATTAGAAAAAAATTTTAAAACGTAAACTCTCTGGTAAAGAAAACCCACTGAACTAGAAAATAGGTTAATAGATCATTTTAGAATCACCTGACTTCCTGAAAATGTATCAATATGTATATGTATATATATTATATATGTACATGCATTTATATATGTATATATACATATATAGTATTGTACATATATGTATGTGTGTATACATATATACAAATATACACCTGACAATTCAAGAAATCACAAATGAAACTGCCCAGCACTATTAGATTGTTGTTTAATCATTTTTCTGGTAGACTTAGTCTTTCATTGAAATGCATGGACTTAAAAAATTTCCAATGGACTCTCAAGGAAAAATGCCTTCCACATCCAGAGAAAGAACTATGGAATTAGATCACAGATAGAAACAGACCATTTTCTTTTGCGTTATATTTTGTTTTGTTTTATGGTTTCTCCCATTCATTTCTGACTCCTTTAGGGGTTTTCTTGGCACTGGAGTGGTTTGCCATTTTTTTCTCTAGCTCATTTTACAGATGAGGAAACCAAGGTAAATAGGGTTGAGTGACTTGCCCAGAGTCACACAGCTAGTAAGTGTCTGAGGCTGGATTTGAATTCAGGCTTCCTGACTACAGGCCTGGCACTCTTTCCACTATACCACCTAGCTACCCCCTGAATTATTAGAACCAGAAGAGAAAGTAAAGTAGAAAAAAACCACTATTCAACCTCCTGAAAAGAAAAATTCCATAGCCAAAATTTAAAGTTCCTATATCAAAGAAAAATTATTATAAGTATGAAGAAAGAAGCCAGTCAAGTATCTAGTAACCACTGTCAGATTCATGAAAGACCTGTCAGCTTCAGCTATAAATGAAAGGAAATCTCAGAATACAACATTTTTAAGGGTAAAAGATACAAGATTACAATCAAGAATAATGTGCTATGCAAAGTTGAATATAATCTTTTTTTTTTTTGCATTTTTTTTATTTTGTAATGTTTAACAATCACTGCCATACAATTGCGATTTTATCCCTCCCCACCTACTCCCCACCACCCCCCTCCCTCCCCACGACTGCATACAATTCTGTATAGATTCTACATATACTTTCCTATTGAGTATATTTTCACTATAGTCATGCTATGTAGTCAGACTAAGATAAATGAAAGAAATCGCATAACAAATCAGAACATGATACACAAATACACATACACAAACATGATCTGCTACAATATGTGAGTGACTTCCATATTTCTCTCTCTGAGTGTGGCAGGCATTTTGCCTTGAGATCCTCCATTGGGATTTTTTTTTTTTTTTTGGTAAGAAGTTCTTGTGTTATTACAAAAATCTAAGTCTACCAGAAAAAACTCTCACACACTGTGGTTGTTGCTGTGCACAAAGTTCTCCTGGTTCTGCTCCTTTCACTCAGCATCAGGTCATATAAGTCCTTCCAGGCCTCTCTGAAGTCTTCTTGTTCATCATTTCTTATGGCACAATAGTACTCCATTACATTCATATACCATAATTTATTCAGCCATTCCCCAATTGATGGACATCCCCTTGACTTCCAGTTTTTGGCAACTACATAGAGTGCTGCTATAAATATTTTTGTACATGTGGGACCCTTTCCCATTTTTATGATCTCTTGGGGATATAGTCCTAGTAGCGATATTGCTGGGTCAAAGGGTATGCACATTTTTGTAGCCCTTTGGGCATAGTTCCTAATTGCCCTCCAGAATGGTTGGATGCGCTCGCAGCTCCACCAACAATGAATTAGTGTTCCAACTTTCCCACATCCTCTCCAGCATTTATCATTTTCTTGTTCTGTCATGTTTGCCAATCTTATAGGTGTGATGTGGTACCTCAGAGTTGTTTTGATTTGCATCTATCTAACCAATAGTGATTTAGAGCATTTTTTCATTTGATTATAGATAGCTTTAATTTCTTCCTCTGAAAATTGCCTGTTCATATCCTTTGACCATTTATCAATTGGGGTGAATATAATCTTACAGGATGTGGGGGTGGAGTGGGAAAGATGATTCTTTAATGGAATAGATGATTTTCAAACACTTCTGATGAAAAGGCCATGACTGAGTAGGAATTTGGCAGTGCAAACACAAGAGTAGACAGGTAAATATATTTGAATAACTGGGAAGATTTATATGATGGTGTAGTGCTAACAATCTACTGAGGAGAAGAAATAAGTATCCCTTCAGAAATGTCATGTCTTCTAACGGTATTGAGGGATTTAGAACTAAGGACTTGGTGGGAATTGGGGAGTATTGACTGAATCTGTTCTGAGGGTTTGAAAAACGAAAGAGAAGCAGAATACAAGGAATAAATTATGTGAAAAGGAGGCATAAGGAAGTAGAATTCACTACTTCTCATATTTGGTGTGAATTAAAATAGTACACAAAAATGGAGGAAGTATACATGCATGGAGAGAAGTAGTCAACAAATGAACCTTATCTCAATGAGGCAAAGGAGGATTAATTCTCTCTCTCTCTCTCTCTCTCTCTCTCTCTCTCTCTCTCTCTCTCTCTCTCTCTCTCTCTCACACACACACACACACACACACACACACACACACACACACACACAGAGATGGAGAAATGTATCAAATTTGGCAGTCAACCAATTAATATTTATTAATTTAATATTTATTAAGTTCCTAATATGTGCCACACATTGTGCAACAACTGGGAATTGAGAGGGAACAGATTAAGCATGAGGGTACTTCTGAGGGAATACTTGAAAGCAAAACAAACTTCCTTAGCAAGAGCTAAGGGTGAGCTAGAATCTTAGGTGACCTCAGGCAATTGGGAAATGGCCGAAAAAATTGAGTATATGAATGGAATCAAATAATATTATGCCATAAGAAATAACACAAGAGATAATTTTTAGAGAATTAGAGAATTTGGGGTGGTATGAAAGGATGATGAGTGAAGTGAACTGAAACAAGAGAATAATTCATGCAAGGTTAGCAATGTTGTAAAAACAAACACTCTGAAAGATTAAAGGTACCCTGAACATTACAATGACAGGCATCTCCAGAGAACCTAGAGAGAACCTGTGATAAAACATTGCACTCATCTCATGATGGAGAAGTGATGGACAAAAGATGCAGAAAGAGGCACACATTGTTGGACCTGCCATTCTATGGATTTGTTTTACTTGACTAAGCTTATTTGCATAAGCAAATAAACTTTTCTGTCTCTTTTCCGTCTCTCAATCTTTCAGCTTCAGTGAACTTCATGAGAACACCTGAGTAAGAAGGGACAACAAGGTCCTACAATTTCAGAGCTGTGAATTGCTGTGACTTGCTGTGGCCACATGGACCCTATAAACAAGTCACCTTATGAATACTGATACACTTTAAATCTATGTCCACTCTTTCCCTCCACCCCATAGACTCTGCATATATTTTTGTGAAAGCGTATGCCAGTGGGGGTGGGGGTGGAGGTGGGGGTGGATGGAGGGAAGGAAGGGCAATAGTTATGCCCAAAAAATGATCACTGAAACATTTTTAAATGCACAGAAGAGAACAGGTGGAAACTCAAAAGGAAGCACAGACAAGCACAAAGATTTATTAAGTACTGTGGAATTTATTAAATCTTTTTTTAAAAAAGTAAGCAATATGAATTTCTACAGCATAATATAGAATCCTCTTTCATGTTCTATGCATGTGGAAATGCTCTCTCATTTTTGGTATTTGAGTTCAGATCAATTCTTTTTAAAAGACCACAGTTTTGCCTGTGAGAAAGGAACCCTTTTCCTTGGAATTATGAGATGATTTGCATATATCTTTAAAACTAATGGTTACCTTTCCTTTTGCCCCACTCTATACTACCAGTTATGCTAAGGTTGGTATCATTCAGTTCCTTCAATCGTGTGTCCACTTATTTGACAGGGAGCTCACATTTAGTGTGCCAATAGTCAAATTAAAGTTAATAGATAGGCTAAACTGATGCCATTCTTATTACTCCCTACCACCTTTTCCACTACTATACCACTAGAATCTGTGGATTCTACCACCAGGGGAAGTCTTCACAGGTAGGCATTCCTTTAACTCTCCAGTGGGTTTAAGGCCTGTCAGTTACCCTCTACCTAGTATAGCACATCTTCTGACACAATTTTACTGGGATATGGCTTTTGCACATGCTAGAGTTTGTTGGAGCCACAGGCAAGAGTTGGGTGGCAGAATGAGAACAATTTGTTCCAATGGTCATGAAGTCTGAAGTAGGCACTGTGGAGCCTACTTCAGACATTGATCATGACATTGATGATGTCAAGGCTATCCACTGCATCTTGGACCTGCCACTGGACATGGATGACTCTGGGAGAGTAAGGCTGACAGCTCTGCAGATCTCTGCCTCACTTAAATCCAATTCACATGCAAGTCATCTCCCACTCTTTTACTCCAGGATCATGATGTCATTGCTCCTCTTTCAGTTTTTTAGCTTTTATTTAGTATTTTTTCCCCAGTTCATTAGTCACCCTCTTTGAAAAGGAAGAACAAACAATATTAATCTCTTCAGAAGTGGAAGAGTACCCCCACAAGACTGATAGCAAATTTTTCATGGATTTTTATGGCCAAAGAATTCATCATCAAGTATGTAGCTCACTAGTAAGGAGCCTCTCCCACTTAGGTTGTTCCTTGGAAGAACTCCTGGATCAAGTCTCCTAGAGAGAAGAATTCCTCTTGAGTTCCTGAACTAAGACTCTTAGAAGAACAGGACTTACTTGTTCACAGCAGCTGAAGAAACAACAAGGGGCAGAGGAACAACCTGAACCTTTTCCTCCACTACTACAATGATAGTAGTTGTGGCAGACTGCAATTGTGATGGAAAAAAAGGATGACTCTGGAGCAATCCCAAGTACATTTCTCTTCCAGGGGAGTCTCAACGGCAAGGCAGCATTGGGGTGCCTGAGCTGTATGTAGGTGGTAGCTACTGGAGGGAGACAAGCATTTCCATGATCACTCATGGGCTTCTCTGAGTCTTTTATATTTTGCAAATAAAATAAACACTATCCAAATGTACAAAAATACAAGTCATTCCCCAATTGATAAATGGTCAAAGGATATGAACAGGCAGTTTTCAGAGGAAGAAATCAAAACTATCTATAGTCATATGAAAAAATGCATTAAATCACCATTAGAGAGATGCAAATCAAAACAGCTCTGATATATCACATCACACCTATCAGACTGGCTAACGTGACAGAACAGGAAGATGATAAATGTTGGAGAAGATGTGGGAGAGTTGGAACACTAATTCATTGTTGGTGGAGCTGTGAGCTGATCCAACCATTCTGGAGAGCAATTTGGAACTATGCCCAAAGAGCTACAAAATTATGTATACCCTTTGACCCAGTAATATCGCATCTAGGATGATGAGATCATAAAGATCTTGCAAGAGATCATAAAAATGGGAAAGGGTTCCACATGTACAAAAATATTTATAGCAGCACTCTTTGTGGTGTCCAAAAACTGGAAATCAAGGGGATGGCCATCAATTGGGGAATAGCTGAATAAATTGTGGTATATGAATGTAATGGAATACTATTGTGCTACAAGAAATGATGAACAGAAAGACTTCAGAGAGAGGCCTGGAAAGACTTATATGAACTGATGCTGAGTGAAAGGAGAAGAACCAGGAGAACTTTGTAACAGCAACAACTGCAGTGTGCAAGGATTTTTTCTGGTAGACTTAGAACTTCATTGCAATGCAAGGACTTAAAAAATTCCCAGTGGTCTCTTAAGGCAAAATGCCCTCCACATCCAGAGAAAGAACTATGAAATTTGATCACAGAATGTAGCAGATCATTTTTTTTTATTACTTTTTGGTTTGTTTTATGATTTCTTCCATTCATTTGAATTCTTCTATGAAACATGACTAAGATGAAAATACATTTAATGTAAATGTATGTGTAGAACCTATATAAAACTGTATGCCGTCTTGGGGAGGGAGGGAGGATGTGGGGGGAAGCAAGGGAAAAAAAATCTAAGTTATGTGGAAGTGATTGTAGAACACTGAAAACAAATAAAATAATAAACTGCCAAAAAAAATAAAGACTATCCTGTATTTTATACACATATATACATATGTATGTATGTATACATACACACATACACATTTGTGTATGTGTGTGTTTAATTGCACAGGAACTGAAGGTCCTTTTATCCACAAGAGTAGAGCTATATTCTGATCTTCCTAGGTGTAACACTAACCCAATATTCACAGCACCTACAGTGGCCATGAGTATCCCAGTGTAATTCTGAATCTTGAAATACCACAGATTCTGCACATGGAAAACAGAACCAAAACATTTATTCAAATACCAGGAAGCCAAATCCATCATAGTAACAAAAATCTATACACAATAACAATGCACAGGACAACACCATCCCCAAGTCTTTCCCCTGCTGAGCTTCCCACAAACCAGGTCCATTAAACAAAATCACAAACAAGCTCTTTCCATCACACAAGCCAGCTGCCTGCATCCTTCCTAGCTCTGACTGCTCTCTAACTTCCTCTCAACTCAGCTCTAGCTCTGCCCCTTGCTGCTCCACCCATTCAACAAACTCCTCCCATCACAGACTCATGTGACTCAGACCTTTATGTGACTCGGGCAGATCACATGGGCCTATTTATGAATGGGAAAGATCTTCCCATTTAAATTACCATTACATTAGGGGAGATATTGTGTGAGTAAAATGAGCCAGATTCTGAGGTTCCTACAGAAACTCTGTGTAGGATCATGAGCCAAAGTGACATTAAAAAAAATATCCCTAAGATTGAACCTAGACTGTATAAACTCTTTGACTGGGCCACAGCTTAAACCACCTATCTCACAAGATTCTTAGTAAAGATTAAACAAGAATGTATGTAAGGTTTGCTGTTTTTTTAATTGAAGAATGCTATATAAATGTGATTTGCTTGTTTTTAAGTAATTTAATGAATAAACAGTTCTAAACATATTGTTCCCTTACTCAAAATCTTTAGTAGCTGACTTTTGCCTCTTCTAGAAAATTTAGACTCTCTAACCTGTCATTCAAACCCTTCCAGAGTCTGGTTCCAATCTACCTTTCCAGATACATTTTACACAAGTCATACATTCTACATTCTAGTCAAACTGGAGTATTCATGATTCTTTTCTTGGCTTCAATCATACCTGAATTTCTGCAGGTTGTTCTCTGTGGATGGAATACATTTTTGGTTACCATCTTTGACTATTTAACCTTCTTTGACCCACCCTCCATGAATCTCTCCTTCTCTCTTGTAATCTCCTTTATACTTAATCATACCATACCGTATATTGTAGATATTTGTGTATATATTTGGGCCTCTCACCCACCCAAGGGAAGAGTTTGTACCTTGGCTCATTTTTGGATCCCTAACTCTTATCATAATAAATACAAGAGGTTTTGTTTTTTCTTCCATTTTCTACACTCCTCTTGTTTTCTCTGCTCATACCTGATCAAACGTACACTAGGTCAGCCAATGCACTATTTGAAGCTAGAGTGAGGAGCTATGTAGAACACAGAGAGGGATCATATATTTATAGTTGGAAGGGAACTCAGAGGCTTCTAGTCCAATTTCCTCATTTTAAAGATGAGAAAACTGAGACCCAGAAAAGTTAAATGACTTGCCCAAGATTATAAAAGTAGCAAATGTTGGACTTAAGAATTGAATTCAGATCAGTTGATACCAAATCCAAAATATTTTGCATAACGCCACCATTGCATGATTACACATTGATTATAATTATCATTGTAAATCCTCAAAAAAACTTAGGAAGTTTTCCTTGCCATTTGTAATTTTAAAATGAATACAATTCAGACAGCTTAGCATTTCTCCCCATTTTGTTATGAGGCCTTGATTCCTTGGGCAGGGGGTGATTGATGAGAGAAGATGAGCATAACTGAGGACTCCAACATGAGTTGGATTGGAACTCTAATGGAAGTAGGAGGCTCCCTTCATCTTCACACTCTCTAATTATAGAAGATGAGGCAAAGTTCTTGCCACTTTTTTTCACCAATGGGCCAGAGAACTGAGACTTTTTGTCTCTACTTTTTGTCACTCTTTCTTTCTGGGGGATAATGAAGGAGAAGATTTTCATTCTTTAGGTGGGTAGAGCAAATAGTATTCTCTCTTTCTCTCTCCTCTAATCAATAATGATTTAGAGCATTTTTTCATATGACTATAGATACTATTTCTTCATCTGAAAACTGCTTGTTCACATGCTTTGACCATTTCTCAATTGGGAAATGACTTGTATTCTTATAAATGTGACTCAGTTCTCTCTCTGTCTCTCTCTGTCTCTCTTTTTCTCTCTCTCCAATATATATATCTAAGAAAATAGGGCTTTATCACTGATACTGCAGATTTTTCCCCAGTTTTTCCTTTCCTCCTTATTTTGGTTGCATTAATTTTGTTTGTACAAAAAAAACCTTTAAAAATTTTATATAATCAAAGTTATCAATTGTACATTTTGTCATGCTGTCTATATCTTGTTTAGTCCTAAATTCTTACCTCATTCATAGATCTGACAGGCAAACTATTTCTTGCTCTCCTAATTTGTTAATGGTATCATTTTTTACGTGTAAATCATTTAGTTATTTTGACCTTATCTTGTGAGATGTTGGTCTATACCTACTTTCTGCCATACTACATTCCAGTTTTCCCAGCAATTTTTGTCAAATGTTGAGCTCTTGTATTCCACTGATCCACCACTCTGTTTCTTATCCAGTATCAGATTGTTTCGACAACTAAGTATACCATCATATCATCTGCAAAGAGTGATAGTCCTGTTTCCTCATTGCCTATTCTAATTCCTTCAATTGTTTTCTTCTCTTAATGCTTTACCTGCCATTTCCAGTATAATATTGAATGATAATAGACATCCTTACTTCAACCCTTCTTTTTTGAAGGCTTCTAGCTTGTCTCCATTAGAGATAATGCTTGCTGATGATTTTAGATAAATATTACTTATCATTTTAAGCTAAGTTCCATTTATTCTTACGCTCTCTAGTGTTTTTAACAGGAATCTACCACTATTTTTCAACCTTTCCCATTGCAAGCTTCTTCATTAATTAGTCTTTGCCTGGTAATGTCACTATGCTTTAGGCTCACAATAGCCTTGTGAGTTAAGTAGTTCCAAGAACTGGCATTGATTTATTTTTAGATCTTCACACATTACTCCCTTTTCCCCACACACAAATAAGAAAGAAAATGCCTTCATCTCATGTGTAAGCACTCAAGATATATCTATCTTGCACATTATGTATCTATATATGTGTGTGTACATATATACATATACATACATATATATGTATGTGTATATATA